>NC_054830.1:38685000-38985000 GCF_018345385.1 Vulpes lagopus | reverse complement strand
TAGCTTTCTAAGAAAGTGTCAAATTGTTTTCCAAAGTAGCTGTACCATCTTGCATCCCCACCAGCAATGAAGGAGAGTTTCTGTTGCTGCACATCCTTAGCATCATTTTGTGTTGTCAATGTTGCAGATTTAGCCATTCTAATAAGTGTGCAATGGTATCTCATTGTTTTCCTTTGCAGTTCCCCAATGATATGATGTTGAGTATTCTTTCGTATGATTATCTGCCATCTGTGTATCTTCTTAATTTTTTGAGTTAATGCTTCCCCATTGACTCAATAGTTCTAAGAATTTTCTTTTTTTTAAAGGTCTATTTATTTATTCATGAGACACACACACACACACACACACACACAGAGAGAGAGAGAGAGAGAGAGAGAGAGAAGCAGAGACACAGGCAGAGGGAGAAGCAGGCTCCATGCAGGAGCCCGATGTGGGACTCGATCCCAGGTCTCCAGGATCATGCCCGGGGTGAAGGCAGCACTGAACTGCTGAGCCACCGGGGATGCCCTACTTCTAAGAATTTTCTAAGGAAAAATTTAAAAGTGCATTCATATTTATAACAATATTATCATAACGCTATCTGTAACAGTGCAAAGCTGGAAATAACCTAAATAACAATTTGGCTAAAAAGCTCTGGGGTATGTCTACATAACAGAATATCATGCAGCTACTAGTAACAACACAGTACAATAAGGGTTAGCAAGCCACTGGAAGTACAAACACCAAATCCATCCTGCTACAAAAAGCACACAAGCCAAGAATGATTAGACACTTATAAATAGCTTAAAAAAGTAAAAACAAGAGTAATATTCTGTGACATGTGAAAATCACATGAGATTTGAATTTTAGAGTCCATAAATAAAAGCTTTATTGGAACACTGTCACACCTAAGTATGTTTACATATTTCTATGGCTGCTTTTACACTATCAGACTTGAGTAGCTACAAGACCACACAGCCTGCAAAGCTTAAAAAAGCTTTTGTCTGGTCTTTTACAGAGAAAAGTTAGACAACCCCAGATTCAGAAGAAACTCAGTAATGTAAGACTCAGTGACGTGAGAGGAAATATAGAATATGATGCCATTTTGGATGTTGATATATAAAAAAATAAATATAAGTAAATAGGTTAAAATTGCTTTTCCTGACCAGTAGGATGGTTGATTTTTTTATTTATAATTTTATGATTTTTTTTTTACAAAGTACACATGTTGCTTATATGGTCACATAAAAATGTTTGAAGAAACATACCATTGATAATGCTTTAAATTTGAAGTTTAGAGATGGATATATGAGAGAGAAATCTCAGAGTGAGGAAGAAGAGGAGTGAGAAAGTATTTGATAACTGATTTATGAAGGGCACTGACCAATTAGAACCCACACCAGGCACAAAACCCGGCACAACTGTCCTGACACGTTAGAACTAACACTGGTCATAAACACTCAGTGTGACAATATTGACCAAGCCCATGGACACTAGGGAAAAATACTCAGTAAAACTGAGCACAATAGTCCAAAATCGGCCCCAGAAGGAGAATGGGAAGGTCCCATGGTCTGTGGGTTTCCTTGACTCTTCGATCTTTAGTATCCTATCTTCTAGAAGGGTTTATTTACCTTTGCCAATCTATGTCTTTCAACTGGAATGTTCAGTCCATTTACATTTGTTTCAGTACAAGTATCTGAATATATACCAACTCCAGCCACTGGAAGTTCCTGTTGACACCTCTTCCTGTGTTAGAGACACACACACACGCACACACAGCATGTTTCCATCCCACTGGCACCACCTATCACCAGAATGGATTGGTGGTTATCCCCCCTTCTGTGTCCCACTTTTTCCTGACAGATGAGCCAAACCTAAAACACATGTCTGATTCCCGAGCTGCCTGGAAAGGCTAGGAAATCAACCAGCTGGCATTTTCAGTTTCTATATTGAGAGATGACAAAAATAAATGAAATGCCAAAGTATTAAGTATCTACATTATACCTGGTAAGTACCACTAGACTTATTGTACTTATACAGCTTAGAAATTTTAAAAAAACATTCAGCTTATACATAATAGAATTCACCCCTAAAGCAGCTTCCAGAGGAATCATAATGTCAACCGGCACTTTGTTTTGTTTTTACCCTCAGACACACTGCCCTGAGCTTTACAGGAAGTTATCACAAGAAACTGGATACTCCCACAATGCCTCCTCACAAGGGTTGGAAATGAGACCCTTGTGAAGGGTGGCAGATGCTGCCCCTCCATACCAGCATCTCCTGTGGCTACACACAAACCAACTGCCCACAAAGCCCTACTACTTAGGGCTAGCAAGGTTCAGGAGATGTTCCAAAGAATCTTTGTGGGAACGAAAGAATAAACAGATCATCTGATTCAGCCTCACAAGTATGCTCTGCAATAACAGAGCAAGGATCATTTGCCCTTCCATGCAGATGAAACAACTGAGACTGAGAAAAGTTCTGTGACTTCCATAAGAGTCAAGATTGTATATCTAAACTGGCACCATGATCCCTGCCTGTCTTTTAATACCCTATTTCAATTTCCTTTGTTAGTTGAGCTTCACTGGTCTAACAAAGACCTGAGGAAAGGAGCCATCACAAGGATAAAGTCGTCAGAGCAATTCAAATTATTTTTCAAATTCAATGATTTTCCCATACAATTTAGTTCCTAATTTATAATGTGCCCATTACCATGGCTCATAGTGAATTATCTCCACACTTAGTAGTATAAAATGACTATCTGTTATGTTCACAGATTCCATGGATCAGGAATTCGGATGAGGTACAGAAGGGGCGTCTTACACTGCTACATATCTGGGGCCTCGGCTAGAAGCTCTGAAGACTGGAGGCTGGAATCATCTGAATGCTAGTCCATTCATGTGTCTGGCAACTGGGGCCAGCAATGGGCTGGGGATCTCAGCTCCTCTCTGAGTGGGCCTCTCCACATGATCTCTCCATATGGGCTAGTTTGGGCTCTCTCACCACATGTCGGCCAGGTTCCTGGGGCAGGCATCCCAAGAAAGCCAGGCAGACACTAGATTCTTTCTATGTCCAAGCCTTAAATGTCACACAAACATTACATGTAGCATACTCTATTTTTCATATATATACATATGATGCATATGGACGCATATATATTAGCTATTACCTTATAACAAAATTTAGTGGCTCAAAAACCACGAAAATATATTCTCTCATGCAGTTTCTCAGAGTCAAAAATCTGTAAGCTGG
This sequence comes from Vulpes lagopus, assembly GCF_018345385.1. NCBI lineage: Eukaryota > Metazoa > Chordata > Mammalia > Carnivora > Canidae > Vulpes > Vulpes lagopus. The sequence continues at coordinate 38,981,769 of NC_054830.1, read as the reverse complement.
GTTGTTCTGGCTCAGGGCCCCTCATGAGGGTATAGTCCAACTCCTGGCTGGGGCTACAGTCATCCGAAGGCTTGATGCAGTGGGACGTTCTGTCTCCAAGCTCACTCACATGAGTGTCACAAGAAGCCCTGATTCCTCACCATGTAGGCCTGGACAAGGGCTGCTCTGACATGAAAGTGGCTGACCCCATACCAAGTGACTCAGGAGAGAAAGTGATTGCAACCAAGATAGAAAGCATGGTGCCTTTTGAAATGTAATCTCAGAAGTGACAGAGCATGGCATCTTCCCTATGCTGCCAGTCACACAGACCAAACCTTGGGACGGTGAAAGAGGAGAGCATCCTAGGGTGCAAATAACAGAAGGTGGGGCCACTGGGAGCTTCTTTGGGAAATATAATCTGGCCCATATACATAGTTACACACATCTTCCTTCCCCTTGCCTTCTTCAAGTTCAAATCTATTTTGTTCTACTCTATCCTCATGTTCCAGCCTCTAGCACACAGTAGGTACTCAACAAATACTTGTTAGATGGATACTGTGCAAGACATTCCTAGAGTATTCCCACAGCCCACTTTCCTCCCTTCTTGCACACTAAGCACTTCTCAGCCCCTTACTGTTGAGCCTTGTGACTCTTTCTGGACAGTTCAATATGAGTGGAAAAGACTCGTGTCACTGCCAAGCTGGGGGAGCAAAAGGTTCAGTCGTGATCCACTTGTCTCTCTCTTTCCTGAATGGCATCCCAAGAACTTAGAGGCCAAGTGTTCCAGCAGGTGCAACTCAAAGCGTGAATAGTCGTGGGGCGCCTGGATGGCTTAGTCAAAAGAGCATGTGACTCTTGACCTCAGGGTCGTGAGTTTGAACCCTACTGTGGGTGTAGAAATTACCTAAATAAATACACAAACTAAAAAAAAAAAAAGGCACAAACAATCTCTGTCATCTTTGTCCCAGACCTAAGCGCCTGTGTGAGAAAAACAGCAGGAACATGGAAAGTCTCTGAGCTTTTCGGGATGTGTTATGGCAGCCTGACCTAACCTATCCTGATTCTAGACACCTTAGCTCTTTTATCAATGCTGATAGCTTCAGGTTACAGACAGGGAAGCTGAAGCTCTAAAATGCCACAAGGCTTGCCTGAGATCTGGCAGCAAGCACACAGGGAGCTGAGTTTTGCAGATGAGTCTTCCGTCTACTAGTTGGAGAGGTAGTTGGGTACAAGAGTTAAGCTCATGGAGGTCTGAAGCTGTGACCTTGAACCAACACCTGATGAGTAAATCACTAAAACTCTTTGCAAAAGAGGGACATGATTGCTACCTTCTGGTGAGGGTTAAGTAGGAGTAAATCATAAATCAGAAGCCCTTGATAAATGGTAATTATCATCACCATCTCTTTTCACCACAGCTGCAGAGCAGCAAACCATGTGTGTTCCAACCCCTTCCCCTTCCTTTGACTCCGATCTTTTTCAAGGCATTTTCTTTTTTTTTTTTTTTAAGATTTTATTTATTTATTCATGAGAGACACAGAGAGGGAGAGAGAGAGGCAGAGACACAGGCAGAGGGAGAAGCAGGCTCCATGCAGGAAGCCTGACGCGGGAATCGATCCCCGGTCTCCAGGATCAGGCCCTGGGCTGAAAGCGGCGCTAAACCGCTGAGCCACCGGGCTGCCCTTCAAGGCATTTTCTAATCAATTTCAAAGCTTTGAGACTCTTTGGCTTCTCTTGGTGATGATGTCAAGGTGATATTTTTCTTTAGAAAACATAACACATTTTCTAGCCTTCTGTCATTAGCCTTTCTCTGCCTAACATGCTTCTTTGGCATTTCTCATTAGTGCAGCCAGGCTGGTGACAGGAGGAGGCCCTGCTGACCCCAAGTGAGTAGATGCAAAACAAAACCGCTTCTTTCTCTACCAGCACTCAAGGCCTTACTGCAAGAAAAAACATCTAGGACAAAGCCAAGTGTGGTCTGTAAAGTCACACACATACCTAGACTGGGGAGAAGAGGTATTTCCAAAGCTCTCCTCGTGCAGTGGTAAAAAATCATCACCTGTTCTTCAGTATCAGAATAGCCAAGTAAACAAGGATCTGGGCACATGATAAAACATTACACGGTCACCAGAAAAGATGAGGTAAGAATGTTTGAGTCCTGATCTGGAATGATGCTGATGATATGGTTTTCAAGGAGGAAAAGCAAGTTCCAGTACAACACATAGAGAATAACCTTGCTTTTATAAAAGAAATATATTTTAATCTGGGCACATACAATTATATGTGTTATTCAGGTATATGATTATATCTATAAATATACATGTATACACACATACATACATACATCACAGATAAACACACACAAACACACACTTGTACATGAAAAAAATATGGAATAACTAAAAATTGATAACTGATAGTTTTTTGTGTGGAACTGGGGGTACCAAGGACTCCTGCCTTTTAATCTATAACATCTGTATCATTTGAATTTATTTTAATGAACATTTATTACTTGTCATTCAAAAAACACATATAATTTGTAGAAAGCTACCTGCCCCCTAAATGAGAGCAATGTTAACTACACCAGAGGGCTTAGGCCCTGGGGTCAAGTGCTTCAAGTTCATCATCTCACAGAACCCTTACAATAGCTCTGTAAGGTAGGTGTGACTATCCCCACATTATATATGAGAACAGTAAGGCTCAGAGTCAAGAGTTCGTGGTCCCACGCTGAGTACCTAGCAAAAATTAGAGAATCACATTAGTGAACGGGATATGCATGTCCCAAAATGCAGTCTGTCTGCACTCAGTAACTACTGCGCCACCATGTCTACAAATTCACCTGCTTATCAAACTCGGGCTTCAGAGAGTCTTCTGTGAAGATGTGGAATTGGATCTTCCGGTGGCTAAAGAGTACAGCTGACTTGAGCATGACCAGCGTCTCCTCCAGCCGATTGCCACAGGCCACCACAGCCAAGTGGATCCAGAGCTCTGGAGGCAGCACAGCCTGAAAACTCCTGAGTTCTCCAGGCCTCCTAGGAAGAAGAAAAACAATTTAAGGCTATTAATAAACTCACAAAATTTTTTTAAAAAAAGCCCAGCTAGTGAATGTTTGGAACATTTCAAGACATGAACAGCTACAATCTGCTATATTTTATAACGTGATAAGCATTTTGACAATTCTTCCTGCTTAGAAAAAAATACCATTTATTCCTGTATTTATCCTGGCAATAGCTGGATGAGTCACTGTTTGGACTGTCATAGGTGTCTGAGACTTTTTCTGCCCCACTCAGCTGTCGAGAGTGCCTGCTGGCTGCTGAATGGCCCATGTTTGGAAATAGTAAGTTGCTAAAACTTCCAACAGCTGACACTGGGGCTGTGGTGCTCACACTCACACGGGCCACGCAAATTAGATTTGAATGCAACATGAACAAAATGAGGGTGGGTTGTGGCTTTCCCATGTGAAACCAGCAACATGATATCCCCATCATCTGGATGGTTTTAGGTTGCAGTGGAATGCATGACCACCGCACCAAAGGAAAATCATGCAAGTCTGGGAGGTGAGCAAAGAAAATAACATATGTCCCTCCATCACATCTTTGGAGAGTCTTGAGAAACAGGTGTTAATCCTAACTGTCTCGCTCAAAATTGCTGAGGTGGCAGGTTTGAAATTCAGCTTCCAGTATGTAAGTCATATTAATGAGAAACAGGCAGGCAAGGAGGCAGGTTAAGCTGCAAATTACCAAGGTATCAAATCCTGAGTCAACAGCTGAGAGGGGAATAAGGTCCAAGAGTGCAGAATCATCATCCAGCTATTTCCTCGTAATAAAAGATTTGTTCCAGACAAGGAGATGCAGCCAAGCCTCAAACACACCACTGAGAGACATTTGCAGGCAAGTTGGAAGGAGTTGGCCTGGAAAAGGTGCCCTGAGACAAATGAAACTAATTTACTTGCACAAAAGAGTTGGAGGCTGGGGAAACTTGGACATGGAATGCTACCTTCCTTCCAAAACCTCCTAGTCCAATCCGTGCACTGCTCCATTAGCCACTGCTTTGTTGAATCATGGCAGTCTTGCTCCAGATTTCTTTCACTGGGAGGGGAGGTGAAGATGTGGGTGGAGCACATCGGAAGGCTTTCCAATTTGCTCACTTAAGAGGAGCTTATTGGAGGCTCAACTAAGCTCAGATGCCGAGATACAGATTCCACTGATCGCACAGATCTCAGAAAGACACTAGACATATCCTAAGTACCACCCGAAGTTGTCTGCTTCTCTTCATCCACCTGCTGCTACCTGGTGAGACCACCAGCTTTTCTCATCTCGGCCACTGTGCCTTTTCCCTAGATGGCCCACCTGCCTCCAGTCTTATCCTTTAATTCTCACCCTATCATTTCTTGTTGGCACCAGAGTGATGTTCTTCTACAATGCGAATAGGAATGTTATTCTTTTGATTAAAATAATGTAAGGGCTCCTGGCTGCCCTCCAGATTGAGTCCAAACTGATCATCATGGCTTCTAGTTACATCTCTTGCAACTGCCTCCAACACCCCCAGCCTCGGGGGAGAACCATTCATATTCGTAGCCATAGTCACACATACTCATACTTTCCATCCATTTTCATTTCTGGTCGGTAGACTGCTGGGTTGTCTCCAGGTCTTGGCACATGCATTCTGTCTTGCTGTCTTGTGTGTGTGTGTGTGTGTGTGTGTGTGTCTTTCTTTCTCAGAAATGCTCTCCTCTGCTATTTCCTGCTAACTTCAGACCATTTATTAATCAACAAATCTATACTAAGGACTATGTGCAAAGAACTGCTCTACGTACCAGGAAGAGAGCAAAACAGACCAAGATGCTTGTCCTTGCAGAAACTGTGGTAGAGGAAAGACAAAGAAGGAAGTAGCTGCAACTAAGTAACTGACACAGAAAGTTATCCAGTGATCAGGGCTATGAAGGAAATACATCCTGAGCAGGAGGCAATACAAGAGAGGCTGATAGGCTGGTAGGTACTTTTATACTGTGCAAAGCTGGGAAAGTCCTCACCGAGATGGTGAAATCTCACAACAACTTGGAAGTGGGGAGGTGAGTCATGTGCATTTCTGGGTGAGGAGCATTCCAGGCAGAGGAGACAGACTAAAGGTGCTTGATCAGGATCATGCCCAGTAAACGGAAGGACCCCTGCCGTGTGGACTCCGATGTCATCTCTTCCTCTGCTCTGTGGGCCAGTTTTCATATCAACTATGAAAGTCAGCGCTCAATTAACTTATGTAAAAGGATGGGAAGGGTGTGTCATAGATGATGCTAAAATCACAGTCTGATTGCCACAGGCCACAGGCCACCAGAGCCAAGTGGATCCAGAGCTCTGGAGGCAGCAGGGCTTTTTTTTTTTTTTTTTTTAAAGGCAAAAGATTATTCAAAACATGCTACAAAAGAGATCTAATACAAACTTGTTTGCCTGAAATTATGCTCAATATTTAGGAGCACAGGTATCATCCAAAGGTTCTAAAACAATCAATGCAATAGCACAGGGATCTTAAATATGAACCACTGCTCCTTCCAAATAACCCTGCCCAGTTTAGCTTCACCTATTGGGCTTGTGCATGAGCAAAAAGCTTTAACCTTAGTAATCAGGAAAATACTAATTTAAATAGTAAAGGGATTCCATTTTATTTTCAGATTGGCACAATTTAAGGAGTAATATAAAAGGTAAACAATCCACACTCCAGAGTGGATATGGAGGCGAGCAACAGCTCAGAAATAGCTGGGGAGGGGCACCTGGGGGGCTCAGTTGGTTAAGTGTCTGACTCTTGATTTTGACTCAGGTCATGATCTTGAGGTGGTGAGATCTCTGCACTGGGCATGGAGTCTGCTTAAGATCCTCTCTCTTCCTGTCTCCTTCTGCCCCCACCCCTTAAAAAAAAAAGAAATAAAAAAAAAATAGCCACTGACAGTGTAAGTTGACCCAAACATTTTGCACAACCATTTGGTAATGGCTAGCAGGAATAAAGAGGCACATACACCCTCTAGCCCTCTAGTTCTATGCCTACATATATAACCTGAAGAAATTCTTGCACATTTGAACAAGACCCATTCAAGAATGCTCACAGCAGCCCTTTTATAATAGTGAAGAAAAGGAAATAACTTTGCTGTCTATACATAGGTGAATCATGAACATTTGCAATATGTTTAAGAGGAATACTACATAGCAGTGAAAATTAACAAACCAGAATATCACATATCAATATAAGGTCAAAGAGGAAAAAAGCAACCGGCAGAAAGATAGCAATAGAATGATAGCATTTAGATGAAGCTTAAAAATAAGCCAAATAGCACTGTCTATTGTTCTCAGACTTATGTAGTAAATGTGCATGAGGGTGATAAACATCAAATGTAGGATGGTGGTTATCTTGGGGGATTTAAATTTTTATTTCTTAAGATGAGTGCCAGGCACACAGAAATTCATTATGTTATTATTTGTGCCTTTTTGTATGCCCAAAATATTTGACAACAACTTTTTAAAAAGGTTTTATTTATTTGAGAGAAAGAGAGAGAACGCACATGTGCATGTGTATATGACCAAGCAAGGGGGAGGAAGAGGGAGAGGGATAGAAAGAATCTCAAGTAGATTCTGTGCCGAGTGGCACTGACATGGGACTCCATCTTATGACCCTGAAATCATGACCTGAGCTGAAACCCAGAGTTGGGTGCTTAACTGACCGAGCCATTCAGGCACCCCAACTTTTTTTTTTAAAGGTTTTATTTATTTACTCATGAGAGACACACACACAGAGGCAGAGACACAGGCAGAGGGAGAAGCAGGCTCCATGCAGGGAGCCCGATTTGGGACTCAATCCCTGGCCTCCAGGATCACGCCCTGGACCGAAGGCAGCGCTAAACCGCTGAGCCACCGGGGCTGCCCCCAACTTTTTTTTATTATTTTAATTAAAGAAAACTTGCACTCCTCTGCAGCCTAGCAGAGGCTTCCGTGATTTGGGACTGCACAGTTTAAAAAGCAGGGGCTAGGGAGTGCAATCTTTCTTGGTGTCTGATGACAGGTATTAAAAAAGAAAACTAAAGGCCTCTTCTGGTGGCAGTTCAAGTATCAGTGGTTGGGATTTAATGAGACCTTTGCTTTCCCCACCCTATTGCCTCTCATATTACATTAAAAATCTCAGGTTTCGGGTAGTAAGCATTTGTGTTGATCACAATGTATAATCAAGTTTAAGGCCACTGAAAGGGTGTACCTTTCACTCACTCCTACCAAAGGCACACTCAGCACCTCTCAGATGTCACCTGAGAGCCTTCGAGGATCAAGGAAAGTACAGACTATGAACCTTAAACTCCTTAACCCCTTGTTTGGGAAGGGAATGGGCAGTGGGGAGTTGTAGCCCTGCTCTGACAGCTAAGTTTTTGTTTATACTTTATAAAAGAGGACTGGAGTGAATTTTGAGAAACTTCCAACTAAGGCTGGAACTGATGATAACCATCTTGGCCACCACACTGGTAGAGCCTGAATGGGAGTCAGCACAGTAGAAAGCAGAGCCTAAAGGTGGCAGGTCACATCTTCGTTGGCACTACCTGAGCACCTAGATCCAGGTGCACCTGACCGTAACTGAGGACAATTCAAATTTTTTTTTTTTTTTTTTTTTTTGAGAGAGAGAGAGAGAGGGAGAGAGAGCAAGTGCAAGTGCAGGAGCAGGGGGAGGGGCAGAGAGAGAGAGAGAGAGAGAAAATTTTAAGGATGCGCCATGCCCAGCGCTAAGCTCAACATGGAGCCCAATGTGGGGTTCAATCTCACAACCCGGAGATCATGACCTGAGCTGAAATTAAGAGTCAGATCCTTAACCAACTGAGCCACCAGGTGCCCCCAGACAGTTCCATTTTTTAAGCCAATGCGTTTCCTTTTCGTAAGGCACATAGAAACAAACTTCTAGCTTAGCAGTCAACAAAGAGTCCTACTGTAGGGCTTAAAAATGTTTCCAATCACCTTTGACTAGCTCTGCCTCTCTCATATTCTCTTCTTGAGTCAGCCTTTGATTTGCTCACCGAATCCATCTCTTCCTTGTTGCTAACTGCTGGGGCCCTGATCCAAAGCCCCATCATTCTTGTAGTTTCACAGCTGGAAGAGATGCCAGATACCATCTAGTGCAAGGGCTTCCCTACTCAGCTGCATATCAGTCATTAGAGGTGCTTGTTAATATGAAAACCTCCACACAGGACATCCTGAATCAGTGGGTCTTGGGGGAGGTCCTGGAGTTTGCTTATTAACAAGCTTGTACCACAACCACCCATAGTTCAGTTACAGCCAAGAACTATTGATCTGAGCTGACCTCTCACCTCTCTTTCCTCCCCAATTCTTCCCCCATGCCCTCAGGGAAGCCCACTCTATGCTTAGCCTTTTCCTCTTCACATATTGCTTTAATGAAAACAGGGGGATGCCTTGTGAGGACGCCACCTCCACCGCAGACAGACCCCTATATGGAGGCTGCTCCTCCTCCCCTGCCCCAGGAGCCTCAGGGCAGTCGATGGGCTGGAGTCCTCCTTGCCCACCTCACTGCCACACCCAGAGATGGAACATGTCTTCATAGTGAAGTCTGTGGATGAAAAATATTCTACCTTCTATCTTTGTTGGTGTCATCTCACAGCTTTTTCCTGACACTGCTCTTAACTCAATGAAGAGCTTAGCTCCTTGCTCATGGAATTCCTCCCCAGCCTAATCCCTCCCAGCATTCTCCAGGACTTCAGCCAGTTTAGAAGATGCTCCCTGCCTCTTGACCCTTCAGTATGGGGACCTCTGCACCCACCACCTTTCCTTCCTTCTACCTGAGACACTCAGTGCTGTGCTCACATCCTGGACCTTTATACAAAAACTGTGTCCTCCACCTGGAATATTCTCCCCTTTGCATTGATACCTCCTCTTTTAAACAGCAGAATGAGATTTCCTGACCACCTCAATGAAGGAGCACCTTCCTTTTATTCTCTATCATGGTCTTTGCTTATTTCCTTCCCCATACTTACCTCAGCTGGTGATTGTAATTCTTTCATTGTAGTTTATATCAAAGACAAAATTAAATGCCATCAATCTAAGGCAATATAAACAAACGATCTTTAGAAAAAGGTCAGAATAAAATATGCAATATACACTTCCAATTAAAAACAGGGACACCTGAAGGACTCAGTTGTTTAACTATCTGACTTTATTTTCAGCTGAGGTCATGATCTCAGAGTTGTAAGATGGAGCCGCCTTGGGCTCTCTGCTGGGGATTCTCTCTCTCCCTCTCCTTCTTACTGAGCCACTCAGGCGTGCACACACACGTGCATGCATGCACTCCAACATATATATATATATATATATATATATATATGAAACATACGTATTAGAATATTAATGTTGGTAAATGGAAAAAAATCTTGCCCTATAAAACTTACTTTGCATGTTATATTCTGGTCTTTATTCCATTGAATATATATTTTTACAGCTGTACTAATAGTGTACCTATAACTTTATATGCCACATTTTTCATCCAATTCTTTTATTTTTCTTGTTACTTTTTAAGTCTTCACAGCCATATCACTGTAACGGCTATCTACTAGTACACCCAATGAAAATACCAGACCTTATCAGCATTGCCCTATTGTTGCTTGTTTTCAACTGCTCTGTCATATTAAAAAAAAAAAAAAAGTCTGGTACTAAACATTGTGAGCCAACAGATATCTTTTCTTCTTTTCATTATGGCCTTCAGTATATTCCCAGAGATGACAGTACTGAGTGAATAGCTATTATCCTAAGAATGTAGTAACCTTCACAGTTTCTCAAATTTACCCAAGAGTTATTAGAAAACACATACCATGAGAAAAGAAAAACAAAAAACATAACAAACATGACCTCTCCCACCTCTGAGTTACTTGCATGACGTAACCATGGAACTGACTGCTGAAACAGGATGAGACGGGCTTGCATATGGCATTCGTGCCTCCAAATTCTGTGTGTTCCAGAGGGTGATGTGTCAGTTGCAATTATCATTAAGACACCGCATCAAATCACTTTGAGTCTCTGAGTGAGAAAGTTATTCCCTTCCCAGTTCTTTTTCAACAATGTCAGTGAGAAACTCTCAGCTTGGTGCTAACATGTCTTGAACACCTTCTAATGTTGCCTAATCCTCCCTTTCAACTCTGTTTCAAGACAGCAGATCTCAGATACAGAACTTTCAACAGCCAAGTTAGAAATGACCAACATTGTTTCATCTTCTCAGGGTCTCATTTGATGATTACCTTCTGTTTATGTTACTGCCAAGAATTCGTGGCAGTGACAGAAAGTTTCCCTTAAAATAAATATACTCAGGATGTGGAGAAATTAGAACCCTCACACACAGCTGGTGGGACTGTAAAATGGTGCAGCAACTTTGGAAAAAAAGCTCCACAGTTCTGGTTAAACACAGAACTACCATGTGACCCGGCAATTCTGCTCCTAAGTATCTACCCAAGAGAAATGAAAACACATGTCCACACATAAACTTGTAAGCAAATATTCATAGCAGCATTATTCACAATAGCCAAAGAGTCTAACCCAAATGTCCATCAACTGATAGATGGTTAAATAAAAGGTGGCATATCCATAAAATGAAAAATCATCTGTCCATTAAAGGAATGAAACACTGATGTATTTTGCATGTATGAACCTTAAATTCAGTGAACTGCAAACCTGGTGAAAATACAGAAGACCACATATTTTATGATTCCACATACAGGAAAAGTCCACAATAGGAAAATCCATAGAGACAAAAAGCAGATTAGTGGCTACCAGGGACTAGGGGGAGAAACAAATGTGGGGTGATGGCTTAATGGGCACAAGGTTGCTTTTTCTTTACAATGAAAATATACTGAAATTCGGTGTGGTAATGGTCATACAACTCTGCAAATAAATCTAAAAACCACTGTATTGTACACTTTGAAAGGGTATTTGGATTGTACTGCAATTGAGCTACAATTAAATAAATAAGTGCATGTATCTTTAACAATGATTTTTGAAAAAAAAAAAAAACAATGATTTTTGTTTTAATGTTTCATGTTAGCAGTGGTAGTGTGGCCATATTCTAAGAATGATGGCTCCAATGTGGGATTGACTGTAATTTGGAAAACGTTGTCTCAATTGTCTTGCGCAAGCCCTCCATGTGCAAACAAAAAATGATATTCAGAGGAGGCTCAGAGGGAGAAGCAGCTTTACCAGCTCCACACTGTCCGAGACGAGGCATCTCCTTAATCGCTTAAAAGTCTCAAGAGGGTGACTTAATTAAACTTCAATTTCTGGAGTGTATAAATAATGAAATACGGCACTTATGTGTAGCACTATTTACTCTGTAGCCCATTACTGCAAAACACATTGAATTATTAAAACGAGTAATTGGTTCTCCTCAGACCCTTTTTTCTATCTCCTGCTACCTCTTCCTAGGGCTTCTCCTGAACCGACAAGCTAAATGAACTCAGGTAAACCTGATGTTGGGATACAGGCAGGCAGTGGAAGCTTAACAGGAAATCCCAGTTCTTGAAAATATCATCCAAAAATAGTGTTGCTGGTAATTAGTTTTAAAAGGGAAAGCAACATAGCAATATTTGGCGGGGGGGAATGGTTGAAGATGAATTTTAAGAAATCAAATCCGCTCATCTAGGGGAAGAATAGATTACCTCCCGAGTGGAATCCTACCAGATGAAACCATAGCTGTTGGAACCTGCAGAAGGCTGCAGACGAGGCCAGAGTGGCAGTTGAGAAGCAGAAACACCTCGATTCAGCCTCTAGAAGGGAGAGTCTGGTAATGGGTAATTATATCCACACTACACGTTGGCAGTGAAAGGCACTCATAAAGTTCCCTGCAAACCACAGGTCTGGGAACACATTTGTCCCCTGACAAAAAATTTCCCTGCTGGAGCTGAGTAGAGGCTTCACTTAGAAACCTAGACATGACGCTAAGGGCTGTGCTAACAGTTAAATCACTTTTAATGACCCATGGTTTGGAGTTAAATCAAGTATCATTAATCTTCTGAGATAGGCAGAGAAGCTGACATTTGCCTTGAAGCCATGGTATTATATGAACAGTGTCAACGTAGTGCCAAAAATTTGCAGGGGGGGGGGAAGTGCATAATACAATTATTTGATAAGCGCATTCAATTGTGAATAACATATTTTTAGTCTGGATCATGTTTAAAACATGGCTGTGTTCCTAAATAAAGTCTAGGTTTACTACGTAGTAGGTGCTCAATGTCTGAAGTTTTCAATCTTGTTTATGTACCTATCTGTATGCGTGTCTGCTTTTAGAAATTACTGGACATACACACCTGCTTTATGATTAGTAAGTGGCAGTGCAAGGATTCAAATGCAGGGAGCTGGACTTAAGAGCCCATGTTTTTAATCATTATGCTCTATTTGGGGCCACATACAAGTGATGCAGAAAAGGAGCCTGCTCTGGGCAGATAAACCGTTTATCTGTACTGAGGGCTCACAGCTCAGTGAACTGAGCCTGGACTGGATTTTAGCCTCCCTGGCCCACCCTTCCTGGGAAGGACTCTCAGTGCACACTTTTACCAACTCCACCTACATAATCCATGCATTCACCATTAGCTGACACCGTGAACAAGTGTATTTATATATATTCCTCTCCCTCTAACTCTGTGATGCTGCCTGGACTAATTCTCATTTCATTTGTTCCCCTCATGATTGTTCCTGACACACAGGAGATTCTATTTCTCCATCTCCCTCTTCTTTTCAAATTAAGATGTTATTGAGATTGTAAAATATGAAAAAGCAATGCTAGTTTGAAATAAATGGCTGGTGACATACAAGGGAAAAGAATGAGGATTTCATATTCTGCAAATGGACACTTCTAGCTCATTTACCAAAAAAGAGCATGAAAGACCAACTTCACAGGAGGAAAAATGGCCTCTCGAACTAATTTCCATCCTCTAAGGCCTCAGGCAATAAGAGACTTTTAATTCTTATAATTTATATACTTTAACTTATTTTATAAATTATACAAAATACACGTTCATCATAGAAAATATTTAAAATACAGACAAGCTAAAGGCGGACACCATAATTCCAATTCCATAACCACTGTTAACATTTTGGTATAAGGTATAATCTTCCAGAGTTATACCCAATATATGTGATATATCTCCATATATATAAAAATATAAATATATAAAAATATATAAAAACTTTCTTAGAAGGGACTTTTTATAACATATTTTTCTCTTACAAAGAGAAATCTTTGAAGATAAAAAAGAGATTTTATCAAAGGATCTTCAGAGGGATTCTAGAGAGCAATCAAATAGTTCAAATTTCAATATTTGTTTCCAAGTACAGCATGATGGTAAGCAATTTGATTCTTGAAGCACATAGAGCACACTGCCCCACCTTGGGTAAATACTTTAACCACTTCTAATCCTCAGTTTCCCCATCTGTAAAATGGGTATACTGATTACAGTGTACATCTGCTTTTGGTTTTGGTGTTTCTTACCAGCATCCATTTCTAAGAATTTTTGGTAAGAGCACCTCAATTTCCCTTTGGGGAAACCATTCCTCTTCTGTTCTCAGACCATGAGGTTTGGAAGGGCTGAATCATCCTCTCTCCAAGCACAGACATCAGCAATCGGATATGTACGTGATCTACGTCAGGTCAACAGAGGCAGCCCTGGGACTCTTGCTGGATGAAGTTTCTGCCTTAACAGTGACTGAAGGAGGAGAAGACAAGCTCAGATCTGTTGGAACTCTCACGTGGAGAACACCCACACGAGGGTGTGGCCCACACAGAAGACAGCAGAGTTGTAAGGTGGAGGCAAGATACCTAGAAATCCAGGATACACCTGTGATGGAATCCTTATCTCCTTTGCACTTTACAGCTTTATGAGCCACCAAATCTGCTTTTATGACTAAGTGGTATAAGCTTATCTCTTGCAACTGAAAGAGTTCTCAACTATCCAATGATAGTACCTACCTCTTAGGTTGTTAGGGAAATGAAATGAAATGAAATAATATAGGGAAGTGCTTCATATAGTATCATGACATATATTTTTTTAAAGATTTTATTTATTTATTTGAGAGAAAGAGTACAAGTGGAGGGGGGCAGAGGGAGAGGGAAAAGCAGATTCCCCATGGAGCAGCGAATGCCGGCTGGATCCCTGGACCCCAGGATCGCGACCTGAGCCAAAGGCAGACACTTAACCAACTGAGCCACACAGGTGCCTCATTTCATGGCATATTTTAAGTCATCATTAAATATTAGTCGTTACCATCATCATTATTATTAAATACTAACTTGAAATGCATCAGAAACCTTCATTTTTCTCTAAATATTTTAATTCCATGACAAAAACAGGCAGGTAGAGCAGCAAAAAGCATACTTTAGGTATCAGTATTCTATCTTATTGCAAACCAGATTTGAAGTTTTGTACATCTTTTAAACTAAATGTTTCTTCTAAAATGCCAATTTCCAACGTGTTTCTGACTTCTCTCGTGTTTCTTCTAAAATGAAATTTCTAACAATGCATTCTCCCCATGGGGTAAAATCTGATACCCAAACACAACAGCTTTTTACTTTAAGACTGGCGGCCAGACAACTGAGGTCCTTGTAATTCTCCCAAAATTTGGAGGAGGCAAATCCAGAGCATCTTCAAGCTCAACTAGAGAGGCAGACCCCGAAATGGCAGTGTCTGTGGACAAAATTCTGCATTTGGGTTCCTGAGAACACTTCCTAATTCCTGTGAACTCTTTGCCCACCCTCTACTTTTCTGAGCTGGGAAACAATAGCTCTCTACCCTTTAAAAGACATCAGAGCTACAGAGAGCCACAATTCCAGGTTTGATACTCTCCAGAACAATAGTCCAACTCCCCAAGAGGCAGTCATAATGGTTCTCCCTCATCTACTCCTTCAGCTTTTACTAAGGATCAGAAAACTGGGGTTGGTGTATTATTTATCATATATGGAAGCTGAGTTTTGGTTTCCTCACGCCATAATCCAAGAAAAGTCTGCCCTAATCTACATCCGAGTCCCAGGTCACATTGCCGAGTTTCTCAAATGCTACATACTGTGCCAGCATTTTACATTTTACCTGTTATTTCATTTTATCGCTGAGCTTATGAGAAAGCCGTGATTTGCTGAGGAGGACTAATTCAAAACCACACAGCTAGTTAGCTAGGTCTAGTTATGACTCAGTTCCTAACTAATAAACAACAGTGGACAATAACAGTACTCAGAACGGTGAGCCATTTGTTGAGTAACCACCGTGAGCTAGTCCTATGCTAAGTGCTTTATAAGCAGCACTATCATTTTATCTCTTTGTTTTTTTTTAAATTTTTTTTTAAAATTTATGATAGTCACAGAGAGAGAGAGGCAGAGACACAGGCAGAGGGAGAAGCAGGCTCCATGCACCGGGAGCCCGATGTGGGATTCGATCCCCGGTCTCCAGGATCGCGCCCTGGGCCAAAGGCAGGCGCCAAACCGCTGCGCCACCCAGGGACCCCCATTTTATCTCTTTGAACCTCAGTTTCCTCCCCCATGAAAAGGGGTCACATTTTGGATTATGTGTTCATGTCTCTTACATAAAAGCTCGGATTCTAAATTGTACCATAATGAATTTCTGCCAGACTATTTCAGTCTGTTTTGTTGCTAAAAGAGGTCAAGGGGAGGGGACATGTGCAAATATCAAAATATCACCTTCAAATATATCAAAGTCACTCCCTGCTGACACAAGATCACGGAGTCCCACTAAAGGCATCAAGTTAAGAAATTCCTCTTTCTAGGGGCAACTTTCAGAATCTGAAATAAATCAAATACTGAGGAAGATTTGGAAAAGAACACAAAATGAATTCCACCTTCCCAAAAGTCTCTTATTTTCCTTTTTTAAAAAATATTTTAAACGGTGGTAAAATATATATAACATACAATGTTGTCTTTTATTTTCTCACAGTGAGATAACACGAAGAGAAGTATTTCCAAGGAAAACAGATTTGTTTTCAAATTTTTTTCCAAAGAACCTCCTTGTTAGTATGGGGATTAGTGTCAGCATGGCTACTATTTACCGCACTTAGTGAAGGTGTTAAAACCAGGGGCCATATACCCAATTTAGTCAGAAATCCTTGGTGATGACAGAAACTCATGGATTTTAGGATAGGGATGAAACAGCACAGTCAGCAAAAGGCAGAAGCTGGCCTTGGGAACAATGTTAGGACCTGCCTTCCCCACCCCCACTCCCATCCCCGCCCCACCGCCCCTCACCACCTAGCTGCTTTGTGTTGCTTTTCACATTGGGTTCATGTACTCTCATTTCAAACCAGCTTCCTCCACGGGGCAGAAACATGGCAGTCAATCCTGAATTTCATACCTTAATTTTAGCCACTAGAAACAGCTTCCCCTTAAACTGTCTCTGATCCAATTTTTACATCCCTAAGAAAGGGTCTAATTTGGCCCAAGAACATATCCCTGAACCACCCGCCACCTGGGACAAGGTTAAGGGCACAAGATGAGTGCTCCAGGGTGTGGAATGTGCATTTCCTATGTGCCCCTGTAATCATGCCCCTTTCTCTTCAACGACAGCAGTGATATTTTATTTTTTTTCTGGTAAAGATTTTATTTATTTATTCATGAGAAACCTAGGGAGAGGCAGACACAGAGGCAGAGGGAGAAGGAGGCTCCCTGCAGGAAGCCTGATGTGGGACTTGATCCCAGAACCCTGGGATCATGACCTGAGCCAAAAGGCAGACACTCAACCACTGAGCCACCCAGGCACCCCAGTGATATTCTGACTTAAAGAACCATCTAGTTTGGGTAAGACGATTTTGGAGAAAAATACCAGAAACCTCAACTCCAATGCATGTAACTAGAGGGCCCAATATAGGACAGGTGTCAGGATTTGTTGATTCGTGGGCTCAGGAATGTCCTCAAGGATCCATATTCTCCTTTTTCTCTGTTCTACTGCTCACAGGGATGGCTTCATCCTAAAACCGGTCCTCTAAGAATCATGGTAGTAACTGGGACTATTTATTTCCTTGTCCATATATAGCATAGGGAGTCTTTTGCTCCAAACATAAAATATGCCTCCCTTTCTGGCTGATTCAGTAAGTTGGGTCAGGTAACACCTGTAGACCAATAAATGTTGCCAGAGAAATGAATGTATTGAATGTTTTAGTACTGTATGCAAACAGCTCACCCCGTGGAGGGGTGGGATTACCATGCCTGGCTGACACCACCTCCTGGAGGTGTGGTCCACCCACAAACGGCAGGGGCGTGGGAGGAACAAAGCTGAGGAGCCAATCACAACATCTCCCACCCACATCACCTCCCCCACCCCCCTTGGTTTGAGTGATCCAGGCCTCATCTCTAACTAAACCTTGCTTGGTAATACAATTAGTCAATTCTCTCCTACCTCCCCACTCTTTTCCCAGCTCCTCCCCCATACCACAGGCATTTCAACCAATGAAAGCCAATGAAATGGGAGAAAACTGGGGTTTGGGAAAGCAAAAACATTCTCTCTCCCCAATAAGTAAGGGAAGGTAGCTAGAATGGTCGATGTAGTAATATTTAGCTTAACATAGAGACAGTTACATATGGAAATATTTATATGCGTAAATATGCAAGTTAGTACAAATACATACATGTTTTGCTCTGTCAGCTGTGAGGATCTAAGAAAAACGACATCCCTACAAGCATGCCTCGTGCTCAAATCTTGGTTTCTAATACCATTCTCCAGTAAGGGGAATCAGGGCTCCTTGAAGCAGAAAATATACAAGTTGGGCCTGGAGCATCCTGTAGGGCCAGAGGGTAAGGAAGTGCTCAAAAAATGAGAAAACAAAAAATAAAAATGCATTGATTGGAGTATGTCAAAGAAGAATAAAAGCCAACTGTAAGAGCTCCTAATGACCAATAAAGAACCAATTCCAGCAACACAGTAGTCATATTAAATTGTAACTCAAAGTATAAAATAAACATATGCCCATAGGTCCATACTGATATAATGACTAAAGACATTAATAAATGGAGGGGAAGAATCAAATCTCCCATGCAGGGATATTTTCAAATAATTTATATAGATATTCTGCTCACTCCTCAGGTGTGGGCTGTGCAATCAATGACTTCCTTTTAAAGTTTACAGTATGGAGGCATCTGGGTGGCACAGCTGATTAAGCATCTGACCCTTGGTTTCTGCTCAGGTCGTGATCTCAGGGTCATGAGACTGAGCCCTGTAACAGGCTCTGTGCTCAGCGTGGAGTCTGCTTGAGACTCTCTCTTCTTCTCCCTTTGCCCCTCCCTCCCCCCTAAAATAAATAAAAATAAGTCTTTTTTAAAAAAGCATATAACATGGAAAGGAAGGGGAGAGAAAGAGCAAGTTGCCAATAGAAAAATCCAAACACACACTACCTTATCCAGGTGACCAAAGTGGTCATAAATCATGTCAATAGCATATATATTTGATATGATATGATGAAAATGGCACTTTATCTCACCAGCTTTCCTCTCAATAACCCATAACTTAGTACTATCAAGAGTAAAGCATCAAACACATTCCAGTGGTAGGGCATCCTACAACACATCTGACCAGTGCTCTTCAAAACTCTCAAGGTCATCAAAAGCAAGGAAAGTTTGTTTAGAAACTGCCACGACCAAGAGAAGCCTAAGAAGATCTGACATCTAAATGTATGTGCTCACCTGGCCAGGATCCTGGAACAGAAAAGGGACATTCTGTAAAAACTAAGGAAATGGAAATAAACTGTACATTAGTGATTATACTATTAGTTCATTAATTATAACAAATGTATCAAAATAATGTAAGATTTTAATAATGGAGGAAACCGGGTGCAGGGTATAGGGAAACTCTGTACTACTTTCTCAGTTTTTCTAAAAATCCCAAACTATTCTAAAAAGTAACATCTATTAAAAAGAAAAAATATATACCCTCTCTTTTGAGGATGCTAACAATTAAAGATCCTCTCTATTCTTCTCATTGTTCTTCACTATGAGATTATTTGGAACATTATTAAATAATATGTAATTTAATCATGTAAGTAAAATCTTAGCATAGTGCTGGTACAACGTGGGTGCTGTGTTCATTCATTAGGTGATTTGACAAATGTGTATTGAGAACCTACTATGAGATCATCTCTGTTCTAGGTGCCAGTTGTACAGTGATGAATAAGACATGAAGTATACATTGGAGGAGAGGAGCAAACAAAATACAATGTTCATATATAATACTGGGTGCTATAAATAAATAAATAAATGAGTGAATGAATGGATGAATGAATAGATGAATGAATGAATGAATAAGTAAATAAATCTGAAAGCACAGTCCTGAAAGAAGTAAGGGAACTAGCTATGCAAGGATGTGAGCAAAGAACATACTAGCACAGGGAACAAGTAAAAAGTGCTGAGGTAGGAAGGAGTTCAGCACACTTGAAGGGTAGTGTAGCTGAAGCACAGTAGTAGGAGATGAGGTCAGAGACCTAAACGGGGCTGAGATCAAACAAGGCTTGAAGGCCAGACTAAGAAACTGAATTTTCTTCTCATTGTGGGAAGTCTGTCACTGGAGGCTTTAACCAGCAAAGACCCAATGTGGTCCACACACATATTTCACTTGATTCCAGCAGCTGTATGGGAAATGGACTGTAGAGGGTGCTAGAGTGGAAGCATGCAAACCAGATCTCTTGCTACTGTAGCGGTCCACGGGTACAAGATGGTGTTTAGGAGTCAGTGGTAAGCATGGGAGTAGGGAGATATATTTTTTAAAGATTTATTTATTTATTTGAGAGAGAGAGAAAAAAAAAAAGAGACACAGAGAGAGACAGCATGAGCAGAAGCGGGAGAGGGAGAGAAAACCTCAAGCTGACTCCATTCTGAGCAGAGCCCAACACAGGGCTCTGTATCCCAGGACCCTGAGATCATGACCTGAGCTGAAACCAAGAGTCAGATGCTTATCCACCTGTGCCACCCAGATGCCCTAGGGATATATTTTGCAATAAACAATATGGCTTGCTGATCAATAAAAGATGGAATTACAGACCAACCAAGAAAAATGAATGTGAAGAGAATCAAGACTCCCAGTGCATAACATCACAGATGGCACCTAAGATCTGGTGACCTTTAATATGTCCTGGGCCACTAGCCAATTATAAGATTGCCACAGAGTTGGCATTTTGCTATATAACATTGTGCCCCTTAAGTGAGACCTTTATTCAGACTTGAACCTCTGAGAAGACTTATCTCAGATACCAAAGGGAACTGCAGGAAATGGTGTCTCTTGATGAGCAAGTAAACACGCTTCCTCTCATTGGGACAGCTGGGGAGGCTGCCAAGTGTAACGTGTTTCTCTATTGTCTCCCCGCCCCCACCGCTCCCAAATTCTGGTAGGCCAGCAATTCCTTTCACCACTGTACAATGAGTGCCTGGTCCAGAATATATGTGCAATACACATCTGCTCGATGACTCTGGAATAAAATGGCAGAGGACTTCCACAGAGCTCAGAGGTAACCTAAGTCTCTCTCAGAAACCATATTTTAAGAGAAAACAGAAATATCCAGGCTATTGCAAGAAGAAAAAGAATAAAGTTCAGGGGAGGGTTGAGATTGAGTAATCAGTAAGACTCTAGGCTAGAGCCAATAAATGAGAAACTGATTTTGCAAGAGACAGCACAAAGGCCTAAGCAATACTCATTGTTGGGATTTTACAGCTAAACTGGATGATCTCATCACAGGATCATCAAATGTCAGAGCTGGAAGAGATCTTGGAAAATTTTGGGATTGATTTGCTCAGTTTACAGATGAGGAAATTAAGGTGAAATGGCTTGGGATTAGAACCCCAATTTTTTGGCCTCCAGATGCCAAGTTCTTTTCTATGTCGCACTGATTCGCAGGTATATTCAACAGCCTTTTCCATACATGGGCTCAAAGAGGAGTTTCCAGAAGCAAGCTGGAGAGACAGGCTTCTAGAGTTTATCCTCCAGTAAAATTCTTATTAGAATTCATTTCCATGAAAACTGAATCATCCCTCTTGATCAACTTTTCCTCTTATCATTCAGGGAAAATGAGGCAGCCTATCATGATTCCCTTTTTGACATGGCTTCCAGGAAGCTTAGAGCTAAATTTAATACTTAATCCTTATAACAATAGTGGCTCAGTTTTTGACAAACAGTGCTTATTTCCTACTCCTCTTTATGACTTTTCATTTTTTTATGCCGATTTCAATGGCCTTATTATACACGTTTTTTACTGAGAGTCATCTCAAATTCTCTTTGGAAGTCAGCCAGGTAAAAATCACCAATAAACCAAAATAAAAGGAAGATTTCATTTCTCGTGTGCACTTGGAACTGCTACTTAGATTGTGGTGTCCGTTTTCAGATCCCACCCCTGACCTAAAAGCTCAGACCTTACCTCTGGGCTTTATATTTATAGAGAGGAGAGGCCACCACAGGACAGATTGCATACAAATGACTAGTTATAAAATTGTAGGGTCTGTCTGCTAACTAGGCAAGTCCCTGGAAACTTCTCTGAAATGAAAACAAGATGTGGAAGGAGAGGGCTATGTTTCCTGCGCTGACGTGGCAGGACTTCACTTACAGCAGTACCCTGGGGGAGGCAAGACAGCCTGGGCCACGGATGGTCAGCAGGTGGTGGCCTGGAGCCCATCAACTCCACGCTTGCTGCTGACTACTCCCCAGGCCCGAGAAATGAGATCACGTAACCTTCATCTCTTCTGGATTCTAGCCACGTAACGAGATTAAAGCACCCGATTTCTGAATACACGAGGCTTTCTTTTCCCTCCCTAAAATGAAATTCCTCCCAAACCACAAAAATTTAACCCAAGCAGGATTAGAAGAGCAATAAAGGAGTCCATGCAAAGATCTCTCCTTCCACTCCCTTATTGTCTCAGAATCTTCTGCCTCCATTTCTGTCCAGGTAGTTTAAAAAAAAAAAAAATTATTAAGTCCCAGAAAATGTCAACTTCTCCAGGGGACACTAGACTTTCATCTTTATGCAGCTGAGCTTGAGGACTTCCAGTGGCTTTTTTGTTGTTCGCTCTTCCCCGAGTTTTTAAATTTTGTTCTATATTCCTATGGTGTTGGCCATGACTTCCATGATAATATAAGAGATATGTTCAAAAGAAAAATGGCTTCAGGAGGTACTGTTGCTCATGGAAATAGTCTTTCCCTAAAACGTCCATTTGGATTCCGCTCATGATCTCTTCCTAGTCAGAGCCAATTTGTTCAGATAGAGACAAGAAGATGCCGCCCCATGTTCCCAACACCTTGAAGAATGAGACTGTTGTAAAAATCTATGACGTTTCTTTAGAAAAATCTCCAAAAAACTATGAAATGTAGGCAAGGCTAATTAGTGTAGGACATCAGCATAGCACGTAAGAGTTAACCAGGCCCAGTCCTCCTAAAGCTCACCCACCACAAGCGATCTGTGGACCTTGGACGAATGGCTAAACCGTGAGCATTACTTTGCTTAACTGTAAAATGGGGATAATAGTAATTAGCACTTATTTCATGCAGCAGGCTCTCAAACACTGATGTGTGTTAGAAACAATGGGAGGGCTTGCTAGAACACATGACTGACCTCAGCCCCACAGATTCTGATTTCATGGGGCTGGGGTGAGGCCCGAGAATCTGCATTGCTGACAAGGTCTCAGGTGACACTGTTGCTGCCCGTTCAGGCTACACCTCAGGGACACCTGAGTGGCTCAGCAGTTGAGCCTCTGCCTTTGGCTCAGGGTGTGATCCTGGGGTCCTGGGATCGAGTCCCACGTCAGGCTCCTTGCAGGGAGCCTGCCTCTCTGCGTCTCTCATGAATAAATAAATAAATAAATAAATAAATAAATAAATAAATAAATAAATAAAATCTTAAAAAAATAAAAATAAAAAGACTACACTTTGAAAGCCACTATCATAGGGCTGCGGTGCAGATGACATGGTCAATTCATATCCAGTAAGTGTTAACAATGACTACATTTGTGTACTGCTGTTAGCATGGTGCCTTGCAAAAGGTGAACGATGTTAAATGGTGTCAATTGTCACTGTCTTGCGAGTTGTCCCTTCCACTTGCCAGTCACAGTAAACTCGTAATTGTGCCTCAGTATAACACATTATGAGAAACCCCAGTCCCTAACAGAAACATCCTTAAAGTATGTATACATTCATAAGAGCTTGTAAATGTTTCTAGATACTTAAAAAGTGACTCTATAAATCATTGGGGGGTTTTCCACCCCCCCCTGTAAAACTTGTCAGCACCCATCTGTACATTTATTGTGAGGCAGAAGAGAAACAAAGGCTGCTGACACGGCTACTTCTTGAGGTTTCGTGTCTTTTCTCTTAGTTACAGTAAAAGCGCCAAAACAGACTTAAGTCAGCAGGGCCAAAGAAGAATTCTTCAAGGCGTTTGGGGTAATGAAGGAACCCAGCACACGCAGACGGAGCCACAGCACTTACACTGGTGTGTGTACACCACCAGCCTCCAAAGGGCAGAGGAAACACACTCCTACAGGACAAGGGGATTGTTAAAAAAAAAAAAAAAAAGCTCTCCACAACAAAGGAAATGAACGCAAATCCCTAACCTGGGGGCGGTCCAGCAACCCTAAGGACAAAGATAAAATGCTCCGAGGGGGGAAAAAAAAAAAAAAAAAAAAAGCGGTGGAGGGCGGGCTGAGGTCTGCGCGGAGCAGGAGGGTACCAGACACCACGTCAGAGGTGAAGATGCTTTCCCGGTTAAGACACTTCGGCCGCGCTCGAGCCTGCCACGGGACGGGACCACAGCGGGGCTGTCACTCTTTCCGTGCCACGCATCGCTCCTTCCGGGAAGAAAAACTTTCTTTTTAATGAACCTAGGTCGAGTGCCCCTTCTGTTCTCTGCGGAGCGTTTCAAGAGTCGACGAGGGGAGGGAGGCTAGTCTTTGGTACAAACAGCTAACTTTTCCGACTCAATCGCATCTAAGTTTTTGGTTAAAAAAAAAAAAGAGAGAGAGAGAGAGAGAGAAAGAGAAAATCTGCGAAACATGAGAATCAGATACAGCATTTTTGCATCGTGATGGCTTTGGGAAGATTAAACAAAGGGCGCGTGTTTGCAAGGACGCAAACACGTCTTGCCCTGACTGTTAAAATAATGATAATGATAATAATAATAAAAGTGATCGATGAGCCGCCCTCCCAGGCACTTCTCCTTCGAAAACGTGCGTGCCCCCAGCCCTGCGCTGTCCTGGGTGTCCGGGGGACTCCGCGGGTGGCTCCGACACGGCGGGCGGCCCCCGGCCGGGCAGCCCCGAGCCCCCCTGGACCTGGCGCGGGCGCCCCAGAAGCGGTGGCGGGGCCGCCACGACTCACCTCGCCAACTTCTCCAGGCTCGCGGCGCCCCGGCGGCCGGCTCGGGGGCGGGGGCGCGGGGGCCGGCGCCGCCGAGCGCGCGGGGCGGCCCCGGGGAGGGCGCCCGGGCCGGGGGGGCGCGCGGGGGCCGGCGCGGGGCGGCGCTGCGGGGCGGGCGCGGGGCGCGCGGGGCGCGCGGGCGGCGCGGGGGGCTGGGCGCGGCGGGCGCGCAGGGACAGCAGCGCGAGGAGCAGGGCGCCCAGCGCCAGCAGGAGCAGCGCCGCCGCCTTGCTGCGGAGCTTCATGGTGCGGCGCGGCGGCGGCGGCGGCGGCGGCGGCCCCTCTGCGCATCGCGGCGCGCCGGGCGGCGGGGCGAGCGCAACTGCGCGGGCGGCCGCCTGCTCCGCCCGCCCGCCCGCCGGGGACTGGGGTCCGGGCGGCCAGCGGGCGGGCGACGGTGGAGGAGGAGGCGGAGGGGAGGAGGGAGGAGGGAGGAGGGGAGGAGGGGAGGAGGCGCGAGCGGGGCTCCCGGAGGAGCGGCTCGCGCCTACCGTACTGTGTGGAGTAGCCGCCCTTCCGCCCACCCGCCAGCCGCCCCGAGCCTGGCGCTTAGGCTTCACCGAGTGCAGCCTCAAAACCTCTTGCTCGTCCAGGCGTTCAGCCTTCCGTCCACCTGTTCACCCCTTCACTCCCTCCCATCCCATTCCCCGTTTCCTCGGCTGCTTGTTCATCCGGAGCGCGCCCTCGCTTACCTTCCCGTTCCGTCCACTCTTCATCTCCTTGTGCTATGCACGTCCCCCCTCACTGGTTTGTATCCATCTTTCCACGCACCGGAGCATCCAGCCAGCCAGGCGAGGGCATCTCTGTTGTGTTTTTCCAGGGCCGGGCCTGGGCACTTGGTGGATTATCTGTTAGACAGAATCACTCCAGATCCATGTCGCCTAAAGAAGTTATAGAATGAATTTCACAGTCTGGGCTTAAAATCTGACTTTGTCAGATCCTGACACAGTGATCCTGAGCACGTTGCACAATTTGAGCCTGAGTGTCCTTTTGTGCAAAATGGGAATGGTGATACTGCTCTCCACAGAGAGAGCTCCAAGGCTCTCCTTGCCTTGGGTTCGTAGCTCCTTCTGTCTCTCAGTACTACCACACCGGGTAACAACTACCCGGTACTGAATGCTCATTACCTGTCAGGTACTTTGCAAAATTCTCTGTACACCTTATCTCATTTAATCCTTACAGGGATCCAAAAAAAGAAAAAAAATCCTTACAGGGATCCTAAGACGTGTGTATTATCTACATTTTCATCCTCTTAATTGTGAGATACAACACACATAAAGAAATGCATCCCCAAAATAAAGTATGACTCTATAATTTATTGAAAAGCAAAGTTGTATATATATATATAATGAGGTGAAAATAGAACATTGCCAGCACCCAGAAGCCCTCTGTGTGCCCCTCCTTCAGTGCCACCCACTCCTTACCTTCTAGAAGTCACCACCATTCTGAGATTTTATATATAGATATATATGTATATAATAAGGACCTCTACTTTTAAAAAAAAATAGTTTTAATGTGTAAGCATGTGTCGCTAAACAGTATAGTCTGGTGTTTTGTGGGCATTAAATTTAAAAATGCATTCAAAGAAACTAGCGTGGTGCCTGGCTCACAATAGGTGTCCAAATAAAAGCTGTGTGGTAATCAGTACAATAAAATGTAGCTTATCACAAATACATAAACACAATTTTTTTTCTTTCTAATGTAGATTTGAGCTAGAGTAACAACTTTATGGCCCAGTGTAGGAATAGAGTCCGCTGGGACCCTAACAGCTATAATCACCAGATCAAGGTTCTGAATTTTCAAACTATTCTTTCAGGGCATCTCTAGTCACAAATCTAAAGCATTGGGACACATGCAGTTTTTATTCACTAGGAACTGACAGCCAGCGTTCTATCAACTCTTTTTTCAGCATGGCCACAGCACACACAAGACCAGTTATAACGTCTCAGAGTTTCTACCAGATTCCATGTTGACTTATAAATCATCTAAAATTCAATTATTATAAGAAATCATTCTCATATTAACATTATATTTTGATTATTTGGGAACCCATTGTATTTAAAATTCTAGGAATGAGAATGTTTAATAACCTGGAAACCCTTGCCAAGCAGGCACCATGGAAATGGCAGGGTGCAAGGTCAAAGCGTGGGCTGAGATGTTGCAGTGGAGTGAGCACAAATAGTCCATTGGTTCTCAAGGAGGATAAGGTGCCATCCCAGTAGGAGGCATCTGGAATTGTGAGAAGGATGTTTTGGATAGTCACGATTACCAGCAGATTCTATAGATATACACTGACCCTCTTAGAATGCTCAGGACATTCTAGCAGGACAAGAATAGTCCTGGGCCGAGTGCCAACAGAGGGGTCCTGTTGAGAAACACTGAGCTAAGGCTTGGTGCTTAGGCCTTTCAGGTTTAGAAATGGCCACCATCATGTTCCTCTGTGGCCCCGTGAAACAGAAATCCCAAACTCTGTCTTGCTGCCTCTCCTCTTCCTCAAGGAAGACAGTGCAACAAGGGTAAGATAAGACAATGTCACACTGATTTAGTGCCTGGGATTTTAGCCTCAAACACCCAAATGGAACTTGGGACAGTTAGGCTTGAAAAGAGAGGACTGCATTTTCTTAAACTCCACTGACTTAGCTCCTTCCCCTGAGTCCAAACCCACTTTTTGGATTTCACTGCTCTGCTTGGTGGAAAAGTAGAACTTCTGACATCTTGTTGAAGGGTTCCATGATGGCTCACCCAATTGCTCACTTGGATGTGTAATACACAAAATGCTTGTTTGTCCCCATCACCCTTGAACTGACTTCTGGAGTCTTGGTATCTCTAGACACTCAGTTGCTCAAAGCAGAATTTAGGTGGGAATTATCCTGGATTTCTCTATTTCCCTCACCTCTTGCATTAGTGATCTATTATATATTCTTAGTTATTATTATCTGTTATGCATAACAAACTACTCCAAAATTTGGTCTAAGAAAATGCAAATACAATCTCATCATTTCCGTGGGGCAAGAATTCAGAACAGCTTAGCTGGGTCCTCTGCTTCTCAGGCTCTCACAGGGATGCAATAAACTGTCAGCTCAGAACTGGGATCTCATCTGAAGGCTCAACTGGGGAAGGATCCACTTCCAAGCTCACTTACATGGCTGCTGGAAGAATGCAGTTTCTTTCAGGTCATTGGACTGAGAGTCTCTGTTCCTCACTGCCCGTTGGCCAGAGGATGCCTCCAGTTCCTTGCCAGCATGAGCCTGTAAGAAGAGTCAGAGAGAGGATGCAGCAATACAAAAGTCACAGTCTTTTATAACCTAATTTCAGAAGTGACATTGTATCACTTTATCTTGTTCTTCTTGTTAGGAGCAAGTCATCACATCTCATTCATACTCGAGAGGAGAGGATTATGCAAGGGCTGGAATACCAGAAGGCCAGGATTATTGGGATCCACTTTGGAAGGCTACCTTTTTCACCTCCCATATCCAGTAAATTAGCAAATTATGTCACAGTACTTCCAAAACATGATTGGTATCTGTCAAGTTCTCTCCTTCTGAATTGCCAATCATGATTTCTTGACAAGTCCAAACCTTGCCAAATTCTTAGTAGCCTCATTCCTATCATATTCCATGTAAATTGTGCCAACCTCACCACCCACTCCCAGCCCCTGTTATATGATGTGGCTGTTCTATGGCCTACAGGCAATAGAAATTACCTTCTAATTAATCTCCTTACTTCTTCCCAGGCCTTCTTGCAATTTTTAAGCCAGGATGATTTAAACAAACAAACAAACAAACAAACAAACAAACATAAATTGAATCTTATATCTCCCCTACTTAAAATTCTTCAGTGATTTTTCATGGTTCTTTTTCTTTTCCTTTTTTTTTTTTTTTTAAGTGGGCTCCATATCCAGCACGGAGCCCAACACAAGGCTTGAGCTCAAGCTGAGGTCAAGAGTCAGAGGCTTAACTGACTGAGCCACTCAGGTGTCCTTTCTTCATGGTTCATTAAGTCTTAACTCCTAGGATGATGTGGCCTTTGATTGCAGCTCTGACTGCATCCATCCTGGGGCTTGCTCTAGCCCCACTGACTTTCCATCAGGGCCTCTACCATTTCTGGATCTTACTTGCTTCAGTGTCCTTGCACTTGTGGTTCCTTTTGCTGATTCTAGGCTCTGGAATCTACTTCAAGATTTACATCTTGCTTAAAGCCACCTCCTTAGAAAAACCTTTTCTGGCCACCCTCTTTAAGGAGATATTGTCCTTCCCATTATTATTTGCCCATTTTGTTTCCTGCACAACCCTCTCTACAAATTGTATACACACACATACACATATATGTATATACACACATACACACACACATATATATATACATATTCATATATATGTCTATATGTTTAGAATTACTTATGAAGAGTAGCTATATAAAAATTGTATAGCTAGATATACCACAAAAACCAACATGTACAACATTTCTAACATCTCAGAAGACTCCTTATGCCCTCTTTCAGTGGATATACTCAAGGATAATAACTCCTCTAATTTCTAAATCATAGATTAATTTTTGTCTGCTTTTTGAAAGTTTATGTAAATAGAACCACGTGATATGTACTCCCTTTCAACATATTGTCTGTGAAGTCAATTCCTATCATTCCAGGTATCAGTACATTTGTTTGTATATCTGTTTTCTTGATAATATTCCATTGTATGAATATACAATAGCTTATTATTATTTATCTATTTTACTATTGAGGTAATGAAATTATTTGCAGCTATTATTAACATGCTTACACAAATCTTTTGCTGGACATAAACACACATCTCTTTTGGGTATACATCCAAAAGTGGAATTTCTGGGTAATACAATTGGCATATATTTATTTTAGATGCTGCCAAATGGTTTCTGAAAATGGTTGTACTAATTTGTACTCCCGACAGCACTCCAGCTTACTCCATATCCCCACCTATACTTGATCTTGTGTGTTAATTTAATTTTAGCTGTGCTGGTGAATGTGTTATGTTACAGTTAGAATTTTCATTTCCCTGGAGCACCTTTGATATATTTATTGACCATTTGGATAACTTCTTTTGTGAAGTGCCTCTTCTGCCTATTTAAGGGGTAGGGCATCTGTCTTTTTCTTATTGATTTGTGGGAATTCTTTATGTATCATTAATATGAGTCTATTATCAGATACACATTTTCAAATAACTTCACTCAGTGTGTGGCTTTTCACTCTTAATGGTATCTTTTGATATGTAGAAGTTCTCAGTTTAATGAAGTCCAACTTTTCAATCTTTTATGGCTAGTATACTTGGTGTTTTGTCTAACAAATCTTGGCTCACAAAGTTTTTTTATTTTCTTCTAGAATATAGCTGTGTGATACAACTTTATGTGATGATGGAAATGTTTTAGGTCTACATTGCCCAATATAGTAGCCATTAGGCCCATGTGGCCATTAAGCACTTAAAATGTGGATAATATGATTGAGGAACTGAATTTTTAAAAATTTTATTTAGATGGCCATATAAGGCTAGTGGCTGCTATACTGAATGGTACAGTTCTAGACACTTTATTGTTTTAGTTTCCACATGTAGGTCTACAACCTATTGTGGATTATGTTGTGTGTTTGTGTGTATATAAAATATAAGGTAAAGATCAGGATTATATTTTTCTATATGGATATTTAGTTGACCCATTTGTTTAAAAACCCATATTTTCCCCAGTTAGTTCCCAATGATGTTGTTATAAATCAGGTGACCATTCTGTAACAGAAATGAAGACTACCTTTGATAAGTCCATTATAGACTAGACACAGCTATGGAAAGAATCTCTGAGTTTACAAACATGTCAATGGAGCATTCTAAAACTGAAAAAGAGAAAAAAAGACTGAAGAAAAGGAACAGAAAAACCAAAACATGTGGGACATCTACAAAAGGTGTAACATGCCTATAGGGGGAATACCAGAAGGAGAAAAAAGAAAGAAAGAAGCAGAAGAAATTTTTGAAGCAATACTGACTGAGAATTTTCTCCTTAATGTCAGAAAGCAAACCACAGAAAGAGGAAGCTCAGAGAACATCAAGCAAGATAAGGTTCCAAAAGACTACACCTAGGAATATCATATTCAAGGTGCATAAAATCAAAGATAAACCAAAAATCTTGAGGGAGGCCAGATATTAAAAAAGTACTTTAACTATAGAAGAACAAAGATAAGAATTATATCCAACTTCTCCAAAACTATGCAGGCAAGAAAAGAGTAAGTGTAATACATAAAGGTTTGAGAGAACAAATACATCAACCTAGCATTCTATGACCTCATAAATTATCTTTCAAAGGTGAAGAAGAAATAGACTTGCTCAGAAAAACAAAAATTGGGAGAATTTGTTGCCAGTAGATCTGCCCTGCAAGAAATGTTAAAATAGTTTCTTCAAGGAGAAGGAAAATTATATAGGTAAGAAAAAAAAAATCATATCTACATAAAGAAAAGAAAACCATTGGAGAAGGAATAAGGTAAAAGAAATACTTTTCTTATTCTTAATTGATCTAAAAAAGTTTGGTTAAAATAACAGTAGCAATAATATATCAAATGCTTAGAGGTATGTATAAGTGAAATGAATGACAGCAATAATAGAAGGGATGAGAGGAGGACATTAGGAATATTTTATTATTATAAGGTACTTGCACTTACCTGTGAAGCCATGTACTGTTATTTAAGAGTGAACTTGGATTAGTGGTAAATATATATTGCAAATTATAGGGCAACCACTAATAATATTTTTCAAAGAAGTATAATTGCTATACAAGAAAGCATATGTAATATGCTTAATTAAAGCCACAAGAAACAGAAAGAGTGGAAGAGAAAAAATAGGAACAAAGAAGAAAGGCAGTGAATCAAAATCAGTAACAGAATAAATTTTGATCTATCAATAAGTGCTTTAAATATCAATTGCCTAAATATACCAAATAAGAGATACTTTCAGTGTGAATCAAAAAACAAGACCTAACTATATGTCCTATGTAAGAAATCCACTTCAAGTATAAAGACATCTATAGATTCAAAGTAAAGAATCAGAACACAAAGGGGTGGAGAAAGTTATACCATGCTAAGGCTAATCAAAAGAAAGCTGGAGTAGCTACTTTAATTTTTAAAAAAAAAAGCAGACTTCAAGGGAAGAAAATTTTCAGGGAGGAAAGAGGGAATTACATATTGATAAAGGGGACAATTTTCCAAGAAGATGTAACAATCCTCAATGTATATGCATCTCACAAAGAGCATCAAAATATGTGAGGCAAAAACTGATAGCACTGCCACAAGAAATAAGTGAATTCACTATTATAGTTGGAGACTTTATCAGCAGTCTATCAGCAATGGAGAGATTCATCAGGCAAAAAATCATTAAAAACATAGAACTTTTGACCCACTGAATATAACTGATATCCATAGACCACTTAATCCAACAAATACAGAACACATGTTCTTTTCAAGCTCACATGGGACATTCACCAAGATAGACCACAGTCTGAACTGTAAAACGCGTCTTAACAACATTAAAAGAATATAAATTGTTTAACACATAGTCTCCAGACGCAATGGAATTAAACTAAATATCAATAACGAAAGATAGATGAAAAATTCCAAGATTCTGGGAAATTAAACAACACGCTTTTACAAAGCAGTGAGGTGAAAGAAGAAATCACAAGAGAAAATTTTAATTTTTTGAACTAAATGAAAATGGAAATACAACTTATCAAAATTTGTGGGATTCAGGGAAATCTTGCTTAGAGGCAAATTTATGCTGCTTGTATATATATTAGAAAACAGAAAGGCTTAAAACCAAAAACCTAAGCTTCAACCTTAGGAAACTAGAAAAAGAAGAACAAGTTATATCCAAAGTAAGCTAAAGAAAAGAAATAATAAAAATTAGAGCAGAAATCAATGAAATTGAAAACAGAAAATCAACAGAGAAAATCAACAAAACCAAAAGCTGGATCTTTGGAAAGACCAATAAAACAGACTGCTAGCAACACTAGGACAAAGAGAAGACACAAATGACTCATTTCAAAAATGAAAGAGAGGGCAACACTACAGTTTCCACAGATAATTTAAAGGATAATAAAAGAATACTATGAATAATTCTATGTCCACAATTTGATGAACCAATTCCTTGGAATACACAAATCTGTCACAACTCACACAAGAAGAAATAAATGGTCTGAATAGGCCTACAGCTATTAAAGAAATTGAATCAATAATTAATAAACTTCTAAAATAGAAACCACCAGGCCCAATGGGTACATGGATGAATTCTAACCAACACTGAAGGAAGAAATTATACCATTTGCCAATAAATTCTTTCAGAAAACAGAAGCAAAGGAAAAGCTTCCTTATTCTATGAGGCTAGCATTACCCTAATACCAGAATCAGACAAACACATACAAGAAAACTATAGTCCAATATCTCTCATGAACATAGATTTAAAAAATCCTCCAAAAATTAGCAAATCAAATCCAACAATGTATAGAAAGATTTATATACTATGAACAAATGAGATTTATTCCAGGTATGCATGGCTGGTTCAACATTCAAAAATCAGTTAATGTAATCCATCACATCAACAGGATATAAAAGAAAAATCACACGAGTATGTCAAAAGATGTGGAAAAAGTACTTGACAAAATTCAACACCCATTCATGAGAAAAAATCAGAAAACTAGAAATAAAGTTAACTTCCTCAACTTGATAGAGAACATCAATAGTAATTACAGGTAACATCATATTTAATGATGAGAAATTTTCCTACTAAGATCAGGAACAAGGTAAGATATTCCCTCTTAACATTCTTTCAATATCATACTGGAACTCCTAACTATTTCTTTTTTTTTTTTTTTTTAATGATAGTCATACAGAGAGAGAGAGAGAGGCAGAGACACAGGCAGAGGGAGAAGCAGGCTCCATGCACCGGGAGCCCGACATGGGATTCGATCCCCGGTCTCCAGGATCACGCCCTGGGCCAAAGGCAGGCGCCAAACCACTGCACCACCCAGGGATCCCCAGTCCTAACTATTTCAATAAAATAAGAAGAGAAAATACTGGTATACAGATTTGGAAGGAAGAAATGAAACTACTTTGTTTAAAGATAACAAAACTGTCTATGTAGAAAATTCAAAAGAACAGATGAAAAATTCCTGGATCTAAAAGTGATTATAGCAAGGTTGCAAGATACGAGGTTAATATACAAAAGTCAATCACTTTCCTATATGCCAGCATTGAACAACTGGAATTTTAAATCTATAAACACCATACTATTTATAATAAGACCCCCAAACTAAAATACTTTAGTATAAATCTAACAAAACATGTGCAAGATCCATATAAGGAAAACTACAGAATTTGATGAAAAAGAGAACTAAAAAAAGGAGAGATTCCATGTTCATATATAGGAAGACTCAATATTCTCAACATGTCAATTCTTCCCAATTTGATCTATAGATTAAAAGCAATTCCAATCAGAATATCAGCAAGTTATTTTGTAGATATTGGCAAACTGATTCTCTAGTTTATATGGAGTGGCAAAAGATTCAGAACAGCTAGTACAACATTGAAGGAAAAAGAATAGAATTGGAAGACTGATGCTGTTTGGCTTTAAGACTTACTCTAAAGTTACAATAATCAAGACATTGTGGAATTGGTAAAAGAATAAACAATAAATCAATGGAACAAAATAGAGAGCCCAGAAATAGACCCAGTTAAGTATAGTCAACTGATATTTGGAAAGGGAGCAAAGGCAATACAATGGAGCAAACATAGTCTCTTTAACAAACAATGCTGGAACAATAGGACATCTGCAGGCAAAAAAAAAATTTTAAATAAAAAATTCATCCATACCTAAAACTTACAACCTTCACAAAAGTTAACCCAAAATGGTTCATAGACTTAAATGTAAAATGCAAAAAGTATGAAACTCCTAGAAGATAATATAGGAGAAAACCGATATGACCTTGTATATGAAAATGACTTTTTGGATACAGTACCAAAGGCATAATTCATGAAAGAAATTATTTATAAACTGGACTTCATTATAATGAAAAACTTATGCTCTGTGAAAGACAATCTCGAGAATTAGAAGACAAGCTATAGACTGGAAGAAAATACTCACAATAGATAAATTAGATCATGGACTGTTATCCGAAATATATAAAGAACACTTAACACTCAACAATTTAAAAAATTCTATTTAGAAATAGGCCAGGGATACCTGGGTGGCTCAGCAGTTGAGCATCT
The DNA here is from genome assembly GCF_018345385.1 of Vulpes lagopus. Lineage (NCBI taxonomy): Eukaryota > Metazoa > Chordata > Mammalia > Carnivora > Canidae > Vulpes > Vulpes lagopus. The sequence goes on along the minus strand of NC_054830.1, from coordinate 38,947,138 downwards.
GCCTTTGGCTCAGGGCATGATTCCTGGGAAGTATCTTCTCACAAGTACCTTCTCATATGGCCCCCCCTTTTTTTTATGGCCCTTCTCATTTAGCCCTTTTTTTTTTTTTTTAAGATTTTATTTATTTATTCATGAGAGACACACAGAGAGAGGCAGAGACACAGGCAGAGGGAGAAGCAGGTTCCTTGCTGGGAGCCTGATATGGGACTTGATCCCAGGACTCCGGGATCATAATCTGAGCCAAAGGCAGATGCTCAGCCATTGAGCCACCCAGGTGTCCCCACATCACCTCCAGCTTTTCATATTAGTAATCTTTTTCCTTCTAACCATTCTAGAGGATGTGTAGTAGTGTTTCATTGTGGATATAATTTTCCTTCCCCTGAGGACTAATGAAGTTCAGCATTTTTCCATGTATTTATTGGCCAGGTAGGATCTTTTTTTGGTTTTGGTTTTCTTAAAGATTGTATTTATTTATTCTTGAAAGACACACAGAGAGAGGCAGAGGCACAGGCAGAGGTAAAAGCAGGCTCCCCGCAGGGAGCCCAATGTGGGACTCAATCCTCAACTCCAGGATTATGGCCTGAGCTGAAGGCAGACACTCAACCGCTGAACCACTCAGGCATCCCGCCAGTTAGGCATTTCATTTTATGAAGCATCTGCTCAAGTCTTTTGCCCATTTTTTAAAAATCAAATTGCCTATCTTTTATCAATTTGTAGGATTATCCAATATATGCTTAAAGAACTCTTACAAATATATATAGGTTCATTTTAAAATTTAAATCTTTGATTCCCTTGGAGTTTATTCTGATTAAAGTACAGGCCCAAATTTATTTTTTTCAGATGGTTACTCAATTGTCTCAACATCAATACTACTTTCCCATATCAATTGGAAATGTCACTTTTGTCATGAACTACATTCCTGTGTGTATTTTGGAATATTTCTGGGCTTTCTATTCTGTCTGTCTTCCATGTGAAAGTGCACTTTCATTTACTTAGCATTATAATGTGTTTAAATATCTACTAGGGGGTCCTATTGTTTTAGAGCTTTGCAAACTATTTTTATTTATTTTTCCATATGAACTCAGAACTGGTTTGTCTCATTCCAAAATTAAAAAACAGAAAAACCACTTTACTGGTCTTGAAATAAATTTATGAGTTAACTTCTGAAGAATTAACATCTTCCTGATGTTGTTTTTCTAGTTTAACATGATTACACATCTTTTATTCGTTCACATCTCACTTGGTATCCTTCAATGATGCACAAACTTTTGATATGCAGAGCTGAGCTGGTGGGAAAGTGAAGACAATCTCGGAGGCCATGAAACTATAAGAAAGTAAGAGACTAGAGTGGTTATTCAGGATCGCAGTCAAACTTTTCTTTGGATAGCATATAAAGCTTAGAACCTAAGCAAGGTGTGAGGTTAGTGTGGAGTTACTGGAATAAAACACAGTCCCCTCAATGGATCTAGAGGGTATTCTGTTAAGCAAAATAAGTCAGAAAGAAAAAGACAAATACCATATGGTTTCACTTACACATGGAATCTAAAACATAAAACAAATGAGCAAACAGACAAACAAAAAACCAAAATAGACTCATAAAAACAGAGAATAAACCAGTGGTTGCCAGAGGGGAGATACTGAGAGGGTTGGGTGAAATAGGTGAAGGTGATTAAGAGAACAAATTTCCTGTTATAAAATAAATAAGTAATGGAGACGAAAAGTACAGCATAAGGAATATAGTCAGTAATATTGTAATAACTTTGCATAGTGACAGATGGTAACTACGCATATCATAATAAGCATTACGTAATGTACAGAATTGTCAAATCACTGTTCTACATCTGAAACTAAAATAATATTGTGTGTCAACTACAATTAAAAGTAAAATAAAAAATGGAATACCATAAAAATAAACCAGATTCCCTCAAAGAGTGGCACCCTGAATAGAAACCTTGAAAACAACCCATCTCACAAAAGATAGAAGAGATATCACCTGTGTTGACAGTGCTCTTCAGAGGAGGGAAAAGATTTGATTGAGAACTCCTAACAACCCACTTTCACATAGGCCTCTGTAGGGAAACAAACAAACAAACAAGTATTTTGAAAAAAAGAAAAGAAAGAAAGAAAAAATCCAAGGAGAAATTTTAGGTTAAAACAATCCTAAATTGGTAGATCTTCCAGGTTCCAAAAGCAAAAGCAAATTTTCATTGGCAGAACACACTTAAATCTTAGTTAGGTGTGGTGGGTAGAAAAGTGATTCCTCAAAATTTATTTCTACTTATGAGCTCAGAATGTGACTTATTTGGGAATAGGATCTTTGCAGATGTGATTAAAGATCTTGAGATGAAACACCCTGAATGCAGAGTAGGCCCCCAATCCAATGATTGGTGTCCTTATCCCTGGGAGAAGAGGAGATGACACAGGGAAACACACATAAATGAAAAAAGAAGCCATGTGAATATGGAGGCAGAGATTCATGTCATATTGCCACAGCTAAGAGATGCTGTGAGTCAGGACGCCTGGATGGCTCAGTGGTTGAGTGTCTGCCTTCAGCTCAGGTTGTGATCCCAGTCTGGGGATCAAGTTCCGCATCTGGCTCCCTGTAAGGAGCCTGCTTTTCCTTCTGCCTGTCTCTGCCTCTCTCTCCCCGTATCTCTCATGAATGAATGAATAAAATCTTAAAAAAAAAAAAAAAAAAGAGATGCCATGAGCCACAAGAAACTGAAAGAGAATAGGAAGGATTCCCCTCTGAGCTTCAGAGAGAGCATGGCCCTGCTAACACCTTGATTTCAGACTCCTGGCATCCTAAACCCTGAGAGAATAAATTTCTATTGTATAAGCCACCTGGTTTGTAAATGGCTATAGAGGCCCTAAGAAACGAAGACACTAGGTTTCAGGAAATTCATACAGATAAAATTCCAAGGAACTTGATTTCATCATCCCAAACTGTAAAATACACACAAAAATACGCCATGGTAGGAAAAAAAAGAATCAACATAAAGAACAAAATGCAGAGAACAATCTGCAAAAAGGACAGGCATTGAAATGGTCACTGTGGAATATAAGGACATGCAATAGTTTTTTAAAAATAAAAGAGGTTATGAAAGTAGGTGTAGGTACAAGGAATTACCAAAAGGAATAAGGTAGATTTGAAAATAAAAAAGCGTAACTTGGGATGACTTGGGTGGCTCATCAGTTGGGTGTCTGCCTTTGGCTCAGGGTGTGATCCTGGAGTTCCAGGATCGAGTCCCACATTGGACTCCCTGCATGGAGCCTGCTTCTCCCTCTGCCTATGTCTCTGCCTCTTTCTCTCTCTCTGTGTCTCTCATGAATAAATAAAAATTTAAAATCTTTAAAAAAGCATAACTTCTAATAATACAAAATGCGTAATTATTCAAATTAGAAATTCAACTTGAAAGTTAAATAGCATATAAAATCTAGCTGAAGAGAAAACTTGAAAAAAGGGGAGAGCTAAGGAAGTTACTGAAAATGTAGCACAAAGATATAAAGAAATGTAAAAAATTAAGAAGTTAAAAGAAAAAAAGGATAGAACAAAAGGATTTAATATACTTTTTTTTATTATAGGATTTCAATTTTATTTTACTATATTTATTTTTCTTTCTAGATTTTATTTAAATTCAAGTTACTTAACATATAGTGTGGTAATAGTTTCTGGGGTAGAACTTAGTGATTCATCACTTGCATATGGCTCCCAGGGCTCATTACAAGTGTCCTCTTTAATATCCATCCTCCAATTGCCCCATTCCTCCACTTACCTTCCCTCCCCTCAGTTTGTTCCCTATAGTTAAGAATTTCTTATGGCTTCCCTCTCTCTCTGTTTTTATCCTATTTTGTTTTTCCTTCCCTCCGCCTATGGTCATCTGTTTTATTTCTTAAATTCTACTGGGGACACCTGGGTGGCACAGTTGATGGAGCATCTGACTCTTGGTTTCAGCTCAGGTCATGATCTCAGGGTTGTGGGATCAAGCCCTCCACCAGACTCCGCACTTAGTGGGGAGTCTGCTTTGGTTTATTTCACCCTCTGCCCCTCCTCTTACCTGCATGTGCTCTTTCTCTAAATAAATAAATAAATCTTTAAAAAAAATTCTAGGGGCACCTGGGTGGCTCAGTTGGTTGGGTGACTGTCTGCCTTTGGCTCTGGTCATGATCTCAGGATCCTGAGATTAAGCCCTTCATTGGGCTCCCTGCTCAGTGGGGAATCTGCTTCTCCCTCTCTTTCTGCTCTCTCTGCTCCTCCTGTAGCCCCATTCATGCTCTTTATCTCAAATAAATAAATAAAATCTTTAAAAAATAAAATAAAAATAAAAACTCTACACATGAGTGAAATCATATGGTATTTGTCTTTCTCTGATTAACTTATTTCACTTAGCATTATACGCTCTAGTTCCATTCACATCGTTGCAAATGGCAAGATATCATTTTTTTTTTTGATGGTTGAGAAATCTCCCACCGCCCCCCCCTCTCTCTATATATATACCACATCTTCTTTATCCATTCATCTGTTGATGGCCATTTGGGCTCTTTCCATAGTTTGGCTATTGTGGACATTGCTGCTATAAACATTGGCGTGCATGTACCCCTTCAAATCACTATTTTTGTATCCTTTAGATAAATACCTAGTATTGCAATTGCTGGGTGGTAGGATAGTTCCATTTTTTAGATGGTAATTTTAGCCATTCTGACCAGTGTGAGACTTACTGTGGTTTTGGTTTGTATTTCCCTGATAGTGAGTGTTGTCGAGTGTATTTTCATGTGTCTGTTAAATATTTGTATACTTTCTTTTGAGAAATGTCTGTTCATGTCTTCTGTCCATTTCTTAACTGGATTTTTTTGGGGGGAGTATTGAGTTTGATAGGGTAATTACAGATTTTGGATACTGGTTCTTTATCTGAAATGTCATTTGCAAATATCTTTTCCCATTCCATTGGTTGCCTTTTAGTTTTGTTGATTGTTTCCACTGGAATTTAATTCTTTGGGGGGCAGAAGAAGAGGAAGAGAGAATCTTTCTTTTTCTTGCTTATTTATTTATTTACTTATTTATTTATCCACTTGTTTTTATTGAAGTTCGATTTGCCTACATATAGTAAAACACCCAGCGATCATCCCATCAGGTGTCCTCCTCAGTACCTGTCACCCCAACCCCCCACCACTTCCCCTTCTGCAACCCTTTGTTTGTTTCCCAGAGTTAGGAGTCTCTCATGGTTTGTCTCCCTCAAGGAAGAGAGAATCTTAAGCAGGCTCCATGCTCAGTGAAGACCTTGGAGGCAGGGCTCAATCTCACAACCCTGAGATCATGACTTGAGCAGAAATCAAGTCAGATACTCAACCAACTGAGCCACTCAGGTGCCCCATGGTTTAATATACTTCTAATTAGACATCCAGAAGGAAAGAATGGGGCTCAAGGATGCAATATTAAAGATGAAAATGGCTGGGAATTTCACAGAACTATAAAAAAGTATAAATCCTTACATTGAAAAAGAATGAGTTGTAAATAGATAAATGAAAAGAAATCCACGTCTCAATATATGCCAACAAATATACAGGACATAAAGGAGAAAGAGGAAAACTTTAATTCACAAAGAAAAATCTGTGTAAATGCAAGGAATAAAAAACCGGATTTCTCATCAGCCACAACATAGACAGAATACAGGGGAGGAACATCTTTGATGTCCTGAAGAGCAGTGCATGAACTTAGACTTTTATACCCTGGAGAATTGTCATCCAACTTACAGGGTATAAAATTCTAAAAATGTTCAATTTGTTGAGGAATTTGGTAATGGATTTAGGTTGGAAGAATTTTGAAGCATGTGATAGAAAAATCTTAGATTTCCTCAAAGAGAATGTTGGTAAAATTATGGATGTTAAATCTGCTGTTGGTAAGGGTTTACAAGGAAGTGAGGAGCATGGTAGAGAAGGTGTGTATCATCTTAAAGAAGACTTAAATCATCATTAACATAATATTGAAAGAAATAAAATGCTATAGTAGCTGCTGGTAAGAGCTCACAAGGAGATGAGAAACATATTATGGAAAAATGGAGGAAAGGAGATCCTTGGTATATAGTATTAGAAGCTTAGGTGAATTGTGTCCTACAGTTATGTGCAAAGCAGAATTTGTATATATGATGAACTCAGATACTTAGTAGAGAGTATTGAAGGTACAGACTGGCTGCTTCTTGTGGCATTTAGTAAAATATGAGAGGTAAGAAATAAATTTGGGGAAGAACTGTTAAAAACCAAAGGTGGAGGGGAACCAGGACTTGATGATTGAGAAAGTCTTAGTCTATCTACATTGCAAGACATGCAAAAATTTAGAGGATTCACTGTAAGGAAACTATGTTCCGGAGAAAAAGTCATGGGTGTGGCTGTTGCTGGAATTCAGAGTATTCATAAATTCATAAATTCAGAGTATTCAATCTCATGGAGGACTCTTTGGAGAGATTAGGCATATGACTCATGGATCTCCTCAGTTATCTCAGCAGAGGCCAGGAATGGAAATGATGTTATCCAGTAATATTCATGGGAGAGCTTTTTGTTTAATGGAATGAATCCTCATGACACACATGAGAGACCCACAGGGTTTTTTAGAATATATTATGAGTAGAAACACTATTAGCTTGGGCAGGAAGGCACAAATAGGACTAAATGAAAAAGGCTGTTGAACTCCCAAAATTCTACAGGCAGTAAACAGGTTGATAAAATAAATCAGTGACAAACATATGCTCTCATTTAAGAAAAAGTAAAGGATAACAAGATGCACAACTATTGGCCCAGAAAGCAGAGATGAGAGCCACAGAGGATTGTTCTCAGGCAATGGATTTCAAAACTGCGTGGGACCAGTGATTCTTTTTTCTCTTTTCTCCCTTCTGGAATGTGAATGTCTATAATTGTTGTCCCATGCTTGTCCCATCATTGTATTTTGGGAACAGATAATTTGTTTTCTAGTTTTATGCATTCATAAATTGAGGGAAATTTTGCCTGAGAATGAATCATACCCAGATTCTTACCCATACCTTATTTAGATGGTAAGATTTGGGACTTTTGAGCTGATAATATTTAGATGAGATTTTGGACTTGAGCTGATATTGTAATGAGTTGACAGTTTGAGGTGTTGAGATGGAGTGGATATATTTTGCATGTGGGGTGATAGTGAATCCTGGGGGCCAAAGAGCAGACTATGATAGACTGAATAATTGCCTTGAAAGATACCCATGCCCTAGTCCTTGGAGTCTGTCACTGTTTCATTACATAGTAAGAAGAAATTGCAGAAATAATTAAGTTTAGAATATTCAAATGGGGAAAAAAAAAAGAATATTCAAATGGGGAGATATTCTGGATTATCTGGGTGGATCTCAAATGAAATCATAAAGGTCCTTATAAGAGAAAGACAAGAAGGATCAAAAAAGGGAAGTTGGAGGTTTAATGATGAAGCAAGGGATTGGAGTGATTCAGGATATGGGTCATAAGCCAAGGAATTTGGGCAATCTCAAGACACTAGGAAATTGACTCACCTCTAGAACCTCCAGAAGGAACCAGTGCTTCTGATACTTTGGCTTTAGCCCACTGTAACAAATTATGGATTTCTGGATTCCAAAACTGTGAGTACATTTCTGTTGTTTTAAGCCAATACCTTTGTTGTAATTTGTTATAGCAGCAATTGGAATTTCATACAGAGGGTAAAATATAGCACATGAAATCTAAAAGTGTACTGCCTGGAGACTCTCAGTGCATGAGTAATAAATATATACTTTTAGAAGAAGGAAATTGAACTCAAGAAGAAAGAATGGGATATAAGAAGCAGTGGTGAGTTAAGAAATAGATAAAACACAGGACAAATCTAAAAAAATAATATTTTGAGGAGTTTTGTAATCAGGGTATGACTAACATACATAAATAAAGACATGAAAGATTAATGGAGACAGTTCATAGGAAAGTAAAAGGTTAAGATCCTTGCTCTGTTCAGAAAGAAGATGAAAGCATTGCTTATATTTTTCCTAACAAAACCTAAAGTTAGAGTTCTTTATGAAATCAAAGCTGACATTAAAAATGTGCATATAAAAATTCAGGGTAGAGGTGAATAACATTTCTTTTGACTTTTTGTATGCTTGAAAATTTTCATAGAAACATTTTGGGAGGGGAAAAAAGCCACAATGAGATTTCTACCAGTATAACTAAAATTAAAAGTCTGACAATATCTAGCACAGCTGAGATTAGATTGTGAAGCAAGCAAAGCTCATACCCTAGTAGTAGAAGTGTAGATTGAACTAAATATTTTGGAAAAATTGCAAAATCTACTAAAGCTAAACATATGCATATTCTATGCTCCAGAAATCCAACTCCTAGGTATAATATATATTTAATATTAATCATATTTATGTGCACCAAAAGCTATGTAAAAGAAAGGTCATGGCAGTTTCATTTATAATTACTAAAAGCTAGAAATTAGCCAAATGCTCAAAAAAGGAGCATGGATATGTAGTGGTACATATTTATGTACTAGAATACTACATGGCAATGAAATTAAATAAGTTACTACTAAAATGCAGCTATAGAGTGAATCTCATTAACTTAATATTGAAAGAAAGAAGCCAGACACACAAAAAAATACAAACTTATTTTATTTCTGAAATTCAAAAACAAGCCAAACTAATCTTTGGTATTAAAAGTCATGATATTGGTTTCCTCTGGCTAGGGGAGAGAGGTAGTGACTAGAAAGTGGACTGAGGGAGACCTTTGAGGTAGGTGGTTATGTTCACATTATTGATCACATATTGATCTGGTAGGCATGGACATGCTTGCTTTCTGATAACTCATCAAGCTGTACACTTGATATGGTTTCTAAACTAAAAAAAAAATTATAGTTTTAAAAAGCTCAAGGTAATGGCTAGTAATTTCAAAAAGACAGTAAGATCAATACTCAAGCTGGGATGAAAGATCTATCAGCTATTTGGAGGAAATTGAGTTGAGAGGACATAGGGTGAAAGCCTTGGAAAGTGGCCAAATCATAGGTGTTCCCTGTGCTCTGCAGAGTGAGAACAGTGATATGGAGTACATGGCTGAGATTTGCATACACTCTATGCTCATCCTTGACAAATATATTTTTATAACAACCTAGAAGGCCAGGATGAACTTTAAAAGCACTACACTTACACATGGAGGTGGCAGAGAGCGAGTCCCAAGTCTGGGCGTCTGGACCATCCCTTTCTTCATCCTTGAGGAGTGACATGAAATACATGGACATCCCTCCCACCCATCCAAGTTTTGTCCATGGCTCTGCAAACCACTACCATTTGGCCACCCTTGCGCATTAGGCTATGTGCACCACAGGCAGTTGGCCTTTCTTTAGGAGGGTCAAAGAAGCCTGCACCAATGCTGGAAATGGACTCAGGAGCATTTTGGCAGGATTTATGGGGTCTTGGCTCCTGAGAGGGTATGCTCGAAGAGGGAGGTGCTAGAGCTCTGGATGGGTACTGCCTAAGGGGGGCTCAGAGCAAGACATCTAAAACATGCTAGGTATAAAGACAGTATAGTCCTGTGCCAATGAGGGAATGCCTCAGCAGAAGTTGGAATGGACTGTATGGCTATGAGATAGGACTTTGGACGTCTCTGTAGATGTACGTTTCTATGCAAGAGAAATGAATCCAAGGATCAGCTATCCCCTCAGCTCACCCCATACTACTCAATGCCATGATTCTTAGAAAACTTTCTAGAAATGAAATGACACCTTAGCAAGAATTAGGGAAAGAAAAGAATGTTGACCTCTTGAATTTACCCTAAAGAGATAGAGGAAAAACTCGGAAGTGACTAAGTTTACCAATAATTGACTGGCAAACTACAGCTGGAGAGAGAAATTAGGTTCAGGTATGGAGAGTCGAAGTTACTTTTTTTTTGCACACCTGAATTTTGTGCACTGATAATTCATACCTAATACAGATCATAACAGTGCTGCTTAGGGACACTATGGTTTCAAGATCCATCTATTTTTTTAGAACATACTGACTCACAGTTCATGCTCATCTCATCACTGGGACAGGGAAGGAAGTTTAGAGCTCCAGTCTAAATAGAAGGTAGGCAGGTGGGGGATTGGAGGAAGATGGAGAAAAAGGAAGGGAAAGAGCAGACTGTGACTGTATTACAAATAACTCTGGAAATGGACTCAAAGGGTGCCTTCAACCCAGGAGTTCTCTTAGTGAACTCAGAAGATGATTTTGCTACTAAAATGTATAAATTGTTTCAAAAGTTCCTGGCCATAGGTATTAACAAAAATTGGACTTCCCGGGGTGATATGAAACAAGACAATGTTCACAAAAGACTAACATCACTGTGTATCATGACGCTAGTCAGGTATAATTGAAAAAGGATGGTCAGGGCACATGAAAGTTGCTTCATGAAATAGAATACAGACCTATGTAGAAAAGATTCAGTCCAGTTTTAAAAAAATATTTATTTGAGAGAGAGAGAGAGAGAGAGAGAGAGAGAGAGAATGCTACTGGGGGAAGGGGCAGAAGAAGAGAGAGAATCCCAAGCAGACTCTCTGCTGAGCAGAATCGCAAGCAGAGCCAGATATAGGGCTTAATCTCACAACCCCAAGATCATGACCTGAGCCTAAACCAAGAGTTAGATGCTCAACTGACTGAGCCACCCAAGTGCCTGAATTCAGGCCAATATTTATCTGTGTTGTGCAATAAAGAATGCTTTTTAAGTCAATGTGGAAGGATGGCTTTGGAGTAAGCACCAAAATACCTTCAGGATAAAAGAAAAAGTTGAATGTGAACCATTAACATAAAATATCTGAAAGAAAACAGAAGTAAATAGTTTTATGTCTGGAGATAGTTTTTCTGAGTATAGCAACAGTTAATACTGTTTATAATGGCAAACAAATTGGATAGATCTGAATTATCTAATCATTAGGATAAACTATTATCTCGTAATTGGGATTAAATTGTGGTATATCAGTTCAACAGAATGTGACTGAGATAAAAAAATTATTCACAACAACATTTATTTTAAAATAAGCTATCAAAATGTATTTACCTGGGTACCTGGCTGGCTCAGTCAGTAGAACATGTGACTCTTGATCTCAGGGTCATTTAAGCCCCTCCATTGAACATGGAGTCAACTTTAAAAATAAAATAAAATAGTTTTTTAACTATTTTAGAGTTAACTATTTTAACTCTTGATCTCAGGGTCATTTAAGCCCCTCCATTGAACATGGAGTCAACTTTAAAAATAAAATAAAATAGTTTTTTTTTTAATAAAATAGTTTTTAAAAAAGTATTATGATATGGTATTATAAAGAAAAAAATATATACACTTAGCAAAAAAGTGTAGAATATTAATAGTGTGAGTGTATCTGAATGATGAGTTTATTTTCATCTTCATGTTTTTCTGTGTTTTCTCATTTTATTAATAAGCAATCCCCTCAAAATCCTCAAAACTTCTTTTGCTAATTTTTCTATACCAAGCAATCCTTGCTTCTGGTAAAATTTAATAGAAGCCACTTGATTCACGATAGCCAAAAAGTGTAAATAGCTCAAAGGTCGCTTAACTAAATGGATAAACAATGCAGTACAGTGGATACATTCGTCAGTAACAGAGGTGAAATGCTGATGTGTGTTGTAACATGGAGGAGCCTCAAAAACAGGCTACATAAAAGAAGCCAGACATGAAAGACCACTTATTGTCTAGTCCCATTTATCTGAAATGGGCATAAAAGGCAAATCTTGTGAGACAAAGTAAATTATTTGTTGTCTGCAGCTCCTAATGGAAACAGGGATCAAACCGTGAATGGGCAGAGATTTTACTGGGACCACAGAAATATCATGCACTGGACAATGGCGAGGATTGCACAACTCAATGCTAAAAATCACTGAAGAGCATACCTAAAACCGAGTGGATTTTATGAAACGTAAATTATACCTCGATCCAGTTGTTTAAAAAAGGAAAAACCTAATGGAGAATGTGGTGAAAGCTCAGACACAGAAAGGTGTAGAGTGTCTGTCTGGTTTGGCCTCTACGGTGGAGGAAGGAAATGAGGTAAGAATGTTAGACACTTTAGAGCTACAAATTAAGGCAGTTGGCTTTAAATGCTGCAGTGGCTGTCTCGATCTGCTAGGATGGATTTACTGTGGTACCTCTGATGCCAGGGGAGAAAGCTTATCTAGATATAGATGCAAAACAGTGCTCCCATTTCCCTAACTGTGGGCTCCTGGAGGAAAGAGACCACACCCTAGCCTTGGTATTAATTTCTGTGCCAACCCACTACATGACCCTCCCAAAATCGCTTCTTTCTCTAGGTTTAAGTTTCCTGATTTGTAAGAAAGAAAAGAAAAAAAAAATCGAGTTGTACTAGATGTTTTTCATAGCCCCACTCAGCTGGAAAGTTATTTTCCTTGGCACTCACTAGCCTCACCAATTTGCCCTAGACGCTTTTCCAACCCTACTGCTTATTGCTTCAATTCTTGCAGTCTTCGTATCAGATAAGGTGACCTGGTTCTCCACTATTTATCTGCCTTTTTTTCTCCCTGGAGCCTTTGCTCAGGCCCCAGACTTTGTTATCAGAAATGAGATGTTTCTAATTGTTCCAACCCCAAGTATTTCTCTATCTCTGGATCTCCCTAACTTAATCTGTACACCCTTTGTTGTCTCTCACTGCTGTGTCATTTATCAGTAGCTGCATTGCAAACCTCCCCAAAACCCAATGACTTAAAATAACAACCATTTTATTATGCTAACCATTGTGTGAATTAGGAATTAGGGTAGGCACAGTGGGGATGGCTTATCTCTCCTCTCACATGGCTGGGGCGTCAGCTGGGGTTGCTCGAAGGATTGGAGGTGGCTGGGATGGGGCCATAAGTCTGGCTCCTTGTTTCTGGCAGATGCTAGATTTCCCCTAGTCTCCATGTGGAGTCTGTTGGGGCTCCACTGTCCAAGATGGCACCTTTACTCCCATGAATTGTGCCTGGGCTGGGATGGCTGAGCAGCTGGAGCTAGGCTGGGATTCCGCACAGCATGGTGGTCTCAGGGTAGTTGGATTTCTTACACTGTGGCTAGCCTCCCACAGAGCACATGTTGCAAGAGTGCAAGGTGGAAGTGGCAAGGCCACTTATGACCTGACCTTAAGAAGTCATGCAGTGTCACCTCTTCTGCATTCTCTAAGCTACTCAGAGCCAACCCCAATTCACTGTGGGAAAGGACCAAACAAGAGGTCCTTGGGAGTAGTGGCTCATTGGGGGAGGAGGCATCTTTGGAAACTGGCTACCACAACTGCTGATCGTTCTGTGTTTTATTTTCTTAACAAAAGTCTGAATTATTTGATGTTAGGAATCACGTCTTTCACCTTTTATTATCTCCACTCACTTTTCTTTCCCTCTTCCCAGAACATTAAGAGTAGAAGCACGTGTTTTATAGACAGTGGGCTGAAGGCAGGACAAGCTCAGGGGGTCTAATCCTGGCTGTGTCACTTACAAGCCCTGGGACTTGGGCAACCACTTAACCTCTCCAAGTCTGTTTCCTCATTTAGACAATATTATTGGTGACAGAATAGCTTTTTTCCTCATAGAATTGATAAGGGGATGAAATCACTTGAAAAAATAGCGAGTATACAATAAGCAACCAATAAATGCCAGCTATTATTGTTGACTAAATATAGACCACAAACTTATTATAATTGGGAGCAGTGTTGCCCAAGGGAAAAGTGAAGTGCTTAAGCATTATTTTTTAGAATGAGAGGCACCTGGGTGGCTCAGTGGTTGAGCTTCTGCCTTTGGCTCAGCTTGTGATCTGGGGGTCCTGGGATCGAGTCCTGCAACATGCTCCCCATGGGGCGCCTACTTCTCCCTCTGCCTGTGTCTCTGCCTCTCGCTCTGTGTCTCTCATGAATAAATGAAAAAAATCTTTAAAAAATTATTTTTCAGAATGAAAAAAATTTACATTAACTATGATAACGGAGGCAACTGGCTCTAAAATGCCTATTCAGATTCTATTGGCTGCAGACTTCTGATGCCGTAAAGACCTAAGTTGAAGTTTTCTTGTTTCCTGTGTTTCTTTATGTCTAAAGAGAGAGTAAATCTAATTGGCTACAAATTATGATTTTAAAAATCACAGTAAAATGGTTGTTAAGTATTGAAATGATCAAAAAAAATAAGTATAAACAAACAAAACCCATAAAGAGAAAAAATTTATATGAAACAAAAAAATGTCAATGTAGGAAAAGAAGTGTAAATCAATTGAGAGGTGAAGGAACCCTGAATATATAAAACCAGAGAGCGGAATGGAGCAAAGCAAAAAGAGAAGATTGATAGAAGTATCCAAGGCTATGTCTTGATTATGTACCATTGACAATAACATAATTACTACCCACATTTTAAACACTAGGGAATCTTGTTGACAGGATTTATCCTTTTTTCAGGAAAAAAGTGACTAATGTGAACTCTTCTGGGAAAACAATATAAAACAATCCAGTTATGCCATTGTAACTTTATAGAGAAGTGTCTATAATGAGTTTACAATACATATAATCAAAAGAGATTGTTTCAAATTGCAGGGGAAACTATTTTTCTCTTGCTTAGAGCTCATAGTTTTATTGACCATTTTCTTCACAAGACTGGTTTTCTTCTGAGTGGTTGCAATACTCAAAAGGCATTCAGGAAGACAGAGAGCCCCAGTAACAGTTTTTAAAAAATATAGGCAAAATCATGGCAGTACGACCCCTCAAAGTGAAGAAATGCCAGGAAATGATCCTTCAGGAAAATCAAGAAAGAGGTCATTGAGTTAATTTGGGGATTTCAGTATTAGAGGAAAGTGGTGATTCCAATCTTTTTGGAAGGATAGATCTGTAGCACAGATGGCATCTTAGATTAGGGCTCTAGGAAACAGTTTTGAGGACAGTTGAGTGCATACAGTTTTGGGGGGATGCTCTTGGGAGTATACCTGTAAGAAAGGGAAGGTGGGACTGGACAGATGGAATTACAACCAAGGCCTCTGTTAATTCTATAGGAAGTTCTGGAGTGGGGATGACTTTCAAAGTTCTCCCATATGAGGCAGGAGGCCAGGCCTTTGTATCAGGTATTAGCCTTCTGGAGAGGGGTAATTTGGTGCAAGGCACTTCTCTGCAGGCAAGGGCAAGCCTCCGTGAGGGACACAGCTGTGAGCCATCAGCAGCCTAGATTCCCAGCATCCACGAGTGGTCCAAATCTTCTGACTGTTTTCTAGCCATGCACAAAATCTCTTTTTAATTTGGGAGCGGATTACATGAATATGCACATGTGTAAAAATGTCAACATATTGTATGAACTCTTTTGGATCTGCCTTTTTGACTTAACGTGCCTATGTGGTTCATGCGTGTTGTGTATAGTAGGAGTTCATCCTTATTGCTGTGTGGCAGTACTGAGGGAATATACCACAATCTGTCTATTGTACTCTTTAAATATTTATTTATTTATTTATTTATTTATTTATTTATTTGAGAGAGAGAAAGTGCGCACACAGGTGCATGAGCTGGGGAAGAGGCAGAGGGAGACTTTCCTCTAAGCAGGGAGCCTAATGTGGGGCTTGATCCTGCCACTCTGGGATCATGACCTGAGCAGAAGGCAGACACTTAACCAACTGAGCACCCAGATACCCCTGTATATTGTACTCTCTATGGGTACTTGAATTATATACAGTTTGGGCTATTATAAATAATGCATTTATGAACATTCCTGTACATCTCTCTTGATGGATGATTACCACTCATTTCTGTTATATGTCTAAGAGAGGAATTGCAGGCATATATGTATACAGACATACATATGTTTATTAGCATATACCGCCAAACAATTTTTATTTTATTTTTAGTTTTTTAAAAATATTTTATTTATTTCATGAGAGACACAGAGAGGCAGAGACATAGGCAGAGAGAGAAGCAGGCTCCCTGCAGGGAGCCTGATGCGGGACTCCATCTCCAGACCCTGGGATCACGACCTGAGCCAAAGACAGATGCTCTACCAACCACTGAACCACCCAGGCGCCCCAAACAAATTTTTTAAATTTTTTAAATTTTTTATTTATTTATTTATTTATTTTTATTATTTCCTTATTTATTATTTATTTATTTTTATTTATTTTTTTAGCCCCAAATAATTATTTATTTATTTATTTATTTATTTTTAAATTTTTATTTTTTATTTATGATAGTCACAGAGAGAGAAAGAGAGAGAGGCAGAGACACAGGCAGAGGGAGAAGCAGGCTCCATGCACCGGGAGCCCGATGTGGGATTCGATCCCGGGTCTCCAGGATCGCGCCCTGGGCCAAAGGCAGGCGCCAAACTGCTGCGCCACCCAGGGATCCCAGCCCCAAATAATTTTTAAAGGTAGTTGTGCCAGTATACAATCCTACTATAATCTTTGATGCCAAAAGAGGTGCATTTAGATCTGCACAATGGACTAAAAACACATTCACTTTGAATCAAAGAAAAGATTAGATTAATCATAACTAATTATGGTTAATAATTAGATTAATAATAATTAATGATTAATAATTAGATTATGAGAACTTTAAAAAGTTACATAAAAACTTGTCATGTATTTTTGGTAGATATTGTAGATCCTTTTTTCTAGTAGTTCTGCTGAAGTGTAAAGAACATGAAGGAAGGAGTTTCTCAAGATGAACTCATGGGTCAGGTGCCCTAGATTTATTTCCCTGAAGCAGAGCCTGAGACAAGAATTTGGATGCATGTGATTTATCCAGGTGGCATTTATAGGAGAAACCTGTAAGGAAGGATGTGAAGAAGGACAGGGAAAAGGAAAGAACTGAACAGGGATATGGACTTGGGGAAAACTACTCTTGGCCTGATCCCAAAAGGAACCCTGGAGCATAAGCCATATTTGAGTAGTCAAATATGTCATTTAAGGCAGTATCTGCCCCAGATCAGTCTTCATTTTTGTGGGCCTGGATGGCAGAGTAGTGGTGGTGGTGGTGATGGTGAGAAGTACTTCCTGTATCCTCCAATCAATCTAGGTCATTTTCAACCGTGGGCAAATTTGTCCCCTGAGAGACATTTGGCCAAGTCTGGGGAGTTATTTGTGGTTATCACAATAGCAGGGATGGTACTGGCATTGGGAAGTTAAGAGGCCAGGATGCTGCTATACATCCTACAGTGCACAGGACAGCTGCCCACAACAAAGCATTATCTCCTGAAATACTTGGGGTGGACAAACACTGGATTAGGGCAGTTTTTTGGAGAAGGGGTCAAGGGCAAGCCATTAACCACATTTGCTGCTAGTGACAGATGGATTCCCTATTTCCATTAAGGTCATCTGGGCAGGGCATCAAAACATCTCCTGTAGATATCCTTTAGATATATGATGTTTAACAATGAAGGAAGCTTGGAATGCTGTTTGGTTAGCCTTTCTAAGTGGTCTGCATTTCATCTAATGGGATGGGACTAAGCATCTTGAAATATATGTTGCTAAGCCCTTAGCTACACACTACACAAACATGTTGCAAAAAGTTTACTGGTGTCAATGGCAGCCACTTTGGATTTTCTTCAGAGCTTTAGGGAACTTGTAGAAAATCGGAATTGGACTAACTCCTACCTGAAATACTCATCACTGCGCTAGGTTATTGTCAGTGCTGGGCTCTTTTAACTACATAACTTGAATAGGCTGAAGGATTTATGTGATGATCAAAAAAAGTTGTGCTTAACTATAAAACGGGTTT
Source organism: Vulpes lagopus (assembly GCF_018345385.1). Classification (NCBI taxonomy): domain Eukaryota; kingdom Metazoa; phylum Chordata; class Mammalia; order Carnivora; family Canidae; genus Vulpes; species Vulpes lagopus. The sequence goes on along the minus strand of NC_054830.1, from coordinate 38,929,419 downwards.
AAAAAACACTGGAGACTCATGGTCTGCTCTGTCTATATCCTGTTGGGACCATCCCTTAAGCCTCTTTTACAATCCAGTATTCATCTGTACATTATCCAAGAATTCATCCAAGCCCTCTTGGAAGCAGTTTATAACTGGGAATGGCAAAACTTAGGATGTCTAGTTTTATAGTACATACTACTGTTCTATAAAAGGATAACTTTTTTCAAGCTTCAAAATGTCTTATCTAGTTTGTTTTCTAACTTTTGTATTTTTATTCCTGGGTCGTGATCTATGTTTATGATTCTACTATTGGTTTCATTTTTTTCTTCCCTCAAAACCAATCATCTGTTTGTTCATCTTTTAAGTGTTATGATACTAACACAGATAAATAAGAAGGGTAAAATTATGGCACAATATTATTGACCAAAAAAATAGTCAAACAGAAATATTGTAATGCTACATTAGGTGAAAAAGTAAAAATATAGAGATGATACCATTTTTGCTTAAAAATCTTTCTGTACTTTTATGAATAGGAATCTGAAAGGAGGTACACCAAAATAATAACAGTGGTTAAGGTGTAGTTTGCAAGTTCTGTGTAAGATCCCACCACTTCCCAAAAATGGCTCAGAGAATGAACTAGAGCTATAATTAGCTTTTTAAGGAAGCTATTTCCAACGTAAGTTAAAACTCTGTTCTTTGTGATAACACTGTCTTAATCGTCTATATGAATGCCACCTTCTGGAAACAAGGAGCATTTCACCATTAAAAGAGTGCTGTAACAATAGAATTTTGTCGTATGGCTGAAATTGGAACTGTTTATAGAAAGTGTATTTTTAAATTTAACACTTAATTTTGAACCTTGCAGATTACAATCAAGTTTGTTAGAAGATAGGCTAATTTAATATAACCAGAGATAGTAAATTATATACACGTCCTCAATAAGGTGACCAATGAAAAAACTATTTTTAAAACACTGAAAGGGCATCCAAAAGTGTGAAGAAAAAAAAAAAGAAGAAAACAAATACTGTACCCTTTGAATGACTCAAAAAATGATAAAAAATTCATTCCTGTTTGATTTTCCTTTACACCAGAGTTAACATGAAATGTTGAAATAATGTCTTGATTTTCAAGCAATTTCTATATCTAGACATGAAACTCAACTGACTCAACATGATCCATGAGTCTAAAATACACAGGTCTGAAAAATGATCAAAGTAAAAAAATAAAATGTTGTACACTTACAACATTTTACAAGAGATTACATCTATCGTTACAACATGTACGATAGATTTACATCTATTGTGTGATAACGTGCCCATGCATATGCAAACATAAAGTAACAGGTGCTTAGAAATGCATATAGAAATATAAAAAGTTTGCAAGTTTATCTAGAGGAATTAACTTTGGGGAAGTGGAAAAGGGGACCAAAGTTAGATGGCAGTAGAGGGAAATTTATCTAAAACATTCTATTTTTTTAAAATGTATTTAACTTGTGTAATTTACCACTAATTAGAAATTAGTTGCAACTGTCAGTATTTTGTGATTATAGGAGATGCAATATATTTCTTACAAATAACAGCAGCAGTGAATCATATAGTCTCTTTATCTGTATTGCAGTCCTGTGTGTGTGTGTGTGTGTGTATGTGTGTGCGTGTACAAGTGTATGGCCAAACACAGAATAAAATATCTAGGAAGTGTACAGGTCTACTTTGTAAAGTGCTTTCACTTACAGTGTCCCCATGGTGAGAATAGCTTCAGCCTCAGATATTTCTTTGGCATTAATAATTTAAAAATATTAATGCTTGTCACCTACAGGAATGAGGTCCCCTGGTAGAAGTAAAGATTCTTTCTAGATAAGCTAATTTGAAATTATCTAGCCAAAGGCGTATCTGAAGGGACCTTTTGAGAGCTTTGCTAATTCCAAGTTTGCCCCAATTCATTTCCAATATTGGGCACCTATTATTTGTAAAGCTCATTATGGTCTACAGCAGGAAGGCTTAGACTCAGAATGTGGAACAGTTGGGTAGGTGGTAATATTGGAGGGAGGAAACTATAGTATTTTAGAGTCGCGGGCCCAGTTGGGTTTCAATTCCCATGGCACCAGGCACCACTTACAGCAGTGTGTTCCTGTGTGAGCGCTGGGGATATAGATTGCCTGCTTCAAAGAGCAGTCAGAAGGGATAAAGGGGATCATTATAAAGGATTTGACACAGTGCTGGCACATGGTAAGTATCCAACTAATTCAATTGATCCTCCTGCTACCCAGGAAATAATATATATGTTTAAAGATTTTATTTATTAATGAGAAACACAGAGAGAGAGAGGCAGAGGTTGAGAAGCAGGCTTCATACAGGGAACCCAACGTGGGACTCGATCCCGGGTCTCCAAGACCACACCCTGGGCTGAAGGCGGCACTAAACCGCTGAGCCACCCGGGCTGCCCCGCTACCCAGGAAATAGATGAATATTTAAAGAGTATTCTTTCCATTGTTTCACACAGAGCCTCTTATTTTATGTTTATCAAGACTCCCAGAGTTAAGCAGAGTCGTTTTATTTTGAAATTTTTGTTTTACTTGCTCCTGCTGATGTTTTTCGGAGTCCTAATTAATTTTCAAGATTCGTAAAAATTGGAGGTCGAAAAGGCTTTTGGATTTATCTGGTCCACTCACTACCACAGAGATGACTCTCATCCCTTTTCCATTGACATTGAAAGCCGGGAGGTAAATACTGTTTCCCGATTACTCTAAGTTTCTGGTGGAATAACAGGAAACATAATGAGAGGAAGGCAGGCCAAGGGAATAGGTAGGGGGAAAAGGGAGATGAGTGGGACTAGCATTGGGAGACTATGAGGAGCATGGACTAAAGTGTATGGAGAAAAGTGAGAAAAAGCAAGAAGGGGTACAGAGGAACGGCAGCTTGTCAATGCAGGCACTAACAGGGTTGAAGAATCTGATGTTCTGGTAATTTTAAGATGCATGATTATAAGATATGGTGCTTAACCTCTCTGAGTCGTGTTCTTTGGCGTTCACAGTACAGAGTCAGGGAGGTTAGTGGGGTGGACACTCTGTGAACAAAAATAAACAAGGAATTCAGAAGGGGAGAGAAGTAGCAGAAAAAGAGAGGGAGAGGAAAAGGGAGGGAGAGAGAAACCGACAAAGACGGAAGGGGGAGGGAGAAAAGGGAATCGGTGACAAGGCAGGTGAGAGCTAAGGAAAACCACAGTAACGACAGGGCTGTGGCTCCTGCGGTGACCGCTTGCACACAGGGAGCGTTGACTGCTTGCCAGGTACGTCGTTAGGGCTTTACTTGCATAACTTCATGTTATTCTGACCTCTTCACCGGGCCAGTATTATCATCATTTAATACAAGAGTTATCTGAAGCATAGAGAGGTCTTGCAACTTCCCCAAGACCTTACAGCTGAGAAACGGCCGAGAAGGGATTCAAACACGCAGGTCTGCCTACCTGCAAAGCCAACAATGCCTGCCACGGATAATCTCTTAGGATCTCGAAACAGGCTTGGTGCATCGCAGGAGGACGCTTGTCCCCGCTTTTCCGAAGTTATGCCCCTTGGTCGCATTCCTGTGGTCCCATCCTCAAGCTCCACGCCCTCTCGCCGCTAGCAGCGTCTGGTCTCCATGGAGACCGGCGTGGGGCGGGACTTCCTGCCTCACGCAGGAGCACTTCCTTCTGGTGCCGGAAGCGCGCTCGCTGGCGGGTCGGCTGGGTGCCGGCGGCGTGGGTTGACTGGAGCGGCTGTGGCAGCGGAGTCGGCATGTTAACTCCTGCGTTCGACCTCAGCCAGGACCCGGCCTTCCTCACGGTCGCCATCCGCGTGCCCTACGCCCGGGTGTCGGAGTTCGACGTGTACTTCGAGGGGGTGGACTTCAGGTTCTACGCCAAGCCGTACTTTCTCAGGCGAGTTCCCGCTCTGGAAAAGCGCACACGTGGGGGGGGGGGGGGCGGTGAGGAGTTGACGGATTCACTCATTTTCTTCACCTTCGCCTCCGGTGCCTGCTTACCGAGCGAGGAGGACAGGGCGGGACGGCGTCCCTTGCCTTTTCCCGAGGTTTCCGCAGCATCTGGGACGCGCGCCCGCGGCGGCTCGTTCCCTCCTTAGACTTTGTTAAAAATCCCCAGCGGGGACTGTAAGGCGCGGCGTTGGGGCGTTGGGAGCCCTGGAGCCCGTGCAGCTTCGGTCGGGTCAGCCTGGTTCTCGCACCTCCCCCAGGAAGGTCGTACCGTCAGCCCTCGCCTGCTTGCTTTTTTTTTTTTTTTTTTTTTTGCATTTTTTTTTTCTTTGCATTTTTTTGCATTTTTTTTTCTTTGCATTTTTTTGCATTTTTCTCCTTTGCAGAACCATAGCAACCGTGGTAACAGCTAACCGCTCCCTCAAACGCCTGAAGCCACGCGGGCTAAGTGTATTGATGGGTATGCACCATCTCCTCCAATCTTGACCTCACTCCTTGGAAATGGGCGTTCCTATCAGCCTCTTTTTTACAGAGGACACCGCTGGAGTATTTTCTTCTAAAAAATGGCCCATCCCTTATCCTTCCCTTTTTCCTGCTTGGTAAAAATCCATTCTCTTAGTTTCTCCCTGCGACCTCTCCTTCCTGCCCATGTGCTTTCCTAATCAAAACTTCCTCTTGAGTCAAGAGGATCCAGTTTTGCTCCCTTTCCCTTAGGCCCCGACTTAGTCCACCTACTTGCATATATTGCACTTTTCTTGTTATTTATTTATTTATTTATTTATTTATTTATTTATTTATAAATGGGTTTTCAGTTTTGGGGATGTGGTGGTGTCTCATGTAGTTTACATTCTAGTAGGGAGAGAACAACAAACGGACAAGTAAACATGTAACTACAAAGTGTGTCAAGTGCTCCAAAGGGAGGTGGAGAGCACTGAGCATTTTAATTTTTATTTTGTTTAATTTTTTTTTTTTTTTAGCATTTTATTTTAGAAAATAAAAAGTAGGGGACACTTGGGTGGCTCAGTGGTTTGGTGTCTGCCTTTGGCCCAGGAGGTGATCCTGGGTGCCTGGATGGAGTCCCGGGTCGGGCTCCCTGCATGGACCCTGCCTCTCCCTCTGCCTGTGTCTCTGCCTCTCTCTTTCTCTCTCTCTCATGAATAAATAAATAAAATCTTTAAAAAAAACAAAAGAAAAGAAAAGAAAAGGGAGTCTATTTAAATACAAAGTGGCCAAAGAAAGACTTTCTGAAGAGGTGGTATTTAAGGTAAGACATGAAGAATGGGAAGAAGATGGTGTTGGTGGTAGCAGACATTTACTGAATGTTTTACTTCAGGTTAATACTTAAGGTGGGCGATCTCATTTGATTTTAGGACAGACAGTACTACGAGGTAGCTTCTGTTATTTACATATGTTGTAGATGAGGGATCAGAGGCCCTGAGAAAAGATCTTAAATGAGATTAGGAATGTAAAATAAAAAATACATTCACAGAAATTTCAAAGTAAAAACCACTTTGCTTATGTTTGGGAGTTTTGATGAAGACCAAATAAGAGGTTGTGTGTGAAACAGTTTAAAGAGTATTCTTCACATGAACTCATATGCTTGGGTAGCAGCAGGAGCTTGGGAATTAGGCACACCTGGGTCCTAGTACCGTAACAGTTCTGGGACTTAGGGCAAGTTATTCAGTCTCAGTTTCCTAATCTGTAAAATGGGACTAATACTAGGGATCCTAAAGAGTGGATTTGAAGATTGAGATAATGCATGCATAGTTTTTATTACCAGGCAATCAGTTGTTCAGTAGACAGTAGATATTTATTATGAGGGCCTACTGTTCCGGTCTTCTCTTGCCGCATAACCAATCAAACTTAATGTTGCAAAACAACAATTATTTAACTCGCTTGTTCTGGTTGTGTGTCAGGAACAGGTAAGGGCTTGGCTGGGCTGTTTTGACTTGAGATTTTTAATTCACTTGTAGTCATATTGTGGCTGGACCTGGAACGGCAAGGGCCAGAGCTGGTGGCTGGGGGAGGGCATCTCCTTTTGTGTAGTCTCAGGACCTTACTGTGTGAGGTCTTTGCATGGTCTAGTTTGTGCCTCCTTTGGGGAGGCGGAAGCTGAAGGTTTCATAGCCAAGTATTGCGGGGGGCGGGGGCGGGCAAGGCAGGTTCATGTCACCATTTGTGACCTAATCTCAGAAATCGCATTGTCAATTCTGCTGTATTATATTGGTTAAAACAGTTCCAAAATTAAAAAAAAAAAAATAATTTTAATTCTAGTATATTTAATACACTGTGTTATATTAGTTTTAGGTTTACAATATAGTAATTCAACAATTCTATACATTACTCAGTGCTCATTACCTATTTCATCTATCCCTCCCACTCACCTCCCCTCTGGTAACCATCAGTTTGTTCTCTACAGTTAAGAGTTTGTTCTTTAGGGGCCCTGAGTGGCTCAGACAGTTGGTTGGGCATCTCTTGATTTGGGCTTATGTCATGATCCTGGGGTCCTGGGATGGAGCCCTAAGTTGGGCTCCCTGCTCTGTGGGGATTCAGCTTGTCTCCCTCTCCCCCGCCCCCACCTTGTGCTTGCTCTCTTGCTTGTCCTTTATCTCTCTCAAATAAATAAATCTTAAAAAAAAATAAAATCTTTTAAAAAAGTCTGTTCTTTGGTTTCTCTCTTTTCCCTCCTTTGTTTTGTTTCTTAAATTTCACATGTGAGTGAAACGCGGTATTTTGTCTTCATCTGACTTATTTCGCTTAGCATTATACTCTGGATCTGTTCATGTTGTTTCATGTGGTAAGATTTTATTCTTTTCTATGGCTGAGTAATATTCCTCTGTGTGTGTGTGTGTGTGTGTGTGTGTGTGTGTGTGTGTGTGTGTATAACATCTTCTTAATCCATTCATTTATCGATGGACACTTGCAAGCTCACTCAGTTTTAAGGGGAGAGGACATATATGCCACAGTTGGGAGGAGTGATATGAGACAGGCCATCTTTGAAAATACAGTTCATTGCAGTATACCAGAGGTGAATAAAACCTCGCTTCTCTCCCTAAGGAATTTAGAGTCTAGTAGGGGTGGTAGGTCTGTGAACAAATATAGTTTCACTATTATGCAGTAAGAATTTATACTTACAAAGAGTTTAGGAAAAGGAAGTTGGTAATAATAGCTTACATTTTTTTAATGCTTACCTGTTTCACTAGCCACTAAGCCCCTTGCATTTTCCTTTCCTTCTCACAGTGACCCTGGGATACATTCTGTTGGTTTTCCTTTTAACAGATGAGGAATATGAGCTTTGAAGCTAATTGTACAAAGAAAGAGAGGTGGTAAATGGCAGAGCTGAGATTCAACTCAGATTCTGATTGTAAATTTAGTGTTTGTTACCATTATAACAAGCACAAACTGACTCCTTATGTTGGGCTTAGAAGGTATTTTGGTTTGGAAGATGCATTATAGCTCCAGAAACTATTAAGATCAAAGGTAACTAGGTTGTGAAGCCCTGTACCTTTGGGACCTGCCAAGTTTTGAGGAGGAGGAGGAGGAGGAGGAGAGAATAGGAAGCAAAAGGAAAAGGGGGATATAGGAGGAAAGGAGCCTAATATTTTACTTTGGAATAGAATGGGAGCTGGTCTGATACATGGTACCAATGAGTTTGAATTATTTAGTTGGTGTTAGGGAGCTGTAGAAGTTTTTTCAATAGGAAAGTGATGGTCTGGTTTCTGTTTTAGAAAAGTTCTTTTGGGGGATCCCTGGGTGGCGCAGCGGTTTGGCGCCTGCCTTTGGCCCAGGGCGCGATCCTGGAGACCCCGGATCGAGTCCCACGTCGGGCTCCCGGTGCATGGAGCCTGCTTCTCCCTCTGCCTGTGTCTCTGCCTCTCTCTCTATCTCTCTGTGACTATCATAAATAAAAAAAAAAAAAAAAAAGAAAAGTTCTTTTGGAGCCTTAGTGGAAGGCTGACTGAATCAGAGTAAAACTGGGCACAGGGAAATCAGTTCACTTCCTTTAATATGAAAGAGGGGGAAAATCTCTGTATAGTAATAATGAGACTTGAGAAAAACTTTTGCTTTTTTTTTCTTAAGTAGTAATTTGCCCAAAATAAATAATTGATTTGTTGTTTCTTAATTGTTTTCCATTTTAAAAATTCTTTTTAGTGGGGTGGGAGTCAGTGAATACACCTTGTTTGAGCCCCTGTGTGTCAGGCATCAGGTATATTAATGTCTCTTATTCATTAGGAAGACAAAAGTGTTGTAACAATAGTGGTAACCAATATTTATTGTGACTTTTCTTTTTTAAGTATCACTTTTTTTTTCAGTATTGCTTTTATTGGTGACTATGGAGTATTCAAACAGAAAAATGAGTCACCTGTGATTTCTCATTTCTCAGCTAGGAAAAAAAAATGTAAGTTATTTAGTTTGTAAAATGTTAAAGAAATGCTGGGGAATTGCCTTTTAAAATGGTTGATAGAGGGGATCTCGTGGTGGTTCAGTGGTTTAGCACCTGCCTTTGGCCCAGGGCATGATCCTGGAGTCCTGGGATTGAGTCCTGCATCAGGCTCCTGTATGGAGCCTGCTTCTCCCTGCCTTTCTGTCTCTTTCTGTGTCTCTCATGAATAAATTAATAAAATATTTAAAAATAAATAAAATGGTTGATAGATTTCAGAGGTAAATGTATATTATCACTGATGGTCATTTATTATACTTTGTGCTTTTAGTACTTTATGAAACCTTATATTAAATTTGCAGATTGACCCTTCCTGGAAGAGTTGTGGAAAATGGAAGTGAACAAGGATCCTATGATGCAGATAAAGGTATTGCTTTTTGAATTTTGTTTATTCTTTAGATTCTTCATGTTAGCATAACTACGTCGTAATCCTTCAAGATTCGATGGGGACCTTTAGATGTTTTGCAAGTGCAGTCTGTCCTGGTCACATGTTATTGTTTCTTAACAAGCCTAGTGCCTATTATTCGTGGATTTCTTAATAGGTATAATTTTCTCAGTCCTTTCAAGTGCTTTACAGTTTTTAAAGTTGTTTACTGTTTCTTTTTTCTAGAAGTTTATTTTCTACTTCCCCTACTTTTAGTAAGCATTTACAAGTCAGATTATATGAAGTGATTACAAAAGATGTGGGTGATTTTTATAAGCCCTGAATGGAATTTTTCTTATGTGCTTTCAAACTTAAAACCTAATAACGCGTAGGTGGGAGAGAAACTGTCCAGAAGTGGCATTAAAGGCTGACTGAATTTTCTTTTCATGATTGATAAACCCTTCATTTTATCTAGCCTTGAAACCATTTATTTTCCTTTTGTAGAAGCCACTGGATTTTCCTTTATCTGTGGATGTGGAAAAAGAACATATACTCGTGTAATTTATTAAGTGAATGTTTATTGACCTTAGTAAACTAGGGTAAGGGAGGAAGGATGGCATGAAGTAGTTAAATGACAAAGTTATAACCTATAACACAATGTAATTACTATGATAATGAAATATAATGAAACTGCCTTTCTAGGTAGTAAATCTGGTTTTAATTGCAGATAAGTTATATATTGAAACAAATTTATTAAAATTTAAAAGTACCCAGGAGCTTAGGAAGGTTGTGTATGTGGAAGTATTTGGGTTAACTGATATACACTTGACCCTTAAATAACATGGGTTTGAACTGTGCAGGTCCACTTATATGCAGATTTTTTCAATAAATACCGTATCATACCGAAAATGAATTTTCACTTCCCTATGATTTTCTTAATAGCATTTTCTTTCTTTTTCTTTTATTATTTTATTTAAATTCAATTAATCAACATATAGTATATCATTAGTTTCATATGTAGAGTTCAGTGATTCATCAGTTGCATATAATACCCAGTGCTTATTACATCACATGCCCTCCTTAATGTCCATCACCCAGTTACCTCCATTCCCCCCCAACTCCCCTCCAGCGACCCCCCAGTTTGTTTCCTATGATTAAGAGTCTCTTATGGTTTGTCTCCCTCTCTGTTTTCATCTTATTTTATTATTTCCTCTCTTCCTCTATGCTCCTCTGTTTTGTTTCTTAAATTCCACAAATGAGTGAGGCCATATGATAATTGTCTTTCTCTGATTGACGTATTTTGCTTAGCATAATACCCTCTACTTCCATCCAGTTCATTGCAAATGGTAAGGTTTCAATTTTTTGATGGGTGAGTAATACTCCATTGTATATATACCACATCTTTATCCATTCATCTGTTGATAGACATGTGGGCTCTTTCCATAGTTAGGCTGTTGTGGGGATTGCTGCTGTAAACACAGGGGTGCAGGTGCCCTTTTGGATCAGTATTTTTGTATCTTTTAGATAAATACCTAGTAGTGCAGTTCCTGGGTCATAGGGTAGTTCTATTTTTAACTTCTTGAGGAACCTTCATACTGTTTTCCAGAGTGGCTGCACCAGCTTGCATTCCCAACAGTGTAAGAGGGTTCCTCTTTCTCCATATCCTTGTCGACATCTGTTGTTTCCAGAGTTGTTAATTTTGCCATTCTGATTGGTGTGAGGTAATATCTCACCTTTTCTCTTTATTGTAATAGGAATGCAGTATGTAATACATATAACATACAAAGTATGTGTTAATCAATTGTGTTATTGATAAGACTTCCAGTCAACAGTAGGCTATCAGATGTTAACTTTTTGGTGAGTCAAAGTTATACACAAATTTCTGACTGTACAGGGAGTCAGGCCTTAAGCCCCATGTTGTTCAAGGGTCAACCGTATTGGAGTATGGTTAAGTACAATGAAAAGAGTTAAATATTTTAAAATTCAGAGTAGCAGATAATGTAAGTTCATGAGGGGAGCCTAGATGAAGTTGATAAGCCCAATCAGGGAAAGAAAAGAAGTACATACAATTTGAGTATTCCTTAGACTTTGGAGTTATGTCTCTTGAGATAGCAGAGAACTTTATTAAGCTATAATTGCTTTAAGATTTTGTGTGTTTTTGAAACTACTGCTATTCATTGGATTAGATATCCTGATTTTTTTTCTCTTCTAGTCCAGAAATAAATCTTTTAAGTAGCTACGGGTTAATTCTAAGCTGCTACCTTCTCAGGCCATTGAGTTTTAGAGATTTTTGACTTGGACTTTTAATATTATCAATAGGTTAAGAGGATACTGTATAAGACTAAAGCATTCTGCAGCTTTAGCAGATTAATTTCTTATAGAGATGATAGCTGAATCAGTGATTCTGAAAAGCCTTACTTGAGCCTTTTTCTGTCCTGGTTTTTGTTCACTAAGTATATAATGGCATAATTTTGAAGCCCCATGAAATAGAATTATAATTTACTAAGATACATATTTCTTAGATGTATTTGTGAAGTCTTTGAATTTTTTAATAGAGCTAAGCTTAAAATGAATTTATCTTTAAGGAATTTTTACCATTCGATTGCCCAAAGAAACTCCTGGCCAGCATTTTGAGGGGCTGAACATGTTAACTGCTCTTCTGGCACCAAGAAAATCCAGGACTGCAAAACCACTTGTGGAAGAAATAGGTATGTTTATTGTAGTTAAGAAGAAATACAGGTTTTAAAAAAAAGAAAAAGAAATACAGGTTAATACAATATTTGGAATGCTGTATGTTTCTAGGGGAAGAAGGATAAAGCAAATAGGAAATCAGAGAAAAATCCTTAAGGTGACAAGGTAAGGATATCACATGAAAATGCAAAAAATAGTTCATTTGGTAACATATAATTTAAAGACAAGAAGAACTTTATCAAACCCATATGTCAGTCACGTTTTTGGACCATTCAAAACAGCATCTCTGTCTTTTGCAAAATAATGGCCTCATGAGCTTAGATTGAAAGTTTATAATCCAATGAATTACAAAAAAGAAACACCACCTAGTCAGGAAATGAAACATTTCCAATACCCTGGAATCTTACCCTGAACCACCTCCTGGTCACTTCTCCCTCCCTTCTCTCCATGTTACCATTAGCCTCTATTTTGCCTGTTTGAATTGTGTATATAATTCAGACGGTATGTATGCTTTTTTGTCTGGGTTCTTTCACTTAATATTTTTGTGGGATTTATCCATCTATAGCTCAGGTTTGTTTGCTTTCATTGCATTTATCATTTATACATCCTACTACTGATGGGCCTTTGGGTCATCCTTATTTTTATTTTTAACTTTTTGACTATTAAAAATAGTGGGGCTACACATATTCTTCTATGTCCCTTTTGGTGCACATGGGAAGACATTTTTTTTCCCCTATACTTTTTCTTCCCCAAGTTGTACCCGGGAAATCTAATACTTGAACAATTAATATTTAACACATTCAGGTGCATCTGAGGTTTCTGAGGGAGGAGTAGAAGAGGAGGATGAAGAGTTTGACTGGGAAATTGAACAGTCCCCCTATGAAGAGGCATCAGAAAGTGCTCTGAATCCGCAGTACCACTATGGCTTTGGAAACTTAAGATCTGGAGTGTTTCAGCGGTTGCAGGTGTGGTCTTTATAAAACACCTTGGTTTTACCATCTGGATATTTTAAGTTCATTTCTGCTCCTACTGGGAGGTTTTTATGAAGATTGTAGGAGATGACGTATTTAAAGCACAAATCCCAGCTTTTTGTATGTAGCAATGACCCAGATGTTTGTTCCTTTCCATTGCTTTGGCTGTTCTGCCCAGTTATACTGTGCTTACAGATGTCAGATGTCCTGTTACTTTCTTTTTTCTCCACTTCATTCAGTATTCTAGACATGAAGTTTCCAAAATACAAAACGGAACTCCTCTCTCCTCATACTTCTTGGCAATCTTTGTTTTATACTTCTGAAAAATGAAAATTATTACATGATGTCTCTTCTGTTTTATAAATATAAATGAGACCAAATGTTCCCGGTGGGAGTGAGTTTGTGTCTTTTGATCAAATTGTTTAGTTCTTGGTGTACAGTAGGCACTTTTGTCTATTTACTCTTGGTAGTGGGGATTGAATGTAATCTCTTGTTAAAACCCGATCATTTGTCAGACTAAAAAGGAATGACATCACTCTCTTCCGCAAAACACATAGGAAATGCTACTTTATTTTAGGCTATGTGGGGAGAATGAAATGGAGAGGAGAGATTTTGAACTATTTTGTCACTATGTTGTTTTACAGGAAATGCATCCTAGAACGTTATATAATGAAAGTGTTTGTGAGCCATTAACTTGGGTTTTTCATTTCTTTTTTTAAGTGAAAGAAACCACAACAACAGCCTTTTTTTTTTTTTTTTTTTAATTCCCCTGCCTGGGGGGAGGATGTTGAATCTGTTCAGAGTGTGGTTTATTGTAGTAAGACATATTTGAATCTACTCAGGAGTGGTTTACCTATGTTTTAATCCCACTTCTACGTTATTTAAATTTAGGATGATAGGCCACTTATTTGACTACAAACAAGTTTTGTCTCCTCTTTGTCAAATAGAGATAAATTTGCTCACCGACTTTGAAAGACCATTTAGAAAACTTAAGGAGACATTGTGAAAACTCTTTGAAAAAAAAAAGTAGGATGCTAGAAAGACTTCTGCCCTTGAAAAATATTAAATGCTCTTGAGACTCCTTAAAGGGAGAAAAATTGGAATTTACTTAAGCAAATAATGCCAATTAATTACCTTCAAAATGCTTTTTTGCTGAATTACAGTCTCTCTGGGTTCTCTCTCCCTAATCGCGTTGGTTGGTCATCTCTGAGGTAGTAAGAATAGAGTCAGTTTTGTCTACAGCAGAAACTACAGCAAGTGGACCTAAAGTTGTTTAGCCAAGAGCGACTCTGTGGTCAGTCAGTTCTGGGCTTACCTGTTTGGAGCTCTAAATGAATGCTAATTCAAGTCACACAGGCTAAGTACAGATTGTACATTCAGATGGAATATAATTTCTGAGGCCAGGGAACTTGATTTCTTGCCACTGCCGTTGAGGAAAGGTCCTTTCAAGGGATTTCTGCCAATTTGATGCGAAGCTGCCAGACACTGTAGTGTGATCCTAGACCAAGTCCTTTAAGTCACAGCTTCTTGCATCTGTTGAAATGTTCAATTAGTAACTTCGGTTTATTTAAAAAAAATTATTTTGGGATATTCTTTATGTTTTTCTGAATATCTTAAGGCCCCAAATCCCTAGATGCCTATCACCCAACTTAAAAAATAAAACATAGCATAATTGGAGCCCCTGATTACATCATTCTGTTCCCCCCACTGAATTTTTTATTTTTTAAAGATTTTATTTATTTATTTGAGAGAGAGACAGAGATAGCAAAAGAGAGCACAAATGAGAAGGAGAGGGAGAAGCAGGCTCCCTACTGAGCAGGGAGCCTGATGCAGGGCTCGATCCCAGCCCTGAAATCCTGACCTGAACCAAAGGCAGACCTTAACCAGCTGAGCCACCCAGGTGCCCCTAGTTTAATTATCTAAAATCATTAAATTGTTCAGTTTTTTTTTTTTAATTTATTTATTAATGAGAGACACAGAGAGAGAGAGAGAGGCAGAGACAGAGGCAGAAGGAGAAGCAGGCTCCATGCAGGGAGCCCGATGTGGGACTTGATCCCAGGACCGTGGGATCATGCCCTGGGCTGAAGGCAGGTGTTCAGCTGCTGAGCCACCCAGGTGTCCCTAAACTGTTCACATTTTAATTGAACATTGCTATTCTAAATACTTGGAATGCATATTTTTCTCAGCATAGGAAAAAAAAAAGATACACACATGCATGAACACTCTGAGGGATGATGTAGTAATGCTACTAGTAGTATAGGTTCATAGCCCATGTCTGTAGTATTGAGATCAGAGAAAGTTCTTTAAGCTTTTTTTTTTTTTTTTGTATTTAGTCTGGTGGCAAAACCTGATCTGAGCCGATGTCTTTTACTAGTTTTTAAATCCCAGTTAGTGTGCATATTCATAAATTTTGCCATAGAAAATGTTATGTATTTGAATATGAGGTGATGCCCCAGATATAGAGGAGGTTAAATAAAATACGGGATATATGTATACCATGTTACTTTTTGAAACTCTTTGAAGAGTTTGAATCCTGAAGTTCACCCCTCTCCAGAGGATCTGAGTAAGAGATGTGGTCCTCTAGTGTCTGTGCATTGACAGCTAACAGCTGCTGTGTTCCTGTGCTAGGCACTGTACCAGGCTCCACGTTACTATTCCATCCTTGTATTTTTGCTGTAATGTGTGTACCTTTTACCAGTGGACAAACCAGCAGACACATGTAGGCTTTAAAGAATAGTATATTTTCTTACATGAATGAAATTAGAAGACTGTGATGTCCTTCATGGTTTTAGGAACGATTTATTTTTATTTTAGAGAGAAATGGAGAAAAAGCACGCATGTGTGGCAGGGGGTGGAGGTGGGGTAGAGACAGAGGGAGAGAGAGAATCTCAAGCAGACTTCCTGTTGAGCACAGAGTCCTAGTCGGGGCTGGATCCTGTGACCCTGAGACCACCAGCTGAAATCAAGAGTTGGCTGCTTAACAGACTGAGCCACCCACGTTCTCCCCCCTCCCCCATGACATTAGGAAATACGAGAACTTTCAAAAATCATATGTGAACCAGAGGCCACCCTCTCTGGGGTATTAAGGTAGATGTATTTTATGAGATAGTGGCAAAAAACTTACATACTTGGTATTCCTCACAGAGTTTTGCATTTATGATTGCTCGATTTGTGACAGTCATACCATGTGGTTATAAACAGTGATCATGTAAGGTTAGTGGTGTGACTTTTTGCTCGTGAAGCAGCTAGAAGAAACTGAAAGGATTGCTGCATTAAGAAATTTGAGAACATCTCTTCTGTTTTCAAATGATATATTTAAGAAACGTCACCATTTTCTCAAATACTGTTTTCTCACAAGTGTAGAGTTTCTCTCGTTCTGCCTTTGGTGAGAAAATATCCATGAAGTTTTGTTGATGGCTTATATTTTGCTCATTTTTTTTGTACTCTTTTTTTCCCCCTTAAGTGAAAAATAGCTTTATTTTCTCTAATGATAAAAGCAATATAAATTTGTTATGAAAATATAACAAAGAGAAGCATCCATAATTCCAAGACCCAGGTATCTTAATTGAATAACTTAACCCTTTATGAGAAGGCATATTCTTTCGTTATTTTTTTCCCTCCAACCATTTACTTGTTTGGAAACTTCTGTGTTTCATACTAATAATGAGAAGAAAATAAAGGCTTTTTTTTTTTTTTTCTGAAACAAATTCTTTTTAACATATCTCCCCCCTCCTTTTTCCCCTTTTTCCTTTCCCTTCTGAAATTGCTGCCAGCCACCAGGGCGCCTTTGGAAAACTGCCCTGGCTGCTCAAAGTCAGGCCTTCACAACAAGGTTTAGGCGGTGGTGGCTGCCAGGAGCAACAATCCTGGAGTCTCTGGGCGCCAACCCAGCCAGCTCCTAGGACCACTGCTGCCAGCAGCCACAGGACGCTGGCTTGCTGGCCCTTTCCTTCCCTCAGCTGCACTAAGGACCCGAGGCTGTCGTTTCCAGGAGACCTACTGGCCAGATGTGCACACAGTTCTTCATTTTCTCTCTGGAGAGTCTCTGCCAGAGCTGTGCCAAAACCTCACATAAGCCGGATCTAAATCCTACACGACCTTTTCTTGGCAATGCCCCTCTTTAAATGGCTCTACTCACAGTGGCCATAGCAGTGTTCTAAAAAAGAGAGAGAATCCCTTCCCCTGTGCTGTAGCTGAACCTTACCCATCCTCTTAATCTTTCTGCCTTTGGTTGATGCAGTAGACCAGTTTCTCTACCCCGAGCTAACTTTGCTTTGTAGTTTGTTCTGGTTCCTCTTGCGGGTCCAGTTGGAACAGGGCCACTGTGTATGACTATGCAGAGGACAAGCCTGGTGGGGCATGTAGTACTGTGGATATTAATGTTCTTGGGGGTATAGGCTGCATAGCTACATGTAGAGGCCCTGAGTCTGGAAGCAAGAGGGAAGAAGAGGGAGAGAGGAAGGATAGCTGCATCCCTCCTAATTCCTGTTTCCTGAGAGCTGGGATCTTGTCTTTGTGTCTATTTGTGGATTTCTAGCACCTCAGCCAGGCCCTCACACAGTATTTACTGAATGAATGATTTAGTACTGAAGGCCAGAAACATTGCTGGGGATACAGTGAGGAAGGAGATTGACCAGACTCTTTTCCTCGCGGAGTCTTCTGGTGGGGAGATAGACAGTAACATGTAAACAACCAACATGAGAATTTCAGATAGCGACAAGTGAAGGAAAGGATGGGGTGATGCAAGAGCTGGAGGTGGGGTCAGGGAGTACTCCTTTGGTGAGGATGCTTGGAGAAGGCCCCTTGTAGGAGGTGACATTTGCACAGAGTCCTGAATGCTGAGAAGTATACTGGAAGTGCAAAGACTCAGAGTTCTAGAAATGGAAGGCAGGCTGGTGTGTGGCTTGGGGGATTCGAGCGAGAAGGGGAAGGTAGGAGGTGAGGGTGAAGTGAGGGATAGGGGCTGCATGATACAGAGCTGTGAGTGGGTAAAGTTGGTGTTTATTCTCAGTGCAATTAGTATGTTGAAATGCCTGCAGGTCCCTAAGTCTATTTATCCTTAAATGTAGAATTACCTACTGAAACTCCCAGATTATATCCCACTTGTGACCTTATCTCTGGTCCAGGTGAAATAATGAAGTGGCACATTTTAATCCCCCCCCCCCTTTTTTTTATTGCTGTGGGCAAGTAAGGAAATGGCAGGAGAGGGAGGATATGTAATCTCAGTAGGGTGGCGGCCAGTGAGTAACAGGGAAGAGCAATGGAACAGGGAGATGCAGAGAAAGGAAGCTAATTTTATTGAATATGTCAAGCCCTGTACTTGATGCCTGACTCATATTATTTCATTTAATCCTCATAACAGCCTGTGGTAGGCAGAATGATATTCCTTTCCACCTCATTCTCCGACATGTCTGTGTGCCAGTCCCTGGAGCATGGGAACACATTACATTACGTGGCAGAAGGGACTTTGCATGCATGGTTAACTTAAGGATCTTGCAATGGGGAGATTAGCCAGCATAACGGGTCCTGTCTAATAACAGGGTCCTTGTAAGAAGGAGATAAGAGAGTCAGAGTGAAAAAAGTGAAGGCCATGTGATGCTGGAAGCTGAGCGAGGAAGAGTATTGTCATGGGGGACCACAAGCCAACAAATGAGGAAGCCACCCCTCCAAGATGGAAGAGGGAAAGCAGCTGATTCTTCCCCTTGACCTTGAGAAAGAACCAGCCCTCCCTTCCCTTCGTTTTAGCTCAGTGACACTGATTCTGGACCTTGGAGCTCCAGAACTGGAAGAGGATATGTTTGCGTTGTTTTAAGCCACCGCGTTTGTAGTTGTTTATTAGAGCAGCAAGAGAAGAGTAATACTCACCTGGATGACGGAAGTGTGACTACGCTCGTTCACAGAAAGGAAGCTGAAGCTCAGGGAGGCCACAGAGTTCAGCTGGAGCTGGGTTTTCTTTTTTTTTTTTTTTTGTCTGACCATAAGGTCACAGTTTTTCTGTTGCATCAGGCTGCTTTCAGAAGTGTGTGTGGTGTGCATGTGTACACGTATGTATGTATGTGCAAAGAACTCCTTGGAGCAAGGGGGAGAGGAAGTGGGTGACTCAGGTATTGGGGAGAAGGACTTAGGGTCTGTGGGCAGGAAAGGACTTTCCTAGGAGTCATCTAGCTGAGGTGAGTCCTGTGTGCACAGTACAACTCGACTTCTCCACCTCCCCCACCCCCCAAGGCCTACTTCAGCACCTTTGCCAACTCTGTGCCTGGGGGAGCAGATTTCACGCAGCCAAGCAAGTAGGGAAGAGAGGAAGAATCCAGGTTGTCCAAATTGGAGAAGAGATGTTTCTGGTGGATTAAAATGGAACTCTGAAAGCATTTTCCCATGGAAACATTGCCATAGGATTGTTACCTTATGTCAGGAGTACCTTGTTTAAAGTTTATTGTGAATTGAATAAACTTGTTGGTTACCATGAGCCTGTAACTACTATTTATAATAGTATTTCTATAGGAAAATACATTCTTAATTTCCCAGAAGTGAATTGTAAAGGAACTTTTGAAATGCAAAATTTTGTTTGGGGACCACCAGTGATCTGGTTTTTGCCTAGAATATTTGTAGTTAGAAGTATTAACATGTTCTGGATGTGACTTCTACAAAGTTCTGTGGACCTTTTTGTAGTATCAGAATGTGCTTAGATTAAATGTTGATAGTATTTGAGCTAAGTGGATTGCGGTAGGGATGAGAGAGGTTTTGTTTTTTTTTTTTTTTTTTTTTTTTTTTTACATGTATAAGTTTTGATTGTATGTGTGGGAGTGTGTGTCCTAGTGTGTCTCCTTGGCTTCTCCAGCTTAGGTCATTTCTTTGTACTGAGTTTATCTTATAGTTCTCTACTCTAAGCCTGATTATTAGGTGCTAACCTATCTGTTGTTCCATTTACAAATCTTGTTTTAGTTTGCCTCCACTCTGTCAAGTTATTTCCCTTGATTTCTTTTCAGCTAATACTGAAGGTTCTTCCAAATCCCATTTTTCTCGCTTGCAGTCAGCAATTGGAGTGGGGGGGTTAAAGAAAGAAGAAAAAGGTGTAGCTTTAGGAATATTTTGCATCATGTGAAGTTTCTTGGCTTTATAATTCCAATGAAAAGAGAAAATACTCTGTGGTATCCCAGACAGTTTTCCTACTCTACCTGTTTCCTATAGGATTTGGCCTAGGAAACATGCTGCATATCAGTGTGTATACATCCAGGTGAAGATTTTTACAGTAAAGTTGAACATTACTTAGGATTAGATTGTTAAATTTGCAGATGGAAAGTCATATACATTAAAATTGCCCTTAAAAATTCTTAAATTCTGCTTACACAGTAGAATGTATACAGTTTTGTGTATATATACATTGTATAAGTTTTAGTTGGTAATCCTAATTGAGACCAGTCAGACCAGCTGACTTTCCTTTTGTTTCAGACAGAAACAAAAGGAAAGTGTATGTGTAGATGTTCAAACCATTGACATTCAAACTATTTTGCTTGTTAAAAAATGATTAAAGAAGACAAATTATTAGTGTGCATGGGTGGCTCAGATGGTTAAACATCTGCCTTCAGCTCAGGTCATGATCTCTAGGTTCTGGGGTCGAGCCCTGCTCCCAGCTCAGTGGGGAGTCTGCTCCCTCCACCTCTCCCTGCCTGTTGGTTCTCTCTCTCTCTCTCTGTCTAAAGAATAAATAAAATCTTAAAAAAAAAAAAAAGACAATTTTCAGTAATACAGACTTTTATTTAATACTTCAGGAAGCAAACAGTCTCCGCTGGAGGTTTGCAAAATGGGGCCAAAAGCAGAAAGCTTTTATAGGATAAAGAATAAAGAACAAGGAGGAGAAAGATAGGAAATATCTGATTGGCTATGCAGTCCACCCTGTTTTGGGTGAGAGGGAACAAGGAAAGACTTCTGGGGCCCATGGTTGGCTTGGCCTCTGGAGATTGGCTGACTGGATGTAGTGCATTTCTGGTCAAGCAGAAATATATAGGGATACAAAAGTTATCTAAGTTTCTGTTTGCTAACACGGCAGGAGTACTTCTATCTTACAGTCTAGAAATTTATTTAAACATGCTGTTAATAACTTAAAAATTTCTGTGAGTAAATGGGGAAGAGATAAATGCCCCCACTTGCTTGCATGAGTTTATTCTGTTGGTTTTTCCTTTTTTTATGATGAACTTTTATAGCTCTAATATATATTGATCACTTTGCTGTAAGGAATTCAATGAGATAATTTATGCGAAAGCTTCCTACAGGGCCTGGCAAGCAATAGGTGTTTAACAAACATTTGCTGGATTTGAATTGAAATGTCACAGGTAATATTATGGCCCACTGGTCATATGGTTCCTTTGTTTTGGGCTTTTGTGGGAAGTTAGATTTTTCAATGATGAAATGGGAAGTAGCAATTATTCTTTCTTTTCTGGGTGTTCTTAGGATGAATTGAGTGATGTTATTGATATTAAGGACCCAGATTTCACTCCTGCAGCTGAACGAAGGCAGAAACGCTTGGCTGCTGAGCTGGCCAAATTTGATCCTGATCATTATCTGTGAGTATTGAGTTTTTTAAGGATTAAATAATTGACTTGACATTGATTTGAAAGTTTTTTGAGTGTCTTTTTAACCATGCTAAACATGTGGTTTGGGATTCTAGAAATTAGTGATGGTTCAGAACCTTAAATGACATTTGAATTAACCTATAAACTTAGGCCTCTTTGATTTTTGTAGGATGTTTCTCAATAGGTCACTCCAACAGAGGAGAACTCTTAATGTACTTCTTTAAATTTTGTCTCGCCAGGCTTAAAAGTAGAACACCACATTCATGAGAATAATTTTAGTTCTTTTCAGTAGACTTTTTGTTGTAATTAACAGTATATGTAAATGAAAAGATGTTTCAGTTTCTTTAAGAGTTTGACTCTACATGTACTGCACTTCTTGGCTGATGCAGAGTTTTCCCAACACTTGATCTGCGAGCACTTGTACTTGAGGATCTGAGTCTAATTACAAATACTTATTCGTTGTGGTAGGGTATAAATAAAATCTAATTTTGAGTTTTGCTGTATTTCCTGTCTGCTTTAATTGTGTCTTTCACCATAATGTGTCTCTGTCAGGCTTGTATTTGCCTAACAAACTTATCTAGTTAATGAATAGGTAAATAATCACTCGAGACACTGATGTCTCTCATTGGCCACGATAGTAGCATTTTTTCCGAGTAAGGGATTGTCACCTGGCCTCTGTGGATGCTAGCTCGTATCTCTTAGGATGTGAGTCATATGTTGATGTTGCCTCAATTATTCTTTTTCCCAAGCTCTGGGCCAGCAATTTCTAAACTTGTTATATGTGCTGCTATAATCATCATTTCCCCTTATATTTGTATGGTGCTTTTAGCTTATCAAGCACTCTCAAGTGATTATTTAAATCACTTTTCACAACAGTTAGGGAAAGAAGGTTAAAGGACTTGCCCAAGGTCATACCACTACTAAGTGGCTCTGTCAGAACTTGAAAAACGTCTTTCCGTTTGTCATTTTGTATTTCCTTTTTATGTACATTATTTCAGTTTAACTGCTGTTGCACTTGTGATTAACATTCTATCTCCTATGACACAGTGGGAGACTAATTGGAATGGCAGAAATATATCTTGTGATGTGCAAATGCACTGAGTGATGTGTAGTGATAAATGGTCAAACTATTCAATGTCCTGGGGGGAGCTGGGTAAGAGCAGGGTATATTATATTTTGGAGGACATCTGAGATATTCAGCTCCATTTACATTGCCATTTCTAATTACCTTTATCTCTCTAATTGTAGTTTTAAAGGTCCACTGAAGAGTAATTTGAAGAAACCTATTTAAAATCATGCTGAATATTTAAAGTGGGAAATTTCATTGTCAGCAAATTTCTCCGGCCGGCATGAAAACAGAATGAGCTTCACAAGACTAAAATTTCAAGTGGGAGGGAGCTTAATTAGAAGAACTGCCTATCTCTTCTCTTCTAAAACTGGAAGAATAACTGTATGGCCTGAGAGAATTAGGAAATTGGAATTTATACTTAACAGTGTGATATTATATGCAGTCCTTATTTTTCTCCACTTCTGTGTCTCTTTATCCAGAGCTCATTTTCTTTCACAGTATGCATGAACTGTTCTTTCCATTTCTCAAGGAACGGTTCTTACACGAGTGGTTTAAATTTAGTCCTGGGCAGGTCGGAGAGTGGGAGCCATGAGGTAAAGGTTCTTTGTGACTTTTCTGGTAGGGTAGGACTTTGGCTAATTGTAATTTTTGTGTTACTTCTTACTCATTATTTATATTAGCTGAGTGCCTCACCTAAATATGTTAATAATAAATGAAGTGCAAGTAAAATTCCTTTAAATTTTCAATTAATTTTTTTTTTAGCTCAGTGCTTTTTAAATTGTTCTCATTGGTTAATACAGTGGAAGAAAAGGTTTACTTCAGTTTTTACCTACCTTCTAGACAATACGTTGAATATTTTATATTACACATTTATGTATGTAAATGCAATGTACATGTGTAATGCATAACATATGTTAGTGTGTAATATACTTTTCAAGTTGTTTCACTTGTCTTTACTGGGTCATGGTGTCTCTTCATGGTGTCATGTTTTTTGGGAGCTTAGGGAAAACCAATTTTAAATCCATCCCAAGGCAGAATACAGTAAGGTAAATTCATCATATAGAAAAATTCATACATTTCAAAGGCACATATAAATGATTTAGGATGATCATTATTTTAAAAATCTTTGGTTGTAAATTCTAGGTGCCATCGTGTGATGTTTTACCCCCTGCTGTGTGTTTTGCAGCCCAGCATAATACTAGACATATAACAGATGATCCATAAACACATATTGTTTTTGATATCTATTTTTCACCATTCGTAACTCCTTTTGGATATTATTTTTACACTACAGTTTGTCGAAGGCATTTTGAAACATTCTTTAATAGACATTCCTGTTCTGTCTATTATAGCCAAGTTTTCATATTTCTTTTGCTAGAATGTTTTTTTTTTTTCCTTCCCCAGACATATTGTATTTTAATTGTTGGCATATCTTTCACCTTAACCAGTTCATAAAATTTGCCTATTTCCTTCTTTTGGAGAGAATAGAATTTAGTCAGCATTCTAAATATCGGTGAGATAAGAAAAGGTACAAAAATGATCAGTACATTTGGGGTGCCATTTTATTTTATTTAAAAAAAAAAATTTTTTTTTGTATTTATTTATGATAGTCACACACAGAGAGAGAGAGAGAGGCAGAGACACAGGCAGAGGGAGCCCGACGTGGGATTTGATCCTGGGTCTCCAAGATCGCGCCCTGGGCCAAAGGCAGGCGCTAAACCGCTGCGCCACCCAGGGATCCCTGGGGTGCCATTTTAAATTGTAACTTTTCAGTACTATAGATTCACTGAAGAGCTTGGTATACTGATTAGGCTTTTGAATTGATTGAGGAATCTCAAGACTGTAAGTAGTAATGATGAGGCTAGGAAGAGGGTCACCTGCTTCTGACATGTCTCTTTATTCAAAATGCCAAGCTTAAGAAAAAGCATTAGAGTAAAATTTCATCTGTTCATTTTTTCACGAGTGCACTTACTTATTCAACAGATACTTGTTTGGATGAGCTGCATGCCAGGTAGTGTCGCATACACTGAGGATTAGCATGACTACAACAAGGTCACTGCCCTCATGGGGACAATACTTTGATGGTGACAAGTGCTCTGAAGAAAAGCCACATTGTTAAGAGTTTGGAGAGCTCTTAAGGGTTTGGAGAACCACTGTTTGCTGATTCTGCTATTGTAACATGTCCAAAATTGAATTCATCGTTTCTACCTGGAGAGTCTTCCTGAATTTTCTCTTTACGAAGTGTACCATTTTTCATGCCAGTCACCCAAGGTAGAAGCCTAGGATTTATCTTTGACTGCTTTCTTACCCCACACTTCTAATCTATCCTAAAGTGGTACCATTTATCTCTTTCCTATTTCCTTCACTCAGTCTCTTTCTGGTCCTTATATGTGTCTGCCTTAGTGCAGCAGTCTATTGACTTTGTATTTGGTATCTTTTTCTCCAGCCTGGACCTCTGCAACTCTGTCAGTCATATAAAACCACCAGTATAATGTCTTAAGTACTGAAAATGAACATCTGCTTAAAACCTTACTTCGTCTCCATTGTCTGAGGCATAAGCTTCTACCTCCTTGGAATGGCATAGAAAGTACTCTGCGATCTGGACTGTACCTGCCTCTGGAGCTTCTCTTTTGCCTCTCTGCCCATATTTTACACTGCAGCAGTAAAGAATTTTAGTATTTCTCCACCTGTATGTACTATACTGCTTCTTGTACACTTTTTATTCGTGATACTCCCTTGATAGCTGTTTTATCCCTTGCCCTACCTTGCTTGAATAACTTTGACTTCTCTTTTAAGATTGAGCTCCTGTTGTCATCTCCTGGCACCCTCTTTCCCAGACAGGCAGAGGAAGCCCTCCTCGGTGCTCCCAAGTTACAGCTCATCTTGATTGTATAGTGTTCTGTGTTTGTATACATTCCCATTAAGTTGTGGGCCAGGAGTGCCTTACTTCTCTTCATCTCCCTGATGCTGCTTGTGTACAGGGCACTCAGTAAATGCTCGTTGAACGAATGACACTTAAAAAACTTGAAAATAAATTTATTTTGTAAAGCGGAACGTTCGATCAACCTCAGATCTTGTTCACGAAACTCTTAAACCAGGAACAGTATAAAGAATAAACCATCAAAAAAAAAAAAAAAAAAAAAAAAGAATAAACCATCACATTTTAAACTATTGGGACTATATTGTGAGATTTCACTCAAAGGAGTTATTTACACATTTTGAATTTTTTGGAAGGAGGGCATGGAGGCAGTAGAGATAGTTTACAAAGTCGTGTTTGTTGTTTTCTTCCCCATCACTTTTCTCTAAGGGAAACCTAGCCTCTTTTCAGATGGGCTCTTCCACTCTTGCCTTAAATGTTGTCAGTGCTCCAGTGTCTGGAGTCCTTTTTTACTCACTCTGCAAGTTCTTGCTGGGCAATTCTGTGTTCTATCTTGGCCTCTGTCACTGTCCAAATGCTCATGATTCGCATGTGTGTCTCTTGGGCATCAGATTTGTATGGCTAACTGCCTATTGCTCTAGTCTCTGTATGTCCTACAAGGACCTCTCAAACTCGGCCTGTTCCAAGTGAAAGTCATTATATCTCCAGTCATCTCTATGTTCCTGTCTCATCAGAGGGCACTGTTGTTTACTGAATTGTCCAGGCCAGAATGCTGGGCATAAACCCTGATTTCTGTCTCCCTTTACTCCTGCATCCTAAGGATTCTAACTTCTGGCTGTAGGTTGGCTCCATCCACTTAGCTCCTTGTCCATTGCTGCTACCCTCTTCTAGGCCTGCATGATTTCTGTGCCTTGGGGCTTGTTCCTTTAGACCTTTTTCCAGACTGCAGTGAGAGTGATACTCCAAGACATAGCAATGTCAGACGATGCAAAAGCTTTTAAGTGTTCAGTTATTTGGGGGGATAAAAGTCCTCTAGGATTTTTTGATGTGGTTGTTAACAATGTTGTTGTTAACTGTAGCATAATATTTTCAGCTGTTCTCAAATTTTTTCCCCCTTAAATATGCTTTCTTGTTTCCCAGCCTTTGCTAACTATTCCTTCAGGTCAGAGTATTTTCTCCCACCCTTCTTAGTCTAGTTAACTGTTAATTATCATTCAGCTATTGGCTTAGATAGTTTTTTCTCCAGAGACAACCTTCCTATTGTCCCAGTTTCACTTTGCTGTAGTTGCTTGTACTATTAAATCATAGCAATTACCTAGCACTTGTGATTTTTGGACTCTCCCACGATGCTATAAGTTTCGTAAGGACGATGACTGCCTATGTCCTGTCAGTGGCATAATCCCACTGCCCAAAATGAAGTTGGAACAGGGCAGAGAGTCAGTACTTTTTGTTGACTTATTTAGCATTTTAGCCATTTTTTGGTATTATATTCTTGAAATCTCTCTCGTGCATATGACAAAATTGATATTGAGAATTACCATTTCAAGATCATTGCTATTCAGTTTTGTCCATTATGTACTTTTACTTCCTTAAGCATAAAAATGAAATGTTTATACTGGTTAATAGCTTGGATTCTGGAATAAGACTTAATTGGGTCCAGATCCTGGCCATACTTCTTACTGGTTCTTTGACTTTGGCCATGATACACATTTTCTGACGCTGAGTTTCCACTCACATAAAATGGGAGTGTTAATAGTTCTTGTGCCCCTGGGGGTGGTGTAAGGATTCAAGAAAATAATGGGTGAAAACCATTTAGTGCAGTGCTTGGCACATATGAAGAATTCTGTGGGTTACCTGTGATACTTCTTTTTAGAAAGATTTCACTGTCTCAGTTGAAAGAAAAAATATTTCAGTTGATAAAACTTTCAGCCAGAAGATCAGTTTATGAAATCATCCAATTTCTTGAGTTTCTAATTAGCTGAACTATAAATAATTTTTTCACCAAGAGTTAATACTTTTTGTCACTCTCTTCCATTGAATACCAGTTTTCAACTTTGAATGCAGGGTCGTATAATTGTGAATGAATGACCTCCAGGAGTATATTTTGAATATAACAGTTATTTTTCAAGATAAAACTGAGAAAGTAGAGGCCCCTGGGTGACTCAGTTGGTTACGTGTCTGCCTTTGGCTTTGGTTGCCCTCCCAGCGTCTTAGGATCGAGTCCTGCATTAGGCTCCCCGCTCAAGCTGGGAGTCTGTTTCTCCCTCTGCCCCTCGCCTCTGCTCATGCTCTCTCTCTTGTTCTCTCTCTCTCTCAATTAAAAAAATTTTTTTTTTAAATGAGAAAGTAAAGTACAGAAAAATTTTCTGTTCTTTTTCTTGCTTTTTTCTTTTTCAATAATTTTAAGCAGGGCAGTCCCAGTGGCTCAGCGGTTTAGTGCCACCTTCAGCCCAGGGCGTGATCCTGGAGATCCAGGATCGAGTTCCACATCGGGCTCCCTGGATGGAGCCTGCTTCTCCCTCTGCCTGTGTCTCTGCCTCTCTCTCTCTCTCTGTGTTTCTCATGAATAAATAAATAAAATCTTAAAAAATAATTTTAAGCAAAGACTAAAATTACTAAGATTAGCAGAGCTGTGTCAGAGAAATTGTATCTTGGTGAAAAATATGAAAGCATGTGCCAAAAAATGTGTATGTGTGTTTATGTGTAGCCTTTTTGTGGGTAGCAGTATCCTGTATTTCCTATTGATATGTTTATTTTTCTTTGCTTGGTGGAGTTAAAATTTTTTGTTTTCTTCGTTGTAACTTTACCTAAATAAGTGGTACTTACAAATCTAGCATAGGTTCTCCAGTCCATTGTATGTTCAGATTTGCTTCATCCCATGCCACTGCAGTACAGAGGATGGGCTTTCAGGGGAGGACTGGCACCTTGCTTCAGAACAGAGCAGAAGTATCAGATATCCCTTTAGTCAGATGCGTGGCTTTCATTTTATGATGACTAGTGACCACAGAGAAAGTAAATATGGTGCTTGTTTCATTGATCTGTACTTTGAATTAATAACCTATATTTCTAGTACAAATGTGATGAGTTAAGATAAAATTTAAAAAGGTGAAAACCAGCTCAGTTCTATGTAACAAGTTTATTCACTGTTTTCTTTCTAGAGCTGACTTTTTTGAAGATGAGGCCGTTGAACAGGTTTTGAAGTATAATCCTTGGTGGACTGATACATATACAGAAATGATGGCCTCTTTGGGAAAGAGTCAGGAGCAAGAAAATCATGCTGCATTAGGTAAGAAACTCAAAATTAGGCTCATTTGTTTACCGTCTTCCTTGTTCTTAAGTACACAATTCTAATTGCCTCAGAGGGAAGATACTATTTTGGTTTGCTAATTTTGGAAATGGAGTCTTTACCCCGGACTGGAAAATGCTACTCAGTGATTAGAATTGTCTTGGAACAGTCTTTTGAAGTATGTTTTGGTTTTGAATCATTGAGGTCCTTTTTAAAATTTTTATTTTTTAAGTAAATTTAGGGACATGAGCACACAAGACATTTGTAGCAGTTGAGTAATCTGCTTGAAAGATCCGAACATTTAGGGGTACCTGGGTGGCTCAGTCAGTTGAGCATATGACTCTTGGTTTAGGCCCAGGTCATGATCCCATGGGTTGTGGGATGGAGCCCCCATGGCTGGCTCTGTGCTCAGCAGGGAGTCTGCTTGGGGATTCTCTTCCTCTGCCCCTTCCCCAACTTGCATGTGTGTGTGTGCGCACGCATGTACATGCATACTCTCTCACTCTCAAATAAAGAAACCTTAAAAAGATTTGAACATTCCTCTCTGGTAAGGGCATTTGAGTATTACTAATGGTGGAAAAGATCTAGTTTTCATTCCCTTTAGGCTGTTGAATGAATTTGATATGTCCTCCCCAGTTTTTTCAGAATGTTAATTCTGTACATTAGAATTTTAACAGTTTTGGATAGATCAAAAATAGAAGGCTCATGCTCAGTCATACTGATTTGACTTTTATTTCTGTATTAAAAATGGAATTTCAGGAGCGCCTGGGTGGCTCAGTGGTTGAGCATCTGCCTTTGGCTCAGGTCCTGGGATTGAGTCTCGCATCAGGCTTACCACAGGGAGCCTGCCTCTCCCTCTGCCTGTGTCTCTGCTTCTCATGAATAAATAAAATCTTTAAATAAAAAAAATGAAATTTCAGTGTTTAAATGAAAGGAATACACAAACATATATATGAATTGGAATATAGAATCTCCTCACTCCAAACTCCCCTTTCTGAAAGTACTCACTGTTAACAATGTTGGGGTGTTTTTACTGCATATACCCACATCTCGATATTTGCTGTGAGAAGTTTATACAGTCTCCTGTGCAGTCTGTTCTTCCCTTGCTTTCTCCAGTTTGTATTCTTTGTTGTTCATCTTCCATATCCGCACTTAGGGTTTTTACCTGAGGTTTAGTGTCTACCTGGTGTACTGTTGTATATACAAATGAACATTTGGGCTCATGACTACTGGTGGACATTTAGGTCATTTACAGTTTTCTGTAGTGGTGTTCTTTGGCCACTCCGCCTGAAGTAGCTATAGGTCTGTTGCAGAACAGTTTTTGATTCTCTGTGTAGTAAGGCAGTAGCCTGTTGTTTGCCCTGTTTTTGTTGTCTGATGTAGTGCCTGCTATATACTAAGTATGCAGTGAATATTTAGAGAATAAATAAATATTGCTGTCGATATTTTCGTAGTTAAGTTTTATTAAGAGCTTATATGATTTCTTCCAGATTGAAAAATTGCTACTTTAATCTTTGATAATTGATTCTACTGCAGAAGAGAAAGTCATTTATAAATAATGACTCATTACATTGTTTTCAACAAATCCTTGGTTTTATGTT
Organism: Vulpes lagopus; assembly: GCF_018345385.1. NCBI lineage: Eukaryota > Metazoa > Chordata > Mammalia > Carnivora > Canidae > Vulpes > Vulpes lagopus. Next base: position 38,899,598 of record NC_054830.1, on the reverse strand, counting down.
TGATTTCAGTTTAAGAATCTTTCAGAGACTTCCCACATTATATTGACAAATTTTCGGGTATAAGATTGCTAAAACAATATAGTTAATTATCTATGTCATGTAGATCTGTTTGGAAAGCTTGCTCACTCTGGAGTCATTGAGGTTATCTAGTGGTCTAAGTTTCCCCAATTTTAGCGCAGTATTTTGATGAGGTGGTGTGCAGTTAAGTTTTCTGTCCACAAGGGTGAGCTAGTTGCCCTAAAAATCAAGAAAAGGCATTCCAGTTGGTTCAAATTCTAACTTGCTCTACTTTGCTCAGTTGTGGCTTGTTCTAGGTCCTATTTTCTATGAGAGTGAGCCTTTGTGTTAGGTTGGTTTTCTGTGTGTAGTTGTAAAAGAAGAGTAAGCCAATTCATCTGCCCTCCCGTCCCTTCATCTTCATCCAACCCAGGGCATATATCTATCCACTAACCTAGTGTGGAGATTCATTTTAAATATCACCTTTAAAAATACCAAGGACATGTGATTATTTTTTTTTTAATTTTTATTTATTTATGATAGTCACAGAGAGAGAGAGAGAGAGAGAGAGAGCGGCAGAGACATAGGCAGAGGGAGAAGCAGGCTCCATGCACCGGGAGCCTGATGTGGGATTCGATCCCGGGTCTCCAGGATCACGCCCTAGGCCAAAGGCAGGCGCCAAACCACTGTGCCACCCAGGGATCCCCCAAGGACATGTGATTAAAGGTAGAAGAAGTTGAGCGCTGTGTTGTACAGAAAGTACATTTTCCATGTGTGCCAAGTATAGGGTTAAGGATGGGATAGAACTAAAGCTGGGGCTCAGGCATCAATGCCTTGCTGCACCACAGGCTAGTGGTGTGATCTGGCATCTTTGCTGGGTGGCTGCCAAAATTCTATACCTGCCTACCTCCTAGAATTGTCTTGATGATTGAATGAAATGACGTACTTAAAATCCCTAGCATGTCGTAAATGTTAGAGATTATTATTGTAGAGTAAAATCAATGACAGGAGAGCCAGGAATTGAATGGCTTCTCTGTGAAATTAAGATTTTTGTACATTTATAAAGCTTTTGTTAATGAGATTTTTCTTCCTTCCTGCCTGCCTTTTTTTTTTTTTCATTTCTTTTCTTTTCCCTTGTTCAAGTATTTGAGACACCTGGAATTGGGAAAATAAGTTGAAGTGTGTTGAAACCAGATTACAATATGGGAGAAAGGAATCAGCCAAGAAATAAACCTTGAAGTCCTGAGCCTACTCAGGGAGTGTGCTACTGCTGTATTTTCCCTTTCATTTCCTCTTTGTTCTTTGCCTCCTGAGTCTCCTTCCTTTTTCTTGGCATTGCAGTGGGGTGTTTTCTGTTTTATGCTCCCTCATCAGCCGTTGCCAGGCAGATACAACAGCGCAGGTGAGGGCTTACCTTTGATTCCTCTTGGTCATAAAATAGTAAGCTAGATTGTTTTGAATTCCAGGTAAGGCTTGGATGGTGAACTTTGTTCCCTGCCTTTGCCTGGATGGTGATTCCTGTCACTTTCGTTGTAGCCCTGAGTTACAACATGGAGACTTTTATTAACATCTTCAGCAATGATCCCAGTCTTCCTCCCTAAAGGCTTTTAAATGGAAGTGTTAAAATGCTGTGCTCCCCCTGAGCTCTGGTTTCATGAGGATGGACTCACCACATTTCCCATGTTGTCTTTCAGTGGTTAATCTCAGCCCGAGAGTCTTGGCACGTGGTTTCTTGGTGTGACACCACATAACATTTTTAGTCAATGAACTTCCTAGCAGGGACATCCTGTTTGGCACCAGTGAGTTCTTCAGTGTTTGTAGAGCTAACTGTCAGTGTCAGCTTTGAAAGTTGTAGCACTGCAGGGCTACCCATTTAGGCTAGAGGTTTGAATGCAGCACATTTTCTTTGGGTTCCCTTGATCTGTTTCCAGAAAGTATACAATACAATCAACAGATTAGCATTCCTCTGAGAGGAGCCAGTTCGGGGATTATTTCACTGTTGACCCATGGAAGACAGATATTTGGGAGGGGGATTAAGAGAGAAGGGATGATATAAAAGTAACAGAACTAGAAAATATTATAAGTGAAGTAAGAAGGTCACTTTCCCTTTTGAAGGAAGCCCCTTTACAGTCAGTCGTCAGACATATTGATTGGGGTCTTTTTTTTTTTTTTGATTGGGGTCTTTAATGTTGGGAGGTGGCCCTGGGCCTTTTGCATCCTGATAGGGCACCAGTTTCTTCCCCAAATGATTTGAGCTTTCAGCTGCCTTTGTTTGACTGTAGATTATTTATAGAAGTATAATTAACTGAAATGTTGTGAACTATATAGCAGAGCTGCTTTGTAGTGTAGCTAAGTCATACAAATGCTTGACAAATGTTACTCATGGTGGCAATCATCCAAGTATTGTTGGCACTGCCTCTGTAGTTCTTCCCATTGCTGCTGCTGGTTAGACCTGATTGTGTGCAAACCTTCCCAAGTTCCTCTTTGGCTGATAGGATTTACAACTCCAATAAAAAAAGGCCTTGGGGAGCCCAGACTTTTGGTTTCTCTAGTGATTTCCTATTTTGTTGATATTATTATTTATTATCTCTGTTTTCTGTGCTCGAATTTCAGAATTTAGATATATCTGTATATTATTAATGAACTATTTAGGGCAAAATGGGACTGGAAACACTTGGAAAAAGGTGGTTTGTTGTAAGGAAAGGCTAGGGGGTACCTGGCATCCAAGAATTCAGAAGAGCACATTCAAGTAGGCTTTTCTTATATTTACAGTCAGGACAATGACCTGTATTATGCCAAAGCCCTTACTTGTGGGTAATGGAGCATCAGAACCTATAGTTCCCAGGTCAGCCTTTACAAATTATGAAGCATATATGCAGGGATGACTATTTAAGAATGAAGGAGTAAACATTTAGATGAGTTAATGTGTTACTAAATGGTTCTGGGCATGCTTACCTTATGATTTAGAATTATCTGGAAGCAGAAGTCCTTATTAGTCAACTAGGTTAAAGGCTTTTCTCAAGTGAGAATATCATCATGAACACTTGGCATTTTCTTATTAGCTAAAGTAATGAACGTCTCAAAAACTATGCCTAGGTAAATACTGCCTTAAACCTTATGAAATACTAAGGGACTAAAATACTTTGTTAGGTATACTTTCTTCATGGAGTGAGTATGTTCCTTACATTTTCCTTATATCAGATTGCTTTAATTGAACTGAGAGCTTTTGTTTAAATTAAGGGATCTTCATGAGCCCTTTAATTTTGTCTTATTAATTTTGTTTCCAAATGTTAGTCTTTAAAAAATGCTTCACCTGAACCTACCTGCATTAAGTTTAAAAGAATACACATTTCTGGGGCACCTGGGTGGCTCAGTTGGTTAAGTGTCCAGTTCTTTATTTCAGCTCAGGTCATGAGATTGAGCCTGGCATCTGACTCCACACTAGGTGAGCCTACTTGAGATTCTCCCATATACATATATGTATATGTACATATACATATATATATGTATATATACATATACTTGAGATATATGTATATATATATATATATATATATACACACACAGACACATTTTTTATGGCCAGCAAATGAAGTAAATGCATTTTCATAGTTATTTGTCATTTATGTAAGCAATGCTTGTGCAAATATATTTCTTTGTTCTTCTCGTACTTTTTAATCATAAAATTTCTAACATCATTGAAAAAATTATTAAATGAATATATTTCAAGACCTGTTTTTTTTTGCACTAAGTAAATTTTAATGAGTAAAGGAATATTGCTTCTAGTAATTTCCAATGACTGTATTTAAGATTCTTTTCCCCAGAGGATAGATGGTAAAAACTGCTGGAAGGAAGCCTTTAAACAAAAAGAAGCTGTGGTAAAGTGAAGTCTCCTAAGAGAAGACTGAAGTGGGTTAGGGGAACTCTGTGAGAAGGGGCCAGCATGTGTCAGTAATCATAGTCTCTCTTGACTTTTACTCAGTTGTGAGGAGCAGAAGGGCAGTTTTTGTTGAGCAGAGATAGAAAGGGATGGTAGCTAGGTATCAAGAGGGTGATCTGGGAATACTGAAAAGGCAATGTAGGGGTGCCTAGCTGGCTCTGTTGGTAGAGTGTGTGATTGTTGATCCCAGGATGATGAGTTCAAGCCCTATGTTGGGCATGAAGCCTACTTAAAATTTAAAAAAAAAAAAGGTGATTTAATAATTTTTTATCTAAATGTTAGCTTCACAGACAGCCAGGTGTCTTTTATTAGTCCTCCTCCCTTAAGAGGGTTCCTGAATTGGAGCTGGGTATAGGAGTGATTCCCCTGGGTGACTACCTTTTCTCTCCTCCTTTGCCACTGGGTGTAGTTACATGACTGAGTCCTGGATGATGGGAAATGAGTGGCAGTGCTATGTGCACTGGACCATTTAGAAAGCAGATGCTTGCCATCCCATTCTGCTTTCCCATTGGCTAGAAAATGGTAAAAACCTGCAGCAGCTTTCTTCAATGCATAGATGGAAGTCATGTAATGGAGATGCTGTTCACCAGTCCTGGATCATTCACTCAGAATAGTAGCGTGGGAGAAAAACTTCTTATATAAGCCACTGTATTTTGGGATCTTTTGGTTAGCAGTTTAGCCTGTCCTTACCTAAATATAATGGGCAATTCTAAACCCTGGAAAAAGAACCTTTTAAAGTTATTTTGAAAGGAGGTTGATAGGAAGCACTGGAACTGAAATCCAGATGCTCCTCTTTATTGGGCTTAAAAACTTTCTTAAGTGAATTTGAAGATGATTGATGCGGCATGGAAGGAAAATTAAGGATTACTTTGCAAAGTAAGAGAGAGATAACACTTTATTTAGAGGTAACTTAAAATACCTAGATGGTTGAGTTTCTTTGGAAATCGCTCTAAGACAAATAGTAGGCCATGTTTTACTCACACTGGCCAGGAACTGAGTACTTGTGTGTGGTTAGCTGTTACTCTTTCCATAAATCTTGCTTTAAGACCAGATGTATTTTACTTTGCAGGTATGGTAATAACTGATAATGCTTATATTTTAATGTGAAAAAATAGATAACTTGATAGCTTACCTGTATTATAGACATCAAAGGAAACTTAGAAGGAACTTTAGTCTCACACTTGCTTACCTTACTAATGTTGACCTAAAGTTTTTCTTTTTTTCTTATTAGCATTTATTAAGGACTTTCGTTTTTTTGGTCCGGGTAGCCAAACATTGGTTAAGAGGGTATGTGAAAAGAAATATTTTCTCTCTCCTCTCAATAGCTTACTGGAAATGGGGGGAAATGTTGTATTTACAATCACAAAAGTTGAAAATGCTTGGAAGTAATTTTTAGCAAGAAAAGCAACATATCTGTTTTACAAAGTTGGTGGTTCAGTACAGTGGGAAAAGATGGATTACTGACCAGACTGTGTTGGCACAATTAATTATTCATCTGGAATTAACCGAAATCTTAAAATATGAAAAAAGTAACTTCCAGATGGATTAAAGACTTATATTTTTAAAAGGAAATCATAAATTTTAAGAAAAGCTGAGAGGCTTTCATGTACAATTCAGGGGTTGGGGAAGCCTTATTGAAGGCTGTAAATCCAGAATCTGTTTTTTTTTTTTTTTTTAAAGATGCACATATTTAGCTACACAAAAAATAAATAATTCATTGGCAAAAGATCTCACAAAGTCATTGGGAGAATGCAATAGATTTGGAGGTGTGATGAGGGTCATATCTATGATTATGAGTTCTTAAAAATTTGACAAGCCATCGAATAGAAAAAAATGGGCAAAACACATTTAAATGGTTCATTCACAGGTTGCCAACACATCTATAAAGTAATGCTCAAAGTTCAGCAGTTAGAAAAATACTAACTACAGTAACAGTGATAGATAAATCACTGTATGAGGTTTTTCTTGCTGTGTAACAAATTACCACAAATTAGAAACTCTTCTAATTTTACTCAGTTTCCATGGCTTAGGACTTGGGCTTGCTTACTTAGCTCAGTCTTTGCTCAGGATCTTATAAGGCTATAGATAAATTTGGGTATCTTCTCTCTCTCTCTCTCTTTTTAAAATATGTTTTGGTAGCTATGTTCTTTTCTGGAGTAAGGGTCCTTTTCCAGGCTCATATAATAGTTGGGAGACTTCAATTCCTGTGGCTATAGAACTGAGGTCCCCATGTCCTTGCTGACTGTCAGCTGGGTGCCACTCTTCGATCTCAGAGCACCACCCCCGTCCAGTTTCCTGCCACACAGCCCTCTTACATCATGGCATCGTATTTCTTCAAAACCATCGGCAAGCCTCTGGCTCCAGTCTGCTCTTAATGAGACATAATCATGACAGTGACTATCCCATCACCATTGCCATATTCTCTTTGATAGAAGCAAGTCACAGGTTCTGCCCACATTCAAGCGATGGGACTCAGTGGGTCTCATCTTAGAATTTTTCCTACCACGGATACTTCCTATCTGTTAAAATGGAAATGAGTAGGAGAAGCTCTTACATTTATTGCTGAGTGTGAGGGATGTGTGTAGCAAAGAGAACTTGTGTCCATGACCATTAAAAAGAAGGAGATTTGTAGTCTTTAAATGAAGTATTTTTAAAAAACAGATGCACTTTTTAGCTCAGTGAATCTACTCTTGGGAATTTACTATCAGAAATAAAGCTTCCAGTATCCAGGGACATGTGCTACGGACATTTATGCAGTGTCATTAACAGGGGCAGAGAACTGGAAGCATAGTGGATGCCCATCAGTAGGGGGAGTGGTTGGATAGAACATACTACACCATGGAATATTCTACTCCTTTACAAAAATTAGCTAAGTGCCAATTGACTTGGAGAGATTTGCCAGAAATACTGAGTGAGGTAGGCTAGATGGAGAAAAATAATTGAATTCTTTGGCGGGGTGCATGGGGGGAGGGAGATATAAATTCCCTTGATATGTTTTTGTGTCTGTATAGCATTATATAATAGAGAAAATATGAAATGATATATACTAGGTTATTAGTGTGGGCAAGGCTGACAGTGAAGATGGAAACAGGGTGACCAGCCAAAGAAGAAAAGACACTGTCGAAAAGAACCATCTTCCCTCTTCAAATATGTGTGATGTAACACTTTGTTCCTGTGTATAAAGAATATCAATAAGTACTTTGCCCTTAACGTTGACTATAATGTGGGAATATTCCTATTTCTTTGTTTAGAACTTTCAAAATGGATAATGGGTATTTATGGAGTGCTTTATTTAGCTATTATTTTTTCTGTTCTTATACTGTCTTTTTATTTTAAAGTAAATAGCTCCAGGATTTAGATGCCTTGAATACAGGAGAGTATAGCCAAAAGCGGGATCCTAGAAATAAGGAATAGATATTTAGACATTTCTCCTTTACTTAGATCTACTTAGGGTTTGAGCAGATACACAGCCCTTAATAAAACTGTGAAGTCTAATTTAAAAGTTCTCTCTATATTCAGAGTTAAACAACTTTTCAGTTTCTATAATCGAAGTTCTAATTTTGACAAATCCTTCACACTGGGGGTTTTACAAAACTGAATGGAACATTTAATTTTGAAATGCATTTTTCCCCCTAGTATCTTTTTCTGAAGAAGAGAAATACCAGCTACGAAAATTTGTCAATAAATCTTACCTACTGGACAAGAGAGCTCATCGCCAAGTATACTACGGTTTGATTGATATCTTGCTGGCATATTGCTATGAAACTTGTGTCACTGAAGGAGAGAGGAATGTAAGTGCACGTATGTCTATGCATGTTGGCTTAAGTGACCAGACTAAATAAACTGTGAGGCATCACTCCTCCTGTCGAGAGTAGGAGCCATTGTGATTAGTAATTCAGGGGATGCTCCTGGCAGAGCTGCATGTGTGTGTCAGTGGTGAGTACCAATGTGAACGCATAATGCTTGCTTGATCTTTTTTCTTCTCTCTGGGTATCAGTGTCTACCAAGTAGAGCGAGGCAAGAAAGCTGAGGGTAGAGAAAGATTATCTCTTGGGAGGTGGCTTGTCCAAAGAAAAGAGCTGTTTCCACATGACACTTGACATTGACAAGAGGTAAACTTTACCATACCTGTTTATAGCCTCTGTCCAAGCTGTCCCATTAGCAGACACAAGGTATAGCATTTTACAAAAAAAGGGAATCTGAGCATTTATCCACAGATGTCCTTTAATTTATGTGGTAGATTTGCTTCTGAGAAAATTCTATGTAAATCACATTTTTGAAAACTTGAATCACGTCTTTTTTGCTATCAAAAAAAATCTTGTAAAAAGTAAAACCTTTATGAAGTACATTATTTCTTAAATGATCTTTTTAAAAATAATATAAAATTTGTTCTCTCTCTTCTTAATCCACATTTGATTTGTAAATGAAGAGCTAAACTTCCCCCTTACCTGTATCAGTGATTGTATGATTAAAAAAGGTTGGAAAGCCAAAAAAAAGTCTTTCCAGTTAATGTGTCCCTGCAGCTGTTTATAATTGTACTTGCTCAAGGGTTATTTTCCAGCTGAGCATATGCTTTCCTTTTTTACAAATTACACAGATAATTCATATCAGCATAAAAGGAAAAGTATACATATGAAGAAAATAATTAAAATTTCCTGTAATCTCAGCCAATCAGAAATAACTAGTGTTACAAGGAGATACCTCCCTTCCAGTTTTTTATTGTGTACTTGTGTGTATGTGTATTTAAATTGGGTCATGATGTATATTATTTAATCTGCTTTTCTCAACATCATAGCATTAGTGTATAGGATTAGAATTTGATATGTGCCAAATTTTCTGTTGTTATTATTCTGAAAACTTCAAAGGTGACTCTTGAGATTTGCATTTGACTCCAAAATGAATATTAATGAATGTATCAAGGGCATAATATAGCTGGAAATGTTTTTTGTTTCCACTCATCTTTTAAGGATACTATAATTGAAAAAAAAAATGTTCTTTGACAAAGAAAGTACTTCACATTATTGCTTAAGGAGATGAGTGAGAGTGTTCAGTTATGCTCGATAAAATTTGCCATTTTTGATTCTTTTATTCTCATATTTGACATCATGAAGTCTTGCAACTTCAAGACCTTCTCTAGAATGTACTTAACTCTCTCATAAGCATTTTCTGAAAGGCCACATTCTTGAGCAGCTTTTTAAGTGCCTCAGTCAGCACTTGAGCATTATCTTTGAGTCCTTTGGCAGATTATTTATAGAATGTTTGGGAGGCAAGTAACTTAGTTGAGAAGGACAGAAATTGAGCAAGCCTTGCTTTGCTTTAATTTTTAGTTTCAAAGCCCCTGCTTATTTGCTCTTATGTTCTGGTACTCTTATCACTGGAAAAGCTTTACTTTGTGAAATCCCAAGGAAAGTAGGCAGAAACGTGCCTTTGATAGCTACTGCAAAGCAATTATTTGTTTCCAGTCATGGACACTTCTCAGTTCTTACGTATGTCAATGCTCCTGAGAAACTAGTTGAATAAATGGGTATATTTGCTTTATTTTAGAATGACTTTACCTTTAAAATGACAGTACTCTTTTCTCCAAAACAAATAAAGGTTGAATCTGCATGGAATATTAGAAAACTGAGTTCCACACTCTGCTGGTTTGAGGTATGATTTTCAGTTGTAATTTTTTAGATTTTATTTAAAAAGTTATTTTTCTTTTGCCAATAGTTCATTTTGGGTGTAATTCAAGCAATTCCTTAACTTCTAAAAGTGGAAACTTTATTATACAAAATTTCCCCCATCTTTAATAAAATTCTGATTGCATTTGTAACTCTTCCACTAATCATAGTATACAAATGAAGCTAGGGAAGGTGTTGTGGAGTTTGGGAGGAGGAGAACACCCTTTGGAGGAGGAATCACATGTCTGTTGGGGGAACAAGTAGGGTGGAGTTAGAGCATGTTTGTAAGTTGGCATATATTTTGGCTCAGAGCTCAAAGTTGGGTATCAAACCTAGGTGATAGTTCTACTAGCTGCCATTTCCTGACCATCAGGACTGTGCTAAGCATTTTATATATATTAAGTCTCCTGTTCCTTGTAATAAGTCTGTAAGATAAGTATTACTGCTATTTTACAGATGAGGAAACTTAGATCGTATAGTTTAAATATCTTATCTTAGGTCCTACAATTAGTATGGTCAGAGCTGATAACTCTCCTAGTAATCATTGTTTTTATATCTCTTTCCTAGAAAGTAGTGTGTAAGTCTTATCAAAAGATGATATTTTAAAATGTACTAGCTCTGAACAAATTGTTGAACACCAAAACAGTAATTTAAATAGGAACTTTAGGGCAGCCTGGGTGGCTCAGTGGTTTAGCACTGCCTTCAGCCCAGGATATGATCCTGGAGACCCGGGATCAAGTCCCATATCAGGTTTCCTGCATGGAGCCTACTTCTCCCTCTGCCTGTGTCTCTGCCTCTCTCTCTCTCTGTCTCTCATGAATAAATAAATACAATCTTAAAAAAGAAATGAAATAAATAAATAGGAACTTTGAGAAAGTGTCATTTTAGGGAAGTACCAGGCTGGCTTATTCGGTGGAGCATATGACCATGATCTTGGGATCATCAGTTCCAGCCCCATGTTGGGTGTAGAGATTATGTAAAAAAAGAAAGGAAGGAAGAAAAGCTAGCATTTAAAAGAAGTGTCAATTTAAATAACTGATAATTGCTTCATCAATTAAGTACTATTTTTTTTTCCACTTTAAATCCTAGGTACAGAGATGGTTAAATTGTAAAATCCAGGGCTGTTTCATGGCATCACTTTATTCAGATAATAGATAAGACTTGAACAGGAATTGAGACATTCAGCTCTGTCAGAAAATTTTGCTACTCCAAAGAATGTTCCATGAACCAGTGGATCAACCAGCATCCTTGGCTGGGAGCTTGTTAGAAAGACAGAAACTCAGTCCAGACCCACTGAAGCAGAAACTGTAGCAAGGTCTCCAGGGATTCATATGCATATTACAGTTGGAGGAGCACTGCTCTCTAGATTTCACTTGGGTTCCTCTTATTTCTGTGATCAGCATATAATGGAAAAACTTTTTTTAATGATTGCTTTGGTTACTTAGGTTGAAAACAAAGTAGTTGGTGACTAAATAATTTCATAGCTCAGTTATTAAAATCTACGTGAATAAATTCACCTATTCATGATTTTACTTTGAAATTTTTATTGTTTTTGAGATAACTTAGAATTGCCAGAGATATAAAAAGCTATGTGAAACTTATTAAAATATTTAGTTTTCGGTAGAATTTTAAAAATGTTTATACTTTTTTAGCTATAAACTGTTCTTTGTCAGGTACTCTATATTCTCAACCAGATCTCTCATTTGTTAAGGATTAACATACATGGAAATTATTCTCTCTTAGTTTTACTTTTTATATTTTAAGTTTTATATACCAGTTACAGTTTTACTCAAAATCCAATAAACAATTTTGCACAAAGTGATATCAGTAAGTTTTGAATTGCTGATGGTTTCAGTTTGGTACTATTCAATATAAAATACTTTTTTTTTCCAAGAAGTCACTTTTCACTTTGATAAGTGAAAGCAAATTACTGAAGTAAATACCACGTATTTACCAAGTATTACTTATGCCCGAAGCACTAAAAAAAAAGAGTAGAAGAGGGAGAGGTAGAAGACTGCGAATGCACTTCACTGGAGTTCCACATCTTTCATCTACACTATCTTGAATAGTCCTAAAGGACAAAAATATGAAACGTATATTATTTAACAGTCTCTTTTATGTGCATCTGCATTTTGTTAGTGCCATGTGTTTTAGATTCATATATGTAATTCTTAAAAGACTTTCTAAAACTTTCCTGCTGCATATGTGATTTTGGGGGAGCATTTGTGATATCTTGATAAAGTATGAGAAATTACAAAGACTGCAATTAAGTGTTTTAATGTAAGGTATACAAAAAGAATCTCATTTCATGGTTTTGTATTTCCCTCTTGCGTGGCTTCATGGTGATCCAAACTTAGAGTTTTTAATTGAGAGTAGTTTCATATTACTTGGTGTCCTTTTGTTTATATAATATGGAAATGATTACTTATTTAAACTCTGCTTCACAGACTTGGACCAATGTTCATGAAATCCTTGTGTCTTTTGGAAGAAGAGTTTTGTGCTACCCACTTTATCGCCACTTCAAGCTGGTGATGAAAGCCTACAGAGACACTATAAAGATATTGCAACTGGGTAAGATAAAGATATTCTTGTGCTTGCAAATTTGAGAGTGGAAAAGTTATGTTTTTAGCCAGTGAGGATGTTGTGAGTTTTGCTTTTCTCTGCATAAATGAGTAATGAAAATCATCAAATTCAATCACTTCTCCCCCCTCAGGTATATGAAGTAATAATTCCTCTCTGTAGATATATAATCACACAGTGAGGTGTGGTACTCTTTCCTGAGAGATGCTGGAAGGGTTGGTGGAGAAGGTTCACATAGTATTCCAAACCAGTTTGTAGTATAGTGGATTGCATCATTCATTATTTCTTGGATGTCTGCAGTTTTCTAGGCATTACACTAGGATTGTGGGCATAATAGTAATAATAAGATATATTCCCTGTTTTTATGCAGTTTACAGTTTTCCCAGGGGGACAGATGACAAATAAGTAAGCAATTCCATTATAGAGTGAAAAGCATTCTGTCCAGGGACATAGTGATCACTGGGAGGGGACACAGAACCCGGACTTGGGATGTCAGGAAAGGCTTTCCAAAGAAAACACATTGACTCTGAGGACTTTTGACTATTGCCAAATCTAACCTGGAAAAGACAAATATTTGCTAGTTTTAAGGATGTGGAAAATGTTGAGCTCTGAAACAAATTCCAAAGTGACTAACAGCATCATTGGATGAAGTATATAATTTCCAAGGTAATGACTTTGAAGGTAGTGGCATCCGTTTGTATGGATTAGTTCTGGCACATTTATTTAAAAGTCACTTTCCATCCTTTATATTTCTTATATTCTTCCCTGGGGAGTCTGATTGCTCCTTTGTCCTTAGATTAAGATACTTCTGGGGCTTAGTTTTCAGACTTCAGGATAAGAAGGGAAAGTAAGGAAGCCCTTCCCTTTACCACCCAGGTAACATCATTGGCTTAAGAGGAAGAATCCCATCTCTAATGTTTTGTCCCCTTCTAGAAGTATACCTATGTTTTTCTTTGACTTTTGTGTAACCTATCACCTTCTTGTCCTAGGGGGAAATATCATATTTGAAGTAGATTCTTTTAAGGCAGATAATAATTCTAAAAATGAATTATAGTTAAATGAAAGATACCTTTTTTAGTAATCTACTTGGATTAGGCTGGCTGTATTTTGTTTTGAAGAATTGTTGTTCATAAGATTGCAGAGCTACTACCTTTGAAAAATCGATCTTATTGGTGGGAAAGAAACTGCTTTGGTTTTTTTCCTGTTATTTCTTCTTGCCTTCTAAGATATTTCTTGAGTTGCAAAACATTGCCTTGGAAAATCAACCTATTATAAATGACTGTTGAACTTGAGTTACATGTCATCATAATTAATTTTTTGTTTAAGTCGTGTTAGATGATCTGCTCATTATTCACAGATTTATATAGTGAGAATGAGTTTACGATTATCCTGTTACATCATGGTTTCCAGATGGAAAACTGGCAAAACCCCTGTATGTGTGTGTGTGTGTGTGTGTGTACGTGCGTGTGCAAGTGTGCACACACTCATGCACATGGTTGCTGCTTTTTATTCTGGGAACTAATCTAGTTCTCTGGATTTTCATTTGAAAAGTAATCAGTTCTGTGATTGCATAACCAGAAATAAATTTGATTGCATTGACTTATTACATGGTAATCAATTACTCAAACAGTTTAGTAGGTGAGAATTGAAATTGAGACTTGACTTTTCATCATTATCACTTTTGACTTTTTATCAGCTGTGTCTTGGTAGCAACGTCAAACCTTAGGTAACACACCAGAGGTCTGTCTGTTGCAAAAGAATCTGAAGTCTCTGTAAACTGTACAAAGCATGTTCTGAGGCTAATTTGGGTCATGGTTAGTTAGTGCTGAAACAGAGAGTTGGGTTGTCTAGAATTCATACCATAAGCTATGGGGAGGACAAGCTCTGGATGTGGGTCGTAAGCTGTGTTGGTATAGGTGGATGGCACAGGGATGCCATTTTTCTATTGAAGAATCTCGTTTTGTTTAGATACCCTGTAATTGAAGCAGAGGTAGTTCTGTAGAATTCAGTATTTTCCAGGAATGTATTTGTGCCTACTTATAATTCAAAATGTAATCATGTGATCACACTTTTTGTGAGAAAGGTCAGTTCAGTGCTTCCATAGTTTGAAAGTAACAAGTAGCTCTCCCCCTTAAGAAATATTGATCATAATTGGAAGGAGCTTTCAAAACCAATGTATCAAGACTTCAGAATCTATAGAATATTTCATTATAATAGATTGACTAAGATCTGAGTTTTCATTTTATTTTAAGATTTAAGTTTTTAAAAGAACCATGAATTTGCTTTGCCTTGACTTCATGGGAGCCTTCACAAGAATTCTTTCCCGGGCTTTGAGTTAGTCTCAAACTTGTGTTACTTCTCCCACTGCTTCTCTACCTCTGTGGGGACAGTGTACATTGATCTCTCACTGTCGCTACGTGTCTATTCCAAATTCCTTTAAGGGCAGAAAACCTGCTTTGCCCCTTTAAGGACTATTTTAGTGCTTAACACAGTACTTGTGCATGGAGTTTCTGTCCCTGATCAGTAACCTTAGGCCACATGATCATCCCTGTTTTTTGTTTCTGTCCTGTGTCTTGAGCAACTTTCACTTCCTCCCCCTGTTCCATTCTTTTGGGAAGACGTGGGTAGAATCCTTGATGAGAGCATCACTTAGCTGTGGTTACTCACTGAAAATAAATGAAAAAAGAGATGAAAAGAGAACAGCTTTTCTAATATGCCTTGAAATTTTATTCTGTTTAGAAGTGGCATAGTTTAATATTTGATTATACACTTCATACAGTTTATTATTCGTACTAATATCTGCATTTCATTAATCTTTATGATGACATTCCTCACTCTGCTCTTGCTCAGCTTTTGAACATATAATGTAACTATTATATTGAAGGTGCTGAACATCATGAGAAACAACTTAATTTTTTTCTCTCAGTTCTCTCTTTGAACTCATTCTTTCTGTTCTTTTATTGTTTCTGGATGGAATATATATCCTATAAATATCATATCACATACATACCTATCTTATATAATAGATATTCTGTAAATTTTTATATCACTTTAAATTATAGGGGTCTCTTTTAAGTACTTAAAATGTCCTCTTTGAACTTGATTAAAAAAGTAAATCTTCCCTTTCCCATCTCAGGGCTGCCTCAGGTTGGGAAGCCAGCACCGGGGAGAGAGGAGGTTCCTCTTTGCTATTGCAGGAAGTACCATTTGCTTCCAAAGCAGGCTTCTTTCTGCATAGCCACCACAGGCTACCTATTCCTGCTTCTCGATAGGGGGCTTTTATCAGGTGTGGGGCAGATACCAATCTTTGTACCCTGCAATTGCCAGAGGTGGTAGGTTACACTGTCTAAGGCCCCTCTTAAAACTCCCTTTCTCAGGGGGATCCCTGGGTGCCTCAGCCGTTTGGCGCCTGCCTTTGGCCCAGGGTGCGATCCTGGAGTCCTGGGATCGGGTCCCACGTTGGGCTCCCGTCATGGAGCCTGCTTCTCCCTCCTCCTATGTCTCTGTCTCTGTCTCTGTCTCTCTCTCTATGATAAATAAATAAATAAATCTTAAAAAAAAAAAAAAAAACTCCCTTTCTCTTGGTTTAGGTTGACAGGAAAGTAATTCTTCCCCTCTCTCATGGAGGATGGTTGAAATCCATAGTACTACAGTCTTAGCCAGAGAGATTATTCTCTACCTCTTTGCCTTAAACTCCTGGGGATCAGTGTTGGGCCAGGGGGTCGTATATCATCAGTGTTTTGTTAGTCTAAATTTAGCATAGAGAGGTTAGCGTCTTTTTTTAATATATACATATACTTGCTATTTGCTTTGTCCTTTGTGGGGCTATTGGAAATGAGTCAGAAAGAATCTTGGTTTACTGTGCTAGTACAGTAATAATAACCACAGTTGCCACAGTAACTCTTTCCTGTGGGCCAGTGCTAGGTTCCATACTTTAGATGCCTTATCTCATTTCCTCCATACTGTAATCCTGGAAAGGCAGGATTACTTTTCCCATTTAGCAGGTAGAAGACAAGCTCAGAGAAGTTCAGTCACTTGTCCAGGGTCACAAAGCTATTTGTTGGTAGAGCCTGGATTTGACACCAGGTCTGTTGGACTCAAAAGTTTGTGCCTTTTGAAGTGTGTAAATAGTTGTAAATGAAATTATAGGAAGCCTGGGGTTTATTTTAGAATATCCCAGAGGTCTTGGGGGGAAGTGGGCCAGGTGTGGCCAGGTTGGCCACAAGTTGGTACCTGTGTGAAGCTGGTGATGCATATGTGGCAGCTCACCATCCTGTGATCTCCTTTTGCACATGATTTGCCTTCATAAAAAGCTTTTTGGTTTTTTTAAGTGTGGGCTCTTAACCACTATAATTCAATGTTTTAAATTTAAGTATATTCACCATTTTGTGGAAACCTTGTAATACTTGTTCAGTTATATAGATTTTTTGGCTGATGAAAACATATGTTTGAAATCAGTTTTTTTTTTGTCCTATTTTTTTTAATGATTTCTAAATTTATTTATTCATGAGAGACAGAGAGAGAGAGGCAGAGACACAGCAGAGGGAGAAGCAGGGAGCCGGACGTGGGTGGGACTCAATCCCAGGTCTCCAGGATCACGCCCTGGCCTGAAGGCGGTGCTAAACCGCTGAGCCACCCAGGCTGCCCATTGTTTTGTTTTTTTTAAAGATTTTATTTTTAAGGAATCTCTCCCCAGCATGGGGTTTGGACTCAAACCCCTGAGATCAAGAGTCGCATCCTATACCAACCGAGCCAGCCAGGCCTTCCAGTTCTGTTTTGTTTTGAAGGCTAACAGAAACCTACCTTTCTATAAACGTTTGAGGTCTGATGCCTAGGAGCTCCATGGTAGGCTATAACTCTAGGAACAGCCTTCATGAGATTAGTTCTTGTTACCAACTAAAAAGTGGTTTTTCCTATAATTAATAGCCCTTACATATTAGTGTTTATTGGGCTTAACAATCAGTTTTTCAGAAATGACTGCCTTATTTGGTCCTTCTGTAGATAGCTATAATCTCAGTCCGTGTGAAAGACAAGAGTCGTAGGACAGGGCTTTGGGCTGCTCTTTTTCTTTAAGAAAAATGATTGTCCAAGAAATTGGGGTATGGCAAGTGTATTGTGTGAACTCTGAGTTCTGATGCGACCTTAGAGATGAATTGGTTTTTACCACTTAAATTCTATTTAGCCCAAAGTCAGTTTAGCAAGTGCTTCTTTTCATTGAGTTGTAGAAATTACTCCCAATTTGAAAACTAAAAGATAAATCACTAGGATTTTCCAATGTTGACATTTATCTGACAGTATTTAATATTTATTTATTTATTTTTATTTATTCATTCATTCATTCATTCATTTATTCATTGATTGATTGATTGAGACTGTAAGCTCCTGCATCAGCAAGGTTTGGGGAGGAGTTGGTGAGAGGCAGAGGGAGAAAGGGAGGGAGAATCTCAAGCAGGCTCCATGCTCAGTACAGAGCTCAGTACCAGGCTCAATCTTATGATCCTGAGATGCTGACCTGAGCTGAAATCAAGAGTTGAATGCTCAATCAACTGAGCCACCCAGGTACCCCATTTTGTATTTAATTTTTATGAGTTTCCTATTATGGACATTTTATTTATTTATTTATTTATTATGATAGTCACAGAGAGAGAGAGAGAGACAGAGACACAGGCAGAGGGAGAAGCAGGCTCCATGCACCAGGAGCCCGATGTGGGATTCGATCCCGGGTCCCCAGGATCGCGCCGTGGGCCATAGGCAGGCACCAAACCGCTGTGCCACCCAGGGATCCCCTATTATGGACATTTTAAAGAACTGTTAGACTTTCTAATTTTTACTCCTCAAATACATTATGTAAAATTATTTTGCAAGCTACTTGCCAATGTTGAGCACTTACTATGTCAAGGTGCTGAGCTAGGTCTGGAGGTATACTTGTGAATAGGGGAACTGTGGCTCATGCACTCAGGGAGCTTAAGATTCTCGTAGGGGTGGTATGGAATTATACAAATATTAGGGTTTTTTTTTTAATTGCTTTTGTGATAAGTAGTTCACAGAAGAAATACATTGAAAGTGTAAAGTCCGGGTAATGGGCTTGCCTTCATGTTGTCATTTAAAACATGTAACCTCCTACGGAATGGAGCCTCTACCTTATTTGACTTTTGATTCTCAGTTCCTACTCCTGTTTCCTGTTATTCTAAAGTACTTATTAATTGGTTGATGAGTTCATGTATTTATCCATTCAACAGGTATTTCGTCAGTACCCACAAAAATGCGATATTATGTGTGGAGTACCTTGTAAATACAGAGAGCTGCAGAAAGATGAATTAGACTTGTGTACTGTATTTGGGGAGTATACGTGCTCATAGAGGAGCTAAGATATCCATCAAAAACAAAATACATGGTAGATGGTGGTTAAGTATGGTACATGAAATGTGGATGAAATAGTTCAAAAAAGAAGGGCTATTTCAATAGGAATCAGAGAAAGCTTCATTTAAGGCATGAGATTTGAATTGGGACTTGAAGGATGAGTGTTATTTAGATACAGTAGAATGGAGGGAAGTATTCTAAATATTATGAGTGAACAGTTCATAGAATAGTGTGGTTTCATCAGCGATTATTTCAAGTTGATAGACTCTCTGATCCTGAGACTTGCCTTACAGCCTCTAAATCTAGTTCCCTTTACTGTCTGAGTTAACTGGTTCACCGGAATTGGTTTCTCTACTTCTTCATGATTATCACTTTATTCCCTTCCCCTATCCAGGAGGAAGTTCTTACTTTATGTTCTCTTCCTCTCCTGTATTGTTCTTGAGCTTTTTATTTCCTAGTCAATTCCCCATTCCAATTAAAATGTTTCTAAGAATGGAGCAGTCCTAGTGCTTTCAGGAAATTTAAATAGCATGGAATTCAAATAAAATATTGAAGTGCCGTTTGTGCCTGTTTCTGCTAACCACTTGAGTACCAGCCGATCCAGAAACCAAGGGCTTCAGAGCTCCCGAGCACATGTGCTGCTGAGATGGGTAAGAGGAGGATAGGGCTCTGCTGTGTGGTCACGACAGAACTGATCCTTGTTCTTTCTCTCTGCCTGGATTGTCCTGCCATGTGGCGAAGCAAATTCCTGGTTAGTGTCTTCCTCGGAGACATTTGTGTTTTCTAGTCTCTTAAATTGGCATATTCTTTCTATTTATCAATATTGTTTGTCCTTGGAACCTTTGTGGGTTTATACATACACTCTTATGTATAGAAGGATATTGTATATGAGCATAAACACAAAGGTGAGGGTAAATAAAATTCCAGTCATCTTTATAGAATTCCTTTTTCCTCCAATAATCCTGTTAACCAGTAAGTACTGTTAATCACTAGAATTTTTAAAAAGTTGCTCTCATGGTAAGTCTGGGTTGCATTTATGTAAAACCATCATTGTTGTTTTAAAATACTCTGTAGGGGGCAGCATTTCCTGTATGGTTTACAGATAATAAATTGTCTTTTAATTGTCACAGATGATTAAGAGCCTATGGTTATTCTGCTACCAAAAAAAAAAATCACTTGAAATATTTATGTTAGTGTTCTTTGGAAATTTGAGTTATATAGTAAACTGGTGGGTATAGCTCAAAAAAATCAACTGATCTCATAAATATTTACTCAGAATAGTCAATTGAAATCTGTATTATATTTCTAATACTATTTAAGATAAATTTTGTAATTTCTGCAGTTTTGGAGCTGAGCAGTGTGGAAAACCAGGTAAGTTACATGGTTTGATATTATGGCTTAAAATTATTTTCTATAGTTAGTGCCTTGTTTAATAAATCTAAAGTCAGTTTTGAGATTGTTTTTATTCATTTGAATTTTCAAAGAAGTAACTTTAAGTTTGCTTCTTTTAAGGAGGATAAAGGCAGAAAATTTTATATATTTAAGACAAATCTGGGAGAACAAAGAGGAACCATTTTATTTGACCCTAATCATAGTAATAGGGTCTGACCTAGATGAAATTCATTGAATAGTACTTCATATGTTATCTAGAAAACATGGAAGAATTATATTCTTGCAATTTAGAGTTCCTTTCAATAGGAATTAATACTGAAAAATAACAAGCTGGAGACACTTATGCAACATACATAAATCAAATCCCTTCTCTCTCTAAGGCATCATAACAGTATCAGCAAAGAGTTACAGAAATATATATGACTTGGCCTTAGCATTTAAGGAGTTTATTATGTAGCAGTAATGGTAAGACAAAGGAAAGATACAAAATATAAGATACAAAGAGGAAAGTCCCTTAGGAAGTTAACTGGACTCACAGGCCAAATCCAAAGGCATTTTGTATGACCTATGAGCCAAAAATGTTTTTTATGTCTTTAAATGTTGAACGAAAAATCAAAATAGTGTTTGATGACACATGTAATTTATATGAAATTCAAATTTTAGTGCCCAAGTAAAGCTTTATTGGAATACATCTATGCTAGTTCACTTATGGCTGCTTTTGGGAGACTTTGATGAGTGAGCAGAGGTCTTTGGGTGCCTTGTGTCCCAAATACTGGCCAGTGTTGAAGGGGATCATTTCAGCTTTTTCCTCTACTCCATGTAGGTAAGATGTAACTGATCTAGCTGGTTCCCATAAGGGTAGGTTCCTCAACACTAGGAGAAGTGAATTGAGATGCCTTCTTGTCCAAATAGGTGAGTGAGTTACAATGGCAGGAATTAAGACAATCAGGAGTAATGAGGCCTATGTGAACTGGATACACATATGCCCCATTCATAGCCTGTTGTTGCTATGTGGTTCTGTAGCATTGCACATTTGGGGAACTTAAAAAGAATTAGAAAGCAGTGATCTTTAAGGTAAGATTTTTCAAAAGTGAAAGTATTAACAATGAAGTAGAGGTGGTAAATAATACCCTAAGAGCCATGGCACGTTAGAGTCCACCTGTGTGGGTCCTAAGTTTTTCATTTCGACTCTCAAGCATTCCAAGTGCCAGCCTGTTTTTCTCACACCCTTTTACACCTGCCAGTTTCCAGCTGCGTTGAGGGCTTGCACTAGATCTCTCTGCTCTTTCAGTCCCAGCTTGGGACTGACCCTCAACCTTATGGGTTCCAGGAGTAGATGTCAGAAGGAGTTGGGACATATCTTGCATCACTTGAGTAGCTGCCTAGAAACTTTAAAAACAAACTGGAGGGTATTATGCTGAGTGAAATAAGTCAATCAGAGAAGGACAAACATTATATGGTCTTATTCATTTGGGGAATATAAAAAATAGTGAAAGGGAATAAAGGGGAAAGGAGAAAAAATAAGTGGGAAATATCAGAAAGGGAGATAGAACATGGAAGACTCTGAACCCTGGGAAACGAACTAGGGGTGGTGGAAGGGGAGGAGGGCGGGGGGTGGGGGTGACTGGGTGGCAGACACTGAGGTGGGCACTTCACGGGATGAGCACTGGGTGTTATTCTGTACGTTGGCCAATTGAACACCAATAAAAAAATAAATCTTTTAAAAAAAACCAAAAACACAAAAATAAGGCAGATCCCTTACCTTTTTCCCCCACTTACTTTGTGCTACTCTCTTCAGCCAGAACCTAGTCAGAATGTAGGGGATGGGTCATAGGATTCCAGTATCATACCTCTCTGTGAACCCAATAGGGTGCTTTTGAGTAGAGATGAGGGCTTGATAAGGAAGAAGCACACAGCATGGGCCTAGTGAGGGAGGCTTAGTGGTAGTTACTACTTAAAGAATGTGTAGGATATAGAAAAGAAGTGAAGGAAGGTATTCCCTGAGAAAGCTACAAGATAAGGAAAAGCAGCTAGAGGAAAATAAGAGTTAGGTCCACAAAATAGCCAGTATTCTAGTTTGTCTGAAAGTGTGGGATGCAGAGGGGAATTGTGGGGAAAAAGGTACGAATAGTGTGTTGGGCCAGGATTGTGGAGAGTCTGCAGGGCCTTGCTGAAGAAACTGGGCCTTACTTACGAAGGTACTGCTGCACTGTGTGGTATTGATCTGTGATGGGCTCACAAAGTCACATTCATGCAGCAGTAACACAGGGCAGTCATTGAGGAGTGAGATGAGTGGCACAGACAAGGGAGGAAACTGCTGTTCTTACCTGGAGACAGGTAGTTTAGGTGCAGGTAATATAGTCTGAACTGGAGTGCCCGCAGTGGTGTGGAATGGGAAGGAATATGGGGGCAGATGCTTCACCAGTAGGAAGGAAGCAAGTGGGATCCCGTCTGACCTGCTATCCTCCTTCCCTTGTCATCTATAAAGTGTTTACCTGGTCATTGTCTCATTACCTTCCATAGGAGTTCTAAAGATCTACCCTCTCTGTTGACACATGGAAACAGATTTGGATTAAATATCAAACACCAGGAGCAAGCTGACCCATGTCCCCCATGACTGACCACAGGCTGCATAACTGTTCCACACAGAACAGTTATAATTGTTACCATTTTTACATTGTAGTGAAATCAGCTAGAACTGCACCAAGATTATGTAAATATGACTTTTTAATGATCTTTCTTTAGTCTTCTAGAATTTGGGACCAGAACTCCAAGAACTTAATTTCATAATCAAAATTCTCATGTAATCTTTTAGCGCGCATTGAACTTCCATGTAGATGTGGATACTTAATCATTTTTACTAAATTTTATTTACTATACATGATTAAAATGTGAAGAAGCATAACTCCATTTTATCAGTGTGCCCATCATTTAGCAATGACGACACACTCACTATAATACAGGGAGGATTTTAGAAAGGTTGATTCTTTTTCCCTTGACATACTCATCAGTGTATCAAAGCGTCAGAAGGGACTCATAACACTGTTTGGACTGGGTTGGTTTTTTCCTTTTATGAGCCATTTGAGGAATCCAGTTGTCTTTCTTCCTATATGTTTCTTCTTTCTGACTTCATGCACAATTTTAGTTTTCCCAGTTCAAAATCCAAAGAATGAGTTAGAACTATGAATATTAAGTAATACCTATTGGAAAAACAATCTCATAGTCTTAATTAAAACAACATTAAAATGAATTACTTGAGGTTAAGCTACCAGGCTTTGAGATACATCATGTCTTCATAAGGTAGAATAGTTGAGGTAAAATTGTACCTGTAGAATTAATCTTAAACACTGTTTTAAAATATTTATTCATTCATTCATTTACTCATTCATTCATTCATTTATTTAATTATTTATAAGTAGGCTCCACACCCAGCATAAAGCCCAATGGGAGGTTTGAATTTACAATCCTGAAATCAAGACCTGACTGAGGTCAAGAATTGGATGCATAACTGACTGAGCCACCCAGGTGCCCCTATTTTTTGTTTTTTTAAAATCCAGGTTTAGATTGCAACTGTTTCCAGAGACTTTTTCCATAAATCTTCAGCTTCTAAAGCTTTCTACGTTTGTACTTAATATATAGATGGGTTTTTTGTTTTTAAATGTTCTGTCTTAAATTTGGATGCCCAGCTCTTCAAAAGAAATTGAAATTAGTTATACTATCATTATGCAGTTTTGATGACATCCTGCTACATATTTCTAGACTGAAGCAATCACTACTTTGACTTTAAGGCAAATGGAGTTAATGTCAAGGCTGTCCTTCTAAACCAGCAAACCTTGCAGGTACTGTTAGAGCACAAAAGGCAAATAGCAACCTTAGGTTAAATCTATTATTTGAACTTTTGATGGTGTAATAATATAAAAAGGTTGGCATACTACATTCTTTCAGGGAATAGATATGATAAAGGAAGGTATAAACACATTGGATATTCTACATTTGTCATGACACAATAATGTAAATTCATAGATCACACAGGTGTTATAACTAGACACTAACTGAGCAGTTTGACCAAGTGTTTCTGAACTTAGTCTTTATACTCCAGACTTTATTAGCAACCAGCCTTACCGAACAGGATCCTACAGTTTGCTAGACATTGTTCTAGATGAGGGAAAAAAGGTGAAGAGCCACTATGTTCTTTTCTCTCCAGGAGTTTGCCACACCAGATGATCGATACTGACACAGTATTTATTGCACAGTGGCTGGGAGGCAGATGGACTTATTTTCGGATCTTGACTGTTGCTTCATAGCTGTAATCTTGGCCAATTCCATATCCTTGAGCCTCCCTTTTCTCATCTATGAAGTGAGGAAGGCAGTAACTAATTGGTGGGTTTAAGTGATGTAATGTGTGGAAAGTACTTGGTGCAGAGCAAGTGGGTAGCTACAAACTCCCATATTAGATGGGTGTGCCAGGCATTTTGAAAGAGCCCTTATCAGCTGGAGGGAGAATTGGGACCACATTCCTAGAAGCAGTACTGCCTAATTTGAGACTTGATAGTAACTTAGGATTGGACTTGCATTCCAGGCAAAGGGAACATCTACAAAGTATATGTTTGCTTTGTGTTAATTTTGTTTGTGGCTATAATAATAATATACGTAATTCTAATAACTAAGGATGTTTAAAAATCGATATAGGATCATAAATTTGTGCTCAAAATAGTAACTCTTAATTACTTCATATGTGATTCTTATTACAGCTCTGAAATGTAGGAGCCTAAATAGCCCTAAGAAGAATTTAAGGATAAAACAGTGAGATGGTTTGAAAAACTTTCATAAAACTGAATTTAATGTATGTTTGTGTTCATTGTTAAGGATGTGACTTTAAGCTACTTCCTGACAGAGCCTGATATTGAAGCAAATTACCACACTTTGATTCTCTTAATTTTGATTAATTTGACACAATTACCCTATCATCTCTTTCTATGGTTTAATCTATGAAAATTAATGTTAGAAGTAATTAGTAAGTTATCCTTTCTGATCATGTGGTCTCCTCAAAATCCCAGAAATCTGATATCTCATCTTAAAATGATAGCATTGTTGGCTTTTATGTTGAGCTGATTTTTAAAAAATATTTATTTATTTATTTATTTATTTATTTATTTATTTATTTATTTATTTATTTATGAGAGACATAGAGAGAGAGAGAGGCAGAGACACAAGAGGAGGGAGAAGCAGGCTCCCTGCTGGGAGCCCGACATGGGACTCGATCCCAGGACTCAATCCCGAGACTCCAGAATTGCGCCCTGGGCCAAAGGCAGGCGCTAAACCGCTGAGCCACTCAAGGATCCCGAGTTGATTTTATAAATAAAGATCATACAGTGCTTTCCTTCAGGTATTCTGAATAACTACGTCTTTTTCCTTTACTCTTTTTGGTTCCTTGTCTTACATAGCTCAAAACTTTAAAGGATAGAACTAGATACCCAGAAAACCACAGCCACATAGCAGCTATAATGTATCAGTAGTTGAATAGAAACTTAGCTCTTATTATATGGACTTAGCAGTTTATATTATTATTATTATTATGATGATGATGATGATGATGATGATGATGATTTTTGCTGGCTAAAGACCAGCTAAATAAATAAATAAATAAATAAATAAATAAATAAATAAATAAATAAATAAAATTTAAAAAGCCACTATTCTGATCATCTCTTAGTGATAGGAGCCATTTCTTAAGTGCTTCCAACTATGAGCTGGTCTGTCAGTAAGACATTGCCAAACCTGATCTGCTAATAGGAAAAATTCAAATAGCCAGTGGATTCTGATTTAAAATAGCTCAGTCTTGGAGCACCTGGGTAGCTCAGTGATTGAGCATTTTCTTCAGCTCAGATTGTGATCCCAGGGTCCTGTGATTGAATGCTGCATGGGGCTCCCTGCAGGGAGCCTATGCCTATGTCTCTGCCCCTCTCTCTCTCTGTATCTCTCATGGATAAATAAATAAAATCTTTAAAAATAAAATAAAATAGCTCAATCTTGTCTCTGTTTTGAGCTCTAGTAGCCTGAAATGGCACATCTGCCCAGAATAGGAAAACACTGCTACTAGTTTACCATCTGTCCCTCTCTCTTTTTTTAAAGTAGCGCCATGCCTAGCATGAACTTGAACTCACAACCTGACATCAGGACCTGAGCTGAGATCAAAAGTCAGACACTTACCAACTGAGCCACCCAGGCATCCCAGTTTGCCTTCTCTTTAAAGGAAAGCTGGAGGAATAGCCAGAGAAAGTGTTAAATAGTGTTTATTGCCCGCCTGCTTGTTACTGGCATCCATATTTTTTTTATATTGTCATTATGTTTCTCTGTGTTGTTATTGTACAGTCATTTTCCCTGAGGTAAAACATTCATGGTACTTGTCATTTATAATACAGGATACTAATTTTAAACTGCCTTCATGAGTGAACAAGAGATCTTGGTCCCAGAAGCCTTTCTTCCATGCATGGTTATGGTTGGCTTAAGGAAAGACCATGTCAATCTGGAGAATCCCTAACTCTTGGAGAGGCCTGTTAGTACATTGTAATAGTGTAAACAGTCACCATGGTTACTGTACAAGGCACCTTCTTTTTTCCTGCTTTGGACCAGGCAGCAAACTGGTTGAAAATGGTCACTTTCCTCCAGTGCCTTTGAGCAGAAAAAATTTTCTCAGATGTGGCTTGAGCAGCTTTTTATACCTCTATGCTATGTGACAGCCCACGACTGGATAAAGCCCTCACAGGAGCCAGGTACTTTGAGTCCCTGAAGGCTTCTGGCCACTGGCCATGTGACAGCTTGGAGCAAGGCCAGTTTTTTTCTCTGCTGATAGCTGTTAGATAAGTGGTTGACAACCTGGGAGAAAGAGCAGTCTGTACAAAAGAGACTAAAAAAACTTGCTGTGCCTCACAAGTCTCCTGGCTGTGTAGTTATTGTAATTGTCTATGGTAATTTAGTGGGAACAAAAGAGACCCAAGTATGACCTTGGGGTAACAATACATATTGTTGGGGAAAGGATGATTTAAATGTACTTACTGTTCTAGATTGTCAGCTGCCAGTAGCCAAGTTATCTTGTACCTTTTTTGTCACATAGCATACTGTGAAAATAGTTTGAATGAGACATACAGTGAAAACACAGCTTTCGAAGAGCGCGCAACTTTCCCTTTCAAAATTGCCTTGCATGTGCTTTTCTAAAATTACCTGATCTAAATACTGCCTCTCGGTTGTTCAGAACTACAATTTAAAGAAAATTTAAATATGAATTAAAATTTTTTAGCATTCTTTGCCAATATTTGAGGGTTGGCTGTGTAGCTGAGTGTGTCTAACTTTGTGTTAAACAAATAAATATTTACTGTGGGGATATCTTGAAAAGAGAGGAAAGTTCAAAGGGTGAGTAAACATGTAAAACAGTGCTGGGCACACATCAGGTGCTCATATACTTTCTCAGTGAATGTAGACACACACGTTAATACCATTTGGGTGTAAATATATTTAAGGGTTTTTTTTCCCTATGTGTATTTGTCTTTTTTTTTTTTTTAAAGGAAGTAGGGGTCAAAAGGTACAAATACAATGTAACTTCTCTTTATATTTAAAAAAATTGATTATTTTTGACATTTCTTATATTATTTTCTTTTATGATAGTGAAGATGTGGATTTGCTTGCGGTGCTTAGCAAAGGGGCAAGCTTACTTGAGGCATGTCTGCTAAAGGAATCTATATTTAGGGTAATGGTTGCCTTGGATTTTCATTACACATACGACCTTATTTCCAAACCCTCCTATTTAGAAAACTGCATTTAGGCCTTCACACCTCATCCTTCTTACACCTGTCTCCCTAACCCTTGTCACTCTCTGATTTCCTCCTGACTCATCTGTTCCTCCCTCCACTTCCCTGCTTGACCCATCTGCTCCAACCTAATGATCTTTTCCTATGGTTCCCCAACCCACCCCATTTTAAGTCTCCTTTTTGGTCCTTTTCGCACCATCCTTCAAGCCAGCATATCTCCGCTTTCTCTTCACTCAGTTATTTGCTATGAGGTCTTGCTCCAAATCCTGCATTTTCTATTAACTGGGTCATATTAGTAAGGTGTGTGATCTTGAGGGGCAGTATTCTGGGGTGTCACACTGTAGAGTTTTCTTTTTTGTTTGTGGGGGTTATTTTTTGGTGGTTAGGTTTTTTTTTCTTTCTTTCTTTCTTTCTTTTTTTTAATAAAGATCTATGGTTAACTTTTAAAAGTCCACAGTTTTCTTTTTTGTTTGTGGGGGTTATTTTTTGGTGGTTGGGGTTTTTTTTCTTTCTTTTTTTTAATAAAGATCTATGGTTAACTTTTAAAAGTTGAAATTGGTAGTTATAAAAGTAAACTTCTCCCTGAACGCTGCCCTGAAAAGAGAAAAAAAGAGAGAAACAGAGAGAGAGAGAGAGAGAGAGAGATTGACATATGCTTGCCCTGACATTTTCTTCTCTATGCCAATTAAAACTGTTCAAGAAATTCTTACACTTAGTTCTTACACTTAGTTCTCCCTTGATTTTTTTCACTTGGGATAACGTGGCTAACTTGGTTTTATCACTTCTGTGAGTTTTGATTATTTTTTTGCCTCCTGTCGTCAAACTCTGCCTTCAACATTGCATACTTTGCAATGAAAATAGGCTTGCTGCAGGGGGTCCACACTAGTCATTTGATCTTGTTAACCTGGGCCACTCTAATATCCACAGTTCTGGCCTTGACTTAACAACGAAATGTAGTTTTAGGCCTTCTAAGTATTGGTTTCCCTTAACCAGTTGAGTAATGGGGGTTTTTACTGGCATTCTCCCCATCTGCACGTGAAGAAGCTATATAGTTAAATTTTTTAAAAAATGCATGGCCCCTGCTTTGAACTTAATCTTTAACTCCTAAATAATAAAAATGTGCTATAGACAGAATGCACCGAGAACACGTGGGTAGTGTAGTACTGTGGCTAGCGACAAGCCAGTAGGTTCAGAATTGGGATCCTATGAGTATTTTACAACCTTGAACTCCAGGTTCTGCTTCTGTGAAATGAGCAGGGGAGCTCTAGGGAGGATC
The DNA here is from genome assembly GCF_018345385.1 of Vulpes lagopus. Classification (NCBI taxonomy): domain Eukaryota; kingdom Metazoa; phylum Chordata; class Mammalia; order Carnivora; family Canidae; genus Vulpes; species Vulpes lagopus. Next base: position 38,870,585 of record NC_054830.1, on the reverse strand, counting down.
AACTGTTTTCTGTCCTCTTCCCTTGGCATGGTTCAGTAAAGAGCTTTGAAGACTAGGAGGTGTACCCAGGCTTCCTGAAGGGTGAAGTCTTAGGCTAGGCCCTGAAGGCAGGCTAAGATGCATTAGGTGGAGTGGAGAAGAACAGGCACTCTGGGTGTGGGAGCCAGTTAAGCAGAAGACCTTGAAAGCATGTGCTGGGAGGGGACTTGAGGAAAGTAGTGCATAGAGAAGTGTGTCAGAGGGCTAGAAGGAGAGAGTCTGGAATGTGAGGAAGGAGGAAGATCTTATCCATGCATGAGATAATCAGAGTACAGGTGAGGATAGCTGCACCGGGAGTAGGGGAAAAGGACAGCTGTGAGGGGTGTTTCCAGGAAGAATCATCAGGCCTGGTGTATGAGGTCATGGGATGAGAGGAATTAAGAGGGTGTAAGGCAGGCAGTCACTGTGTGATTCGTTCATTCATTCATTCATTCATTCAAACAAGTCCTTGTGCTTTTTTTTTTTTTTTTTTTTGTCCTTGCTCTTTTGAAATGTATTTTTCAGTGTTAATTGTGTTAAAATTTTAGTGGCAGCAATTTTGGCACCTTGAGATGTCGTTATGTAGCTCATGATTCTTTTATCTTGTCTAAAAGTCAAGTGGGAAATGTCGACGAAAGCACATCCAATATCTTTAGGAAATCAATATACAGTATTTTATGTTTTGGGACTGTAAAGATAAGAATGAAACTGTTAAACTGAAAATGCTGTGTTTTACTGATCAAAGGAAGTGGTGCTACCATAGATTTGGTAATTTGCCTTATAGTCAGTACATTTAAGGGAATGTCATGAAGTTCAGGACACCTAGGGAATTGTTGAGTTATCAAAGGTTCTTTTTGTAGGCTTTCGTTGGGATTAAAATTAGGTTCATTTAATAATCAGGAGGAAGTAGTTAGATTGAACAAGACTTTAGTGCTTGATGGCTTTTTTCCAAGTGATTTTGTCAGCTTATTTTTGAATGAGTGCTATGATATTTTAGTTTTCAGTCTGTGTTTTCTCCAGTTCTTTAAGGTGCAAAAATTTAAGTTAGTACCAGATAATTCCATAACAAAAATGTTGACATAAAAAAATAAAGAAGTTTAAAAACCAGAATATAATTTTTCGTGGTGTTTTGAAAGCTTGAATTAGAAGAATATTTTATAATTAAAACTGCAATATACAACAACAACAAAAAAAACTGCAATGCATTCAAATATTAGTGAAGAGAACATTCCTCTTTTTTGCTTAATGTACTTAGTTGTGTTTCATAGTGTTTTTTATAGTAACCATAATTAATCAGCTATGGAAATAGAGCATAATGATTACTCATAATTCTTAATGAAAGAAAGAACTTTGGGCTTCATACTACTGATAAAGGAATGTTAAATATTCTAAAGACATGGTTAAGATTCTGAACTATTGTACATTTATTACTTCTCAGTATCTGAATTCTTCAGTTTAAGATAATCAGATATGTTTTTCTTAAGAATGACTTGATTATTAAAAAATTTCCTTTAGGTAAAAGTGCAGTCTTAAAGTGTCTACTGGATGTTCACAAAATTTTTCAGGAAAACGACCCCGCTTATATTCTGAACGATCTCTACATCTCAGACTACTGTGTGTGGATTCAAAAAGCCAAGTAAGTTTCAAGTTACTTATGAATTTTTTTACATGCTTCCATTTCTGAAAGGCCTCCTGATCTGGGAGGAAGCAAGTGAAAAAGCCTGAGAGGTAAGTTGTTATGATAAAGAAACCCCATCTAGCTACTAAACACATTAAAGAACATCAACATGAGGAGCTTGGTGAATTTGCTTTGGAAGGAGGTTATAGATGGTGAAAGTTAATTTTATTGAGAAGCATGGTTCTAGCCTAGAAAATAGGCATGCACACAGACAGTTGTGAATATTCATTGCTGTGCTATTGACTGTCCAATATTAAATGTCAAGTTTCATACTTGGGTACCCCAACTTGTGTCTGCAGATTATTTAGAGTGGGGTGTGTGTGTGTGCGCGCGGGCGCGCGTGCCCGTGTGCATGTGGGCACCTGTGCAAACATCATGGGACACAGACCTAATGAGCTGACCCCCCATTGGCTAATCTCTGGCTTACAGAATCTATTATTCAAAGTATAAGAAAGACAACCTTCAAAACTTAATAGCATGATTCTTGGTAACACATGCATCTGGGGGACCAAACACTCACAAATGGGCTCCTTGCACATGGCACAGGAGATTATACCGAGAGTGTTTACCATTGCCTCCCCCAGGGAACCATATGAAGTATAAAAAGGCAGAGAACTTTTATTTTGTGAAGAGAGTCAACAGCTATACCCAAATTATCCATTTCAATAGCAGAAGACGATTAATTAAGAGTATACAAATAGAGTCTTGTGGGAGTGCTTCGTAGGTACTCCAGAAAATGATGGCACAGTATCATTCTTGACTTAGAAGAAAAACAATCATGATAGTTGTCCTATCGCTGTGATTAGTAAAGAAGTGCTTTATTATACCTTTAGTGCCTGTTTTGAGTGAGCTACTATATAGAATTTATATTTGGCCTTTGTTCCTGGGGAAGCAATTATATTGCAGAGTGAAATAAGACAAAAAGTTGAGGCTGTACGTGCTGTAAGAAGCTGAGGGTCTGCTCAGCTTAACGCCTACTACCATACAGCAGGTGGCGACGATGTTTGTGGTGGAAATCTCAGTTTCGCCAGATGGAAAATTGCATCTTTAACCCCTGAGGTCATCATGGCACATCATCACTTCATCTCATCCTCCTGCTAATTGAGCTTATCAAGTACCCTGCTGCCATTTCCTGTTGTTTTCATAATAAAATTAAATTGAAATAGTCTATTTGTGTGGGCTTAGGTTTTTCTTGTTCCCTTCAGGGTGAGGATTTTATAAACACATAATGAGCATTGAGGTTTGTGTGAGGATCCCATTTCTATGAGCGCCTCTTTTCTCTGTGGCATTCCTTATTAACTGGAGAGAAGATCAGGTTTCATTAAAGTAGAAGGGTGTGTGCCCTCATGTCCATGTGGGGATTAGCACACCTCCTTGTGCTTAAAAAAAATCCTTTTTCGCTTGGTTTTAAGTTGCAGGAAATGAAAGTCTTAGGTCCCTAATAATTGTTAGAGTAATTTTTTCAAGGAGATATAATGTATTGGGAAGTGAGACAGAAGAGGAAAACCAGCAGGAACTCTTCAGATTACTTTGGAAAAATTTTTTCTACTTTACCAATTTGACCATAACTTTTTTTTCCCTAAATAGGCTGTATTGTTTTTCACTTCGTGTGTTATATTTTAACTCTGGTTGAGCCTATTTTTTCTCTCCCTTGAAATAATACATTTGTTCATTTCCTTGATTTTTATTAAATTTTCTAGTTTGATCCTTAATTTTTAAAATACAACAAAATTGAGCCTTCCAATATCATCTTTACTGTGAACTGTCTTGGCTTTAAATTAGTTATACTGTAGTTAATGTTCATGATTTTCATCTTTTACCTTCTGATTTTTTTCTTTTCCATTATAGTGTATCAGTGAAATCTGGCTCCTTATTTTTATGTTTTAAAATAGTTCTGTATTTTCCTTAATCTCTACTTGATGTTTTTGGTGATAATACTAAAGACTATAATCTAAAATATCAGACAAGTGCTAAATTATAATGAGCACAAAGAACAGCATTTCATTTTTATAGACACTCACCTTGGCAAAAAGTTGTTGGAATGTGGGTGGCAAAGTCATTCTTACATTGAATTAATGAAGTTAGGGCAACGGTTAAAACCTAAGTTTTGCTCTATACTGTGTAGTTATTTTTCCTTGTGATATCTGTGTCTTGTACATATTCACAGATTTTCAAAATGGAAGGTTCTGTATGCTTATTCTAAGTTACAGATGACAAATTATTTTTCTGAAAAGGAAAACTCTGCCATCCTTCATCATAAGCTTCATTGGAAATTGCGAGTGTAGTGGTCACTACAGCACAAGTTCCCTGGGTGGCAGCATGAGGAAGTGATTTGCTTGAGGTCATGTAACCAATAAGAGACAACTGTGTGATAGTCTCAGAGTTTCTGGGTCTGGATTTTATGTTTTCCCAGTTAGGCCACCTAGACAACCAGTTTTCTTTACCCATGGCATGTGGGGGGTGGGGGTGGGGGACCAGAAAACAAAAAACAAAAACACCCAAAAGAAACCCCCCCCCCCCTTTAGAGGGTTTTTCATTAGGAAGAGGAATTAATGGACTCACTTGTCTTCCTCCTGGATAATCTAAGAGCACTTGATTTAAGAATTTATGGGCACACCTTATGCCTGCCTCATTTTGTAGTAATTTAAGTGTTTATTTCTTTCCCCCTCTGAAGTTTTAAAATCCCTGTGAACGGGCAGCCCAGATGGCTCAAGAGGTTTAGCGCCGCTTTCAGCCCAGGGCTGGATCCCAGAGAAATGGGATCGAGTCCCACATCAGGCTCCCTGCATGGAGCCTGCTTCTCCCTCTGCCTGTGTCTCTGCCTCTCTCTCTCTGTGTGTCTCTCATGAATAAATAAATAAAATCTTAAAAAAAAAAAAAAAATCCCTGTGAACAAGCCCTTCTCTCGGCCCATCATAATGCCTTAGGAGCACAGTAAGTTTTTGTTAAATTGAATGGTACCTAGTAGAGCCAATTAAAAGAGTACTTTTCATTATTTAAAACAAAACAAAACATAGCACTTTAAAAACTACACATTGTATCTTTTTTCCCCATTCTTACTTATTTTGACATTTTCAGCTACATTTGGTGGATTTTGCCCTTCCCTGATTTTTTTTCCTTGTGGGCTGCACTTATCAGTAGCAGGGATAGTTCTGAGCCTCTGAAAGTCTACACCTTTTTGTATAAGTCAGGATAGAAAAGCATGAGCTGTAAAATATATTCGAGTTCTTCCTCTCATTGGCTGTAAGACTTTAGCAAGTCACTTTATCACTTTATTTAATGCAGCCAGTATTTATTTAATTTAATAATTAAAATTTGTATTTTAATATTTCCTCTAGTTATTTTCCAGAGCATTTTTTAAACCAGTGAAAGCAATCCTGCACATATCATTTTGTAACTGTCTTATCCTTATAGTATAGTACCCCATAAATCATTTTCCTTTATAACATAATATCCATAGCATACTCTTTTTAAAAAATAACTAATTTGTTTCTCATTATAAAAGAAGTATATGCCCACTGAAGAAAATTCAATACTTTATGGTTTTAATGCATGGTGTATCTTGAAACATGAGGGATTAAATAGGATATATTTTATTTTTGCTACATAGAAAAAAAATTATTTTTTTAAAGATTTTATTTATTTATTCATGAGAGACACAGAGAGAGGCAGAGACACAGGCAGAGGGAGAAGCAGGCTCCTCACAGGGAGCCCAATGGCAGGACTCGTTCCCAGACCTGGGATTATGCCCTGAGCCTAAGGCAGATGCTCAACCTCAGAGCCAAAGGCATCCCTGGTTCTTTAAAAAAAATTTTTTTTTAAATGAAATTAAAATCTAAAATCTTGGCAGTCTTTACTCTGAATTTGAGCTAGTCATGAAAGTGTTAAATCGCACCCTTTCTCTCTAGTATAGTTTTTTAGGGTAGTTGGTTATGGGGAAAAGAACCAAAATATCTTTGATGTGCTGAGTCATTTAATATTGAACTGATAGTTTACTTTGATTAATACATTTGATGCATTTATTATTTTCACTGCTTTTTAGCATACTTTGCTCCACCAAATCTTATTTTGTGGCCCTTTGAACACTAATTTGGAAAGTCTGAAGGGAAACCATTCTATCACTGAATAATTCTATCTCATTTGATAAATCCTGTACCTCAGTTATGAGTGAACATAGCCATTTTAGCACTGAAATCTTAAAATTCTAGGAAACTTAGGACCTCATCATTGCTTTATACTGTTCCTATTGCTTCCTCTGTGTATGTGCTTTGGTGGGGGATAGAGTTATGCATCTGGGAGCAGCATAGATCTCTTCTTTGGGCTCTCTCTTCTTCTAGGGTTATCTGCCAAAAGACATGAGTTTGGAGGTAACTCAAATGCCAAGATAGAGGATCAGCATTGAGTGTAAAAGGAGAATTATTTATTTCTCCAACCACTAGTTATTGAGTTTTACTATATGCTAGGTATTGAGATTTGCAATGGGGCTACTCAGGTGGACGAGAGACACACCATCTTAAAGCTGATCTTGTAATGAGGAGTACAGATGTGAGGGGGACACAGTGCTGTAGCCTGATGGTGGCTATAGTTGGGAAGCGTGGAAGCTGTGGAAGCACTTAGAAAGCCACATGTCTAGCCTTGGGGTAGAGGAAACAGCTTCTGGAAGAAACATTTGAAGCTGAGAGTTGAAAGGTGAGTAAGAGTTGGTCAGTTGCAGATGGGAAAGCAGGGGTAAAGAGTATTTCAGGCAGTAGGGACAGAAGAGTATGATTCTTACAAAGAGCTCAGAAGTTCAGAATGGATGGGTCATAGTATAGGGATGGAAGAAAGAAATGAGGCCAAGGAGTTCATGTGGAGCACTGGCCACTTAAAGATGCTTGGACTTTATCCTGGGAAAGTATGGAGCAACTGAAGAGGTTAAGCCATGCAGTACTTGGGTGAACGATGTGATGAGATTCAGATTTGGCGAAGAGCCATCAGGTCCTGTTGTACGCAGTGAATTGAGTGGGGCAGAGCTCAGACTCAACACTGAAAGCCTTGCCAAATTGTGGGTGATGTGGGCAGAAGGCATAGACTGAGCCAGAGGAATGAGCAGGGAAGGAGACTGGTCGGATTTGAGAGGCGGATGAGCCAAAGCTTAGTAATGACAGGATGTCAGAGGAGAGTGAGAAGAGGAAGCATCAAAGATCCAGATTTTGACTTGGCCAGTTAACGGGGCCATTGGAGGTGCACTTGCTGAACAAGAGTGTAGAGAAGGTGTAGGTGGAAGAGAAGACAGAAAGGAGGGAAGATGAGTTTTAGAAATGTTGATTTGAGGTCTCTAAGGAATATCCATAAAGAAGTAGTCAGGAACATTTGGTTCACAGCTGGAAAAAATGTGTGGAAGAGAATTTGGACAAAGAAGGGATATAAATTAATAGCAAAACATAAACAGTGGTATCTGGTTGCATAGTACTGTTCCACATATGAGTATAATAATAATCAGGAATGGATACATTCCAGGCTGCAAAATAGCATCATGCAGAGGAGCAGACGAATAAAACATGTAAGCAACATGATGAACAGATTTCCTGGTTGTAGCTATGATGTGTTGGAAGGGCGAGAACGGATGTGAGGCTTTTTTGCATTTAGATCAGTTTTATCTATCCTTGTAATATCCCTTTATTATTGAATAAGAGAGTTCACAGTTAGTTTGGGGTCATGATGTTTTGCTAAGAGGACCACCTTTGAAATCCCTATTTCTCTATTTGATTATACAGGAGGAACACACTCAGACCTTTATAGTAAGAAATGGGAGCTTTATTAGGAGGCTATAGGTTATCTTCTGGAACCCAGATGCGGGGAGTTTAGCTGGGCCTCGTGAGCTCTAGTCCTGGTGCATCAGGCAACTTCCTCTCCAGTGACATATGGTCTCTGATGTTGCTTCTTCCCACAAGGCCCTGCCACTCTTCTCTTTTGATGCACATGGAGAATGGCTAGTCCACAGCTGAATTCACCTATACCTGGTTTCAGGAGAGGGAAACTACAACTACGAGTCCCTTGCTTATAATTCCCAGAAGGAAGAATGTGATTGACCCAACTGTGGGTCAGTGTCTTTTTCTGGTCCAGTTGCTTTGGTCACAGTGGGAATAGGGTGGGGATGCTCTCTAAGGTAGTACACACATGGTGCCGGGGCCCACTCTGTCACCAGTGAGTGGCATTCTCAGAGAAAGGGGCTTGCAGGGCTTGCAGGCGCCTTACGGGAGGACACTGCTATAATTCCGTGATGCTATTGTGAGCCGCAGCTGAGGAAGAACCCTGACACTTTACCATCACCTATGTCACCGATATTCATAATAAAGATATAGCATTGAAGTTGGATTTCAGGACTGTGCTAAATTCAGGCACAACAGATAATAATCAGACACTCTAGGTGGTTTTACGTTTGTATTGGAAGTTACTTCTGTGATAAATGGTAAAATGTTAAGCGTTACATTAGCTGCTAATGATTAGCATATAGAAATTTCAAGAAACAATTGTGCATAATTTCAAGCAAGTTAAAGCTCTCTTGAATTGAAATCATTCTTGGGTAAGGTGCTTATTCTGGCATGTCAAGTTGTTCTTTGGTTTTACTGTTTATTTTTAATTAAATCCACAAATTCATCCTGGATGGGAGTGGGTTTTATCTCCATAAGAAAAGATTAGTACATGCCAATATTCATTCACTTGTATCCCTTCCGTGGGGTTTCATATAGAAAGGATTTACTTAATGGTTCTTTACCTTATCACCAGTCGTTCAGCGTGCCCACTGGGGACTGTTGCTCTTCATTAGACTTCTCTTACAAGAAATGTGCCAATAAATCTTAGGATTATGAATGTTCCTACAGATTTCAGACTAAAATGACTCTTTGTAAAGATATGAATGCTCCCTGTAACTATATGTATTGAGAAAACTGGCTAAAGAATTCTTTATCTGAATGTTAAAGTTGTGTGTGTTGGGGGAGGTTATTGGTTTTTTTTGTTTTTGTTTTTTTTGTGGGGTTTTTTGCTTATTATATTTTCTTTATTTGTAATTTTTCTCCTGTTTTTTTAAAGGTAAACTTTTTAGAATAGTTTTATATTTCTAAAAAATTTTTGAACATGATATAGAGTTCCCAAATAACCCACATGCAGTTCTTCTATGATTAACATCTTACCTTGGTAGGTGTATTTGTCACCATTGATGAACCATTATTGACATATTATTATAAACTAAAGTCCTTAGTTTATTTAGGTTTTCCTAGTTTTTACCTAATGGCTTTTCCTATTCTGGGATACCACATTTTGTTTACAAAGAATTGGAATTCAAAGCGGTAGTGATTATTGCACATTTCGATTATCCAAGAGCTTCAATGCTTTTGAAAGGTAATGAAATATTGCAGAGATGCTAAGATACCTCAGGAGCTTATACAAATAAATATTTGAACCTCAAGAACCCAGACTTTGAAAATGATAGGTTTGGCATATTTGAGAATTTTTAGAAATTTGGAAAAAAGTTTAATTCATATCTTATTTGTACTTCTACATGTACTGTAGGCATCGTAATTATGCTATTATAATGAAAAAATAGAAGTTTATAAATATTAAATATAGAGTGGGCAAGGCTTTTATATTTTTATATATTTTATATATTTTCTCAAGGTAGAGATTAGAGGAGGAAGTATGCCTGTGAGTTCTTATAAAAAAACATGAGAAGTTTCAGAGGTAAAATAGGCAGGCTCTGAACTGGAAAACACACAACATTTTTTGGTACAAGGAGGCTTACATGCATCAAGCACATTTTGGAGCCGTGACTGAGTGGCTGTGTTAGGTTTGTCTCTGTCCTTACTCATTTTTGGTCCCAGGTACTTGGCGCCACACTTCTCAAATCCTTGGTTTTGGCTTGCTGGAGCCAGGGCTTTTTACAGTGTATAATTAGCTACTGTGTGAGCAAATTGGTATTTTCCTTCACCTCCTTGTTCTGAGGCATACTCACCCGTCAGACGTCTTGGGAGGATGCTCGCAGGATCAGGTGAGTTCGGGTAGGCTTGATTTAGTCTGGTCTTGTAAACTAGTATTCTCAGCTTCACGTAGAATTGTCAAAGTGCTTGGATTGTCTTCATGTCTCATTCAGAGAAGAGGCTTACATTGATTAATGTGGCATATGTGTGGTTATCGCACTTGGAAAGTGCTCTGTTTAAGGAGAGCTTTGTCAAGAGCGTCCTTTGAATGAAGTCACAAGAAAGCTTTTTAAAAAAACTGTCAACTTCAAGTACAATTTCCTTTTTCTTCTGCCTATTATGATTGAAACCCAATCCTTGTTATAACATAATTATCTCCACCGAAGCCAGCAGGGAATCGCTGCCTTAATGTAAGGGGTGTGAAGTCCCCTAAATAAATAGAGGATTAATTACACTCACAGCATGTTGTGAAGGTGATGAGATTGATTGTGATCATTTCACTTGTCCCATTTCCTGCTCTGACTACTTTTCTGAATAAATAGAAGCTGGGAAAATAATAAATAGAGCTACCAAGTGTATTGTCAGGACTGGAGTGGGGAGCAGACCTGCTTAAGGTATGGTTCCAGATTTTAAGTGATATATGATATTTATTTTAGATCATTTTATCAGTGATTGTTCACTTACCATTCTCAATTTAAGCAGCTTTCCAGGAAATAATTTTTAACCAAAAAAAAAAAAAAAAAAATTTAACAGAATGTTGAAAGAATTTGACAGACTATTTTAAATGAGTGGGTATCAACAAATTTCTGATTCATTTTTAAATGTTTTCACTTAGTGTGGCCTTTTGAAAGGTTTAAACTGAAGAAAATGTTAGCTGTTAAATGTTTGTATTGTCTTATAGAGCCCTGTGCTTTTCTTAAACTTAATGATTAATTGGTACTTTTCATAAAGCACATCATGTTTTCTGTTTTTATTTTATGTTTGTCTTACCTCTTTCTGGAGAAGTAAGTTTTTTTTTTTTTTTAAAGATTTATTTATTTATTTATTCATTGATAGACATAGTGAGAGAGAGAAAGAGAGAGGGAGGCAGAGGCACAGGCAGAAGTAGAAGCAGACTCTATGCCGGGAGCCCAATGCATGACTCGATCCCGGGACTCCAGGATCGCGCCCTGGGCCAAAGGCAAGCACCAAACCGCTGAACCACCCAGGGATCCCCCGAAGTAAGGTTTTAGAATGTTGTAAGATTGTGATTTTGATTAATACATTCACTCTCCAAAATTTTTATAGCAGTGACCTCCAGAGTGAGGTGCACTTACCCCCCTGGAGCACAGAGGACCGTCTTTTTGTCATGGAAGAAGACTATAATAGGCATATCTGTTTATCTTAAAGAAATTAAGTTCATTAATATTTAACCTACAGATTGCTGGCAAAAATCATGTTTTGTGGGTCCCAGACATTTTGTTTTTTAGTGATGGGATGCTTGATCAGAAGTTGGGAGGAACAACCTTCCTTATTTCCAAAGAGAAACATCTATGTTTCTTCTGAATGTTGACTAGGGAGGGTTTTCTTGTTTAATCTATTGGAAGTTAGGGCTTAGGGACTCTAGTTGGTCTCCACCAGTTGCTTGAACTAAGTTGAAGACAGAAATTCACGTGCTGGAGCTTGAGATGCTTATACCAGATGTGAAGTGCTCATTCCCTGCTTTAGTTGTCTGTTGTGTTTGCATGAGGGAGAAAAGAAAGGAAGCCTAACTTCTGAATGCAGAACCTTTGTCAGGATGGCAGCACATATTTCCTCCAAGCACAAACAACTGAGCCTTATGTAGTCTTTGCTTTGGGGACTCTTGTGTTAATTTAAAACACTGAAGAACAAAAACCCACCTATCATTTTAAAAAGAAAAAAATGAAATTTGAAACAGATGATCATCTGTCTAGGAGTGGGATGTGATAGGGGTTTATTCTCAAGATATATGATTCCATGAAGAATGATTTTGTGCTTTCGTTGTTAATTACTGACTCAAGGACAAAAGGCCCAGAGAAACCTGGGCTGTAAGTGTTCTAAAGGGCAAAGGTCATGTTCAACTTGGTACCCCAGCACCTTAGCCAAAGGCATGCCGCTTAGTAATAACACTCTGTAAATGCTTATTGAACTGAAAATTTCCTTCCTAATTTAGCTAAAAGCTTCAATGAAAGAAGCAGCGTTACCTTCTTTTTACACAGTACTCAGCCTGTCTCTTGTAGGACCTGTAGTGTGTGTCCTATTCTTCATATCCTAGCATAAAACAAGGATATATGCTCTGACTTACAGAGATGTTGTGTATTAGGATAAATGATGAAGTTAACATGCTTGTTTACTTAGGTGAGTTGGAGGTGTGTAAGGGCCAGAGAATAGTGTATGGTGCAGGTGGATGAATGTTGAGCTCTCCTGCATGCCACCTATTTGTTGGTGTGCAATATGGGCCCAGAGTGTCGTACTGGGAATGCCAAACACCTTCCCCAAGGAGTCAGGTTTTAGAATCAACCATCCCAGGTTCTGTATGCATCTGCTGTCCCCAAGTCTGGAGACATAGAGTGTGTAAGCCGATTGAGAAGGAGGAAGGTATTTCAGGCATCGGTTCCAAGATGTTGCCCAGACTCTCATCCTCCAATTACTCACATGATCAGGAGACATATTGAGTGATCTGTGATGTGACTGAAGGAAACAGGTATAGCTATTTGATTTCTTTTTTCTCATGGGGAGATACACCTGTGAAAATAGTTTTGTAGATCAATCCACTTCTATCTGAAATATTTATATCTTTATTAATTATCAATACTTTATAATTATCAATTATTTATTAAAATATTGATTTATAATTATACATATTTCTGCTTTCTGTGACTCATTTGTTTTAAATGAATTTAGAGTCTGATTAAACCCAAAATTTACTGAGCACCTGGTATGGCCAGCATTGTACTCTGTGCTGGAAATAAGCAAGGTCAAGATTTCTGCATCAAGGAGCCCACTGTCTAGGAGGGTTAATGATGCTCTCCTATCATGAAAAGTCATAACTAGAAAGCTAAATGGAAAAAACAGCATATGCAAAGCTGTATATGCTGAAGTGGAGAAATATTTATTTATTTATTTATTTATTTATTTATTTATTTATTTATTTGGGGGGGGGAATCATATTAAAACATATGGTCACAGAGCAAAAATCCTAGAAGGAAGCTCATTCATGTTAGTAAAAAATTATCTCTTTTTGATGGATTCATGGGCGTCTTTTCTATTTTATACTTATTAGTTAGCATATATTTTATTTTTCTCCCAGATACACATTTTAAGAAATTATGGGACTGTTACAAATGCTTGTTATTTTTTTCTTCCATCAAGTATAACAGTATATTATAGTATATTATAGATCTAAATTAAGTAGAGGCACCTAGGTGGCTCAGTGAGTTGAGCATCCAACTCATGGTTTCAGCTCAGGTTATGATCTCACAGGTTGGGGACCCAAGCCCTGTGTCCAGCTCCCTGCTCAGCAGGGAGTCTGCTTAAGGCTGTCTTTCTCTCCCTCTCTCTATCCCTCCTACCACTTGCATGCATGTGCACTCTCTCTCTCGAATAAATAAATCTGGAAAAAAAAAAACTAAATGAGTGCAGTGGCCTCACAAGGCTCAACTAAATAAAATAAATAAATGAAAAAGAAAACCGTCATGCCATGAGTGAAATGAAATAAACAGAATAATTAGATAATCCATCAGTGCTGGTTTGAGATCTCTCAGATATGAACTACTTTGCATTTAAGTCAAGTGGTAATTTGACATTATTTTCAAATCAAGAGTTTCTCTCAATGTTTCCATGTGCCATTGTATTTATGAAATTACACAGCAGGAAAAAGACCACCATTAGAAGTCTACTGTGCATGTGTCCTTAGTCTTATAAGAATATATCAAGCAATAGAATATACTTCTGTTATAGCATATTTGCCCTTTGTTTAAACTTTTGTTAGTCTTGCGGCAGATATGTAGCACAGATTTGTAGTTCTGTGGTGTGCTTTATTCATGAGAGAGTAGAGGGCAGAGGGAGAGGGAGAAGCAGGCTCCCAGGAGAACAGGGAGCCCAATGTGGGACTCAGTCCCGGGACCCTGGAACCACAGCCTGAGCTGAAGGCAGATGCTTAACCAACTGAGCAACCCAGGTACCCCTGTGATGTGCTCTAAATGACAGGAATGCAGTATGAAAGTGATGTTTGTTCTGAACATCTTGTTTTCTTCAGACTCGTTCTTGCCTATAACCCAGATCACATACTTACCTAGAGTTGTTTTTTGTGGATGTCATTTTTTGCTACCCTCCTGGAACCCAGAGATATTCTTTGGAGCAAAGAAGAAAACACCTTTACACGTGTAGTATTAAGTACCCTTGTGCCATTCCAAGTAAGCTTCAAGTAAGCTTACCAGCCAATTTAGATTTTATTTCTATCCTTAGAGTATCCTAATGCTTCAGGAAAACAAGAGTTTTATTTTTAGTTCTTATTGGGAGAAATTGCCTTCATTTTCAACTTGATGTTTAAAATTATAGTTGTCAGCATATGTCCTATATTCTTGTTTTAATGGACACAGCAGTTAAAAGGATTTCACTTATGAGCTGTGTAAGCTAAAGCTATCTGAATAGAACTATTGGCAAAGGCTCTCCACTCTATTAAATGCTGGATTAATTATAAAAACCAAGCTTTAAAAACTGAAGAAGTTGCAAAGCTTGTATTCTGAACACAGCAGCACTACACATACTTATGTTTCAGAAGCTTTACTATAATCCACGATTTCAGGTGAAATTCCAAATCTAAAATGTTCAGAAGATAAATACTGGATTTATATTAACCTTTTTATCAGAAAGATCCAGTCATGCTCCCAGTTTGTAAAAGAACATTTTGTTTTTGTTTTTAAACAAAAGCTACACAGATCTTATCATCATCTGTGTAGGGCAGTATAACATTTTTCCATGGATCATATTTTTTCAAGGTTCCCCTGCCAGTCTAAGATGCGCTCTCCCCTTGAGGCTTGGGAGTGAGAAGTGATGCCACTTACTTTGTTTTGTATCTGTTGGGATCTTGTTATCCTACAGTGGTATCTAGAGGGGTTGTGTTGTGATTGCTTTTGGCTTGAGTATCTGTTCTTCCATCCATCCATTTGTGCAACACATAGTTATGATGTCCTACTATGTGCAGCATTCCATGAAGATTCTGAGCCTAGGAAAAACTAGACATGGCCCCCACCCTCAAGGAGCTTACAGTCTAAGGGATGAGAATTTTCATCCAATAATCACCTGTGCAGAAAGTGAAATCAAAACCTTGGAAAGTGCTGGAAAAGAAAAGATGGTGGCTGAAATAAAGAAGAAGGAGTCCATGTGTGGGACTTGGGGTAGGAGAGATAACGGCAATAGATAACACTCCTAGGTAGTGTTTGGAAGTTTAATTTTTATCCTTGGAGCAGTGGGAAGCCAGTGAAGGATATGGGCCATATGGTAGGGGAGGAAGATCCCTGGGGAAGTAATGTGAATTGCTTGGGGCTGGAGTGTACCCTGACCAGGGAAGTAGCCTGAGGAACTAGAGTGGGTTGGGGAGAGAAGGAGAGGACACAGGGGAGCATGATATCTGGGTTTATGGCCTGCACAGCTGCACAGATGAAGAGCCCTAATTAGCATAAAGTCATTCTCAGGCTGTTGGCTTTTCTTAGAGATTCTTCTGTGTACAGAACTTAGCCTCTTTGTGGGTGATTCATACTTCAGTTCATAATTCAGGGTAAGGGTTTTTTTTTTCTTTATCTCTGTTATTGTTTCCTTTATTATTTAAAGGAACTCTTGGGCTCACGTATCTGTGGAAGGTTACCTTTTGTGTACCTTTTTGTTTATAGAGTTATTTTCTTAAAATATTTTCATATGAAATATAAGCTAATACAAGAATGCATAGAATATATATGTACATTTTAAAGAAAATTAACTGAACATGCATGTACCCACCATCAACCTTAAGAAATAGATTATCAGGGGTGTGCCTGGCTGCCTCAGTCAGAGGAGCATGTGACTCTTGATCTCAAGGCCAGGAGTTCAAGTCCCATGTTGGATGTAGAGATTACAAAAAAAAAAAGAAAAAAGAAAAAAACTTTAAAAAGAAAAGAAAAGAGATAGATGACCTGACCAGTTTCCCAGAGGCTTCCTGAGGAATTGATCCCAATCATGTTCCCCCTCCTTGTGGTAACCACACCCTGAATTTTGTGTTAATCATGACCTTGCTTTCTTTTACGGTTTTACCATCTATGATTACCCCAGTATGAGTTTTGCTGTTTCTCAACTATGTAAATGGAATCCTACTACGTGTGTGTTTTTCTCTTACTTGCCTCTTTGACATAACATTTTTTCTTTTTCTTAGGTTTATCCATGAGGATATGTAGTGGTATAGTTTATTATTTTTTTCCTACTGTGTACTTTCTCATTGTCTGGTTATATTGCAGTAAGTTTATCTACTGTCCTCTAGATAGTTTGTTGGTAAATGGCTTCTTTCCAGTGTGGGTTCTTAGGAAAATATTGCTCTGAACATCTTAGTGTATGCTTCATGGTACACTTGTGTATACTTTTTAAATAAGCTCTATACCTGGGAATGGATTTGCTAGGATTTAGGGGATGGATGTAGGTGAGACTGTACTAGGTGATATCTAACAATTTTCCAAGATGGTGGTATCAGTTTATTTTACACACACACACACACACACACACCAGCGAATGAGAGCAGAGTATGAGACCTTCCTTAGTTCAACCTCAACGTCAGCACTTGTTCAGATTTTAATGTTTGACAATCTGCAAGGGTGTTGAAAGAGTTCCTTTTGTCATTTCCATTTTCAATTTTTTTGAGAACTAATGAAGCTGAGCATCTCTTCATGTGTTTATGAGCCATGCGTGTTCCCTCTTCTGTGAGACGTCTGTCTGTGGTATTGCCTATCGCTCATTAGTGCTCTCTTTTTCTTTTTGATTTTCAGGATTCTTCTGGTATTCTGGATACTAGTCCTTTATTGGTTAAATATGTTGCAAATATTTTCTCCCAGTTTGTAGTTTATCTTTTACGTTCCTTGTAGTGTCTTCATAAACAGAAGTTTTTAATTTTAATGTTGTAGAATTTATCAGTATGTTTTTCAGAGACATGCTTTTTGTTTCTCATTTAAGAAACTTTTTATGATGTGGATGTCATAAAGATATTCTCATAGAGTGTCTTCTAAAATTTTTATTCTTTTGCATTTAGCATCTAAGTCTTTGGTCCACCTGGAACTGATTTGGTGTATTTTATGAGACAGGGGATCCAGTTTCATTTTTTCTCATATGGATCACCTTACCCCAGCTTCATTTATTAAATAGTCCATCCTTGCCTCATGCATCCTGCAGCGCTCATTCTGCCATACATCAAGTTTACATACATACTCGGATCTGTTTCTGGGTTGTCTGTTCAGTTCCACTGCTTTAGTTGTCTGTCATGAACAGATACCATACATTCTTAATTACTGTGGCTTTCTATCTTAGAATCAGCTTGTCAAGTTCCATGAAAAACATTTTGATTGGAATTACTTTGAATCTATTAATCTGTTTGGGGAGACCGAAACATTTAGTCTTCTTCCATAACAGGATATAACTCTGTATTTAAGTTGTCTTTGGTAGCTTTCAATAAAATTTTATCATATTTTCTTTAAAACCTTTGTGCATCTTTTGTTGGAATTATTGTTTTATATTTTGTGTCACTGGTTAAATGATAATTTTTTAAAGTGACTTGCAAACTAAGGCATATAGAAATGTTAATTTCACATTTTTATATCGATTTCTGTATCCAGCTACCTTACTAAACTATATTAACTATTATGCATAGGTTATCTCCTGTTTTCTGTACAGGCAGTAGCAACACAAATTTTGGTTTCTTCTTTTTCAGTCTTTATATTCTTTCTTTTTCTTCATTCTTCATTTTATGTGTCCTGGCCACACCCTCCAGCACAGTGCTGAATAGGTGATAGTGGTAATATACTTCCTGTTTTGTTCTTTATCTTAAAGAAAATACTTGTGATGTTGTTTGCAGGCTTTAGTAGATAGCCTTTATCAAGTTAAGGAAAGTTCCCATTATTCTTAGTTTGCAAAGAGTTTTTGATTCTAAATGGTCATGAATTTTGTTGCATGTTTTCCCTCCTCTTTTGAAATGCCTCTTAAGGTTTTTCTTCTTTAATGTATTAGTGTAATGAATGGCATTTATGAAATTTCTAACTTAAGTTAGGCCTTGCATTCCTGGGACAAACCCATCTTGATTGTGATGTATTATTTAAATATGATTCTGGATTTGATTTGCTATGTTTGTGTATTGTGCACACCAAGAAAGAGAGATGGAGAGAGAAGGAGGGATGGAGGAGGAAGGAAGAATGGAAGGAGGAGAAAGGGATTTGGCTCATAATTTTCCATTCTTATGATCTCTTTTCCTTCTTTGTTCTCTGAGATAATTTCTGTAACTTGTAATGATCTTTCTTGATTCTTCAGTAAAATTTACCAAAAAAGCCATCTTGACTATATTCTTTTTGAGAAGATTTCTAACTATTCAATCACATTTTCCAATTTTAGAACTTTTCTGGTTCTGTTTCTCTTTAGTTGGTTTTGATAGGTTGTATTTTCTAGAAATTTGTCCACTTCATCTAAATTTTGAAAACTATCTAACATAGTTATTCGTATTTTCTCTCTCGTTTTCTCTATAGCATCTGTACATTGTCTTATTGTAATAGTATATTGTATCTTATTATAATATTTGTGTTTTCACTCTTTTTTATTAATCTTGCATGGGAGTTTGTTTAGTTTATCAAAGAACCAATATTTGCTCTTTTGGTCTTCTAGTTTTGTTTGTCTTCTTTTGCATTACTTTTTGCTTTTTATCTGTATCATTTTGTTCCTTCCATTTTGGGGTGTTTGATAGTCTCCCCCCCCCACGCCCCCGACTTCCTATCTGGATGCTTACAAATTCATTAACTTTGAGCCTTCATTTAAGCCTATTTGTTTTCCTGCAGGTGTCTGCTTTGTGTGCGTCTCACACATTTTGAAATAAACTGAATTTTCGTTATTACTCCGTTCCAGATATTTTCTGATTTTACTCATGAAATGTGGATAAGCGTGTTTCTCCTTTCCACATGTATGGTTTTTTTCCCACATCTATGGGTTTTTAATAGTGATATCTTTGTTACCAATTTCTAATGTCCTTGTATTTCTGTCAGAGAATTTTACCATTCTTTTGAAATTTGTTGAGATTAATTTTATGTCTTGTATGTAGTCATTTTCATTAATTTTAAAGTTTGAAAATAATGTGTATCTTCTAATTATTAGGTTCTGTGTTCTGTGTGCATTGGATAGAACTTGTCAGTTGAGCAACTTAAACTTTTTATATCCTTGTTGATTTGTCTGTTTCATGTGTCCGTTTTTTCACTGAAAGAGTTCTGTCAGAATCTCCTACTATGTTACTGAGCATGTCATTTTCTTCCTGTAGACTGATAGTCAATTTTTACTTTATATTTTGAGGCATACTATTCATTGTTACTAGTTTATAATTGTTACGTCTCCCTGGTGAATTGAAATCTTTGTTACATAGTGGCCTTCTTTATCAATAATATTTTTTTTGCCTTCGTTTATTTTGTCTGATATTAATATGGAGATCCCGGCTTTCTTTTGGTTAGTATTTGCCTGGCCTATCTTCTTTCTGTCCTTAGAGGAATTAATTTTTCTAGACATACTTTGATAAACTTTTGGTGACTAGTTTCAGATTCAGAGATAATTACAAAATCTTGTCTTTTATATGAGAAAAATGTACTCTGAACATATGATGTAAAGCTGTGATGGATCAGTAATTTGAGAACCAGTCGTGACTTTAGATGTTTTGGGGTTTCTTGGTCTTATTGTTAGGCACATTGACATGTCTGGGTTCCCTGATGCACAAGTGTCTGTCTTTGACTCCCCAGGCCACACTGAATCAGTCTTGAAGTTCTTTTAATGCTTCCTATACAATGTCTTTCATTTAAATTCCTCTTTTTGGTCTTACTCTTTTCCTTTAATTCAGGCCTATAGTTTCTCATTGTTGCCAGAATGTTCTGTCTGTTCTCTTTGCCACCAGAATCAATTCCCCTTCTGGTTTTCTCCTGTAGTAATGCCGATCGAATCATTGTGAAATGCAGTTTTGATCAGGGCTGTCCTAAGAAGTTCTCGGTGATTTCCCCTTGCCAACAGGATAAAAGCCTGAGTGCCTGAGCTGGGTTCAGAGCCCAAGCTCTAGATCTTCTTCCTAATCTTTTATACTTCATCCCTCACTCCTGCTGACCAGGCTCCCTGGCTCTCTCCTGCCAAACAGATACACTAACCATTTCCCAAGTTTGCCGTAAACTTCTTTTCCTTGCCTTTATTTATCCCATTTTCTCTGTCATCAGAAATATTGCATTTTGCCTGAACCTTTTTCTCCTTACCCCCACAAAGTCATCTATCCATTGAAAGGCTTTTCATGGTGATGACCACCTTTCATTCCATCTCTTAGAGAATTGAAATGCCTGGCAGAGTCTTCCTTATTTGCAAGGCCTTATTTGGTGAATCAGTTCTCCCCATGTGTTGCCACTCGGTGATTCTTGAGCCTTGTTACAAAGAGCTCCAGGGCCTCAGAATTCTCTAGTGAGTGAGGGAGCCCATTCTACTCTGAAGCACTGTAGATTGGTTAAAAGTCCTTGAAGATACCTGCTTCCTTCACGTTAGTTTTAGTTCCAAACCCATATAGAATAAGTCCATTCTCTCTCCACATGTGTCTTCAGCTATTTAGAGCATCACTAGTCTTTCCCTTTTAAGGCTTTCCAGATGCACCTTTTTCATCTTGAAGTTATTCTTAGAGGTCCAAACTCTTCAAATCTTTGGCCTTCCTGGTCTGTCTTGAGGCAAACTCTACTTTGTTGGTATTGCCCTCAATCCCACTCTTTGGCCAGTGTCCTTTATCTTTCAGGCTGAACACAATACTGCAGGTTTGGCCAGAAAGTAGAGAGGAACTTTTGAGCTGTTGTTTTCGGGGTTTCTCGTGAACATTCCTGTGTTCATGTAGTCTGGGAGCTCATCTATTTATTGATGGAAATCTCAGCACACTATTCTTAGTTTGCCAGTAGCCCAAACCCCTTAACATTTTAGCCTTAGACATTGTTTAATGCTGCTTCTGTGTTAGTGGTTGAAGAACTTTCCATTTGTCCTTTTTCATGTGCACCTTTTTGGATTTGGTTGATTCCATCTACCTGAATCTGCCATCTGTTTTAACACTGTAAACTTGACTCTTGAGATCCCTTCAGCAATCCTTTTCGGGGCACTTACTGTGTGCCGGGCACAAGGCAAAGCCCTGGGGAATTGAAGAGGCATTAGATAGGGCTTCTCCCCTTAAGGAATCAGGACAAAGATTTTCTGCTTTCACCTAAGACAGTGAAGGAGATACTCAACTAGGAAGTTTGTGGTCACAACTTGGTGCTCTAACACCACGTATTTTCTTTCAGCTTAAAATTGGTCTCCCCTGTAAGATCAAATGTGATCCAGTCAGCTTTATAATCATCCGTCCTGTGTTCTGTGTTCTGCCCATAAAGAAGCCAGAGGAGATTGTGATATGCCGTCCTGAAACCCAGACGCCTTCTCTGCACAGGGCTCTCAGCCTCAGGCCAGTTGGGGGGATGGCATCCGTTCTCATGCACCCATGCCCACACCTCAGCCTACCTTTTCACCTCTTAACTGCCTGCTGTTTATAGATTTTAGGTTCATTATCTTTGGTTTCATCACTTTACTTTTTTACCTTTTGGAAGTTAAACAGGATATAGTTGCCTCTTTTCTGTCTTCTCTGTGGATGTTGAAGGCTAGAAACAGCGTTCTGATTCCATCACTAATTATTTTTTCTGTGATTAGTAAACTGTCTTTTCTTAAAAAAAAAAAAAAGATTTTATTTATGAGAGAGACAGAGAAATAGCACATGAGCAAGGGGGAAGAGGGAGAGGAAGAAGCAGACTCCCCACTGAGTGCGGAGCCCAACACAGGGCTTGATTCCAGGACCTGGGATCATGATCTGAGCCGAAGGCAGACACTTAACCAGCTGAGCCATCCAGGCACCCCAGCAAACTATCTTTTCAATTCTTGTAATCAATGTCCCAGGTTTTGCCTTCCATTATAACAGTTGTCATTTTACAGTTCTTCCTGGGCATTTTTCTCTTCTCTTCATTCTCAGCTTATCAAACAGACCGACAGCCCTTGGTCAAACGGACAGAGAAGCAAATTCCTTAGAACTTCTGAGATACAGTCTGACTCAAGCCAGGCCCTGATCATCTTAAGCCATGGTCCACAAAGCCAAATCCTGCTTTTAATTGGAGAAGGCTGATGTTAGAAAGTTGTCCCTGGCCATGAGGAATGTAGAGAGACTATAGAGTATCATGGTTAAGAGTATGGGAGCCAGCTGGCTGACTTCACCTCTCTGCTGTGCCTGTATGGCCTTGGACAACTCATTTTAAATTCTCTCTTCTTCAGCTATTCATAGAATACAGCGAGTTAGTTGAGGAGACACATGCAGTGTGATTAGAGCATGTTAACATAGAGTAAGTAGTCAATGAATGGTTTGTAAACAACAAAGTACCAGTGATGCAGTGCTTGCTTAACAATAACACGGGCTGAATTAGGCAACCACTCTGTAATAATAGTAGCTGACTGCATGTCAGGCATTGTGCTGAGTGCTTTACAGTCATCATCTCTCTTCATTGTACGGGTGCTATGTAAATTTGGGTTATGTTCCCATTTTATGATAGCCCCAGGTTACATATATGGAAACTGAGGCTCAGACAGATGAGATAACCCAGGCCTGTTTGTCTTCAGAGCCTGAGCTCTTAGCCACCTTGCTGTAGTCAATTGATTCCTGTCATCTTCCAGAGTCTGTGACACCACACTACCTCCTTGAACACTGTACATTCTGTTGACAAAGTACAACAGTCAGTGGTATGCTCCTAAGAAAGAATCAGGATCTGGGGATGGGGGACATGGTGTAGTCTATGAGGCTTGGGAAGTAGGGTATCGCGCTGGGAATTAATGGCAGGTGGAGTCTGGCTGGGCACAGAGAAGGGAGGGGGATATGCTAGGCAGGGACACAACTGGACACATCTCCAAAGTTACAGTAGTGTGCTGGGTGTGGAAGCAGAGATGAACTGGTCACACTGGTGCGGCAGGTACAGGTAGGGTGTCCAGAATATGGTAGAGAATAGGGGAGGTGCAGCTAAGTCTGAGTTAGCTAAGAGTTCACTCCACTGGCCCTTGGGTCACATGTGGTTCTCAGTGAGTTTTTAAAAACTTTGAATTGGTTGTCAGCACTTAAAAATTGGAAGGTTTTATGTAAAAGTCTGGATTTACAGCTGCTCTGGAAATACCGGAAGTTCTGGCAGTTGCTGGGCCCCCATCCCCACATGGTAACAGTTGGCTAGAGCCGAGGCCAGCTGTCTGCATTATGTGAGACAAGTGCTCTCTGCTATGGCACAGACCCCCACTCCCTTCCTCCCCACTAGACTCCCATCTGCATGGCTTGGGAGGGCAGCAGAATTGGTGACCTCAGCTAAACGGACAAGGGGTCTGATTCTGGACCAGGAGTTTCTTGTACTTGCCTCCTGCCAAACTGCAAGCTCCATGCAAGCAGGAGCTATGCTTACATGGCTTGTGCCCCTGCTTTACTGCTAGGGCTAGCAAAATGCCCAGCCAACAGCAGGCACTCGATAACCGTGGCACCTGGATGGCAGCAGTGACCACGTTATAGTGGGATCAATTTTGGAAGCTGTTGCTGGCCTCTGGAATGCTGAGGAGAAAACAGACTGTATGGTTCATTTTGAGCACTCTTTTTTTTTTTTTTTAAGATTTTATTTATTTGAGAGAGAGGGAGAGGATGAGCAACAGAGAGAGCAAAAACCAGGGGGAGAGGCATAGGGAGAGAGAGAAAGAAGCAGACTCCTCGCTGAGCAGGGAGCCCGATGTGGGGCACGATCCCAGGACCTTAAGATCACAACGTGAGCAGAAGGCAGATGCTTATCATACTGAGCCACCCAGCCACCCCTTGAGCCCTGTTTTTAAGGCAAACTGGATGACCAGTAAGTAGCAAATAGGCTGCTTATAAAAGAACAATCTGTAGGTGTGTCAGGGAAAACTGCCGGTGATGAACTGCTCTGTTTCCAGCCCCTCTCCCGCACGGGGATGGCTAGCTACCCTGTTGTTTTCTTCCGTGGACACCCACGAAACAATAGGAATGCATAAGTAAGGCTCATGGCACATACTTAGTCACCTCACTCAGCAGGATCATGGCATGACGGAGATCACAGCCAGAGCTCCAGGGTCTGTGTGGTTTCACAAAAACCTATAAAACCGAATTGCTTTTAACCAGGGATATGATCTTTCTTCCTGGCCGCTGATGGTACCTCTTTCCGTGGTTTTAGCCTTTGTTCTTATTTTGTTTATTTATTTACTTGCCTTTCTTCTGCACTTGGTATTCCTCGGGGCTCTGCGTGAAAGCACCTTGCTGTCGGGAGCACTAGGAAAGAAGAAAGTCAAACTGTCTCTCCCCTCGGGCTCCAGCTCTGGCAAATCAAAGCCAAACAGAGGCAGCTCTTCGCTGCCTGCAGCAGGGTCAGTGATTTGTGTAATGTTTTCCTTGTCAGCTTATCTCTGCTGAATTCTGGTGTTTTTGAGGAAGGGAATGAAGAGAGCTGCCTTTTTCGGCAGGTGGGACCTGCAGCTGGGATCAAAGCCCAGAGTTGGGGCTCCTGCCGACAGCAGACCCTGTTTTTTTGTAAACTGCACGTGGTAGGGCTGGATTTGCCTCTGTGGAGTGAGGTGGCTCCAAGAAAAACCAGCACAGATGCCCTGAGAATGAATGAAAGGAGAGAAGCATTTCTATCTCGCCCCATGCGGGGAGCATTTGATAACATCATTGGAATCAAACCATAATTAGGCTTTTGCAACCAGTTCGTGTAGGAACATGAAATGCTGTTCAGCCAACAGGTTTGGTTCTAACAACCATCTGACTGGCGGTTTAAGTTGTACTGTGTATCCCTATATTTAGTCAAATACTATCTTTGAGCCACTTTTTCATTCTTATTTTTAGTAATCAGTAATTTTGCTAGGTAGTAATTTGGGTCTGATTGGGACACTTTGGCAACTCTTCAGTTCTAATTATAGAAGACTTTTTGCTTATATGTCTTGATGATAAAGTGAATATAGGATTTTAAAGAGCTGGCCAACCAACTAGTAGTTGAGTCCTAATTTTTGAGAATCATGGTTACCACCTTAAAATGTGGAACAAATGCTAGTTCCCGTCCTGATAAAACTACTCCAAGGGGACTTAATTTGCCTAACTGTTTTGACAAGGATTGGATCCCACACCATAGGAAAGATTCTTTAGTGGTTCTACTGGCAGGTGTCCCCTTCTGGCCTCTTGTGTCATGTCATAAATAAGCTCTGATTACCCAGATGGTATCACTACTTCAGTGTGAGCCAGAACATAGTGGGTCCGCACATCAGAAACTCTGGCCTTCCCTGGGGTTAACTCTCTGTCATTAGACACATGTTTGCTCCTGAGCACCAGTGAAAATAACAGACAGTTGCACAGAGTTGTTTAGTTCATGTGACTGGGGAGAGGATCAGATGGGTTCATGCATATGGAAGCCATTGGAAAACCTTCCAATCTAGCACCAGTGTGGAATATCAGTCAGTACTCAAGGTTGCCATTAGCTCTGTGGCCCTAGCTATGTCTGGCCTCATCTTTGTCAGAGAAAATTAGGGCTTTAGATTAGATCTGTGTGGTCCAGTTTTGTGTTCATAGCTGCATGAGGCTATTTTAATTTAATTACTTAAAATTAAATAAAATATAAGATTCAGTTCCTCAGTCACGTTGGCAACATTTCAAGTGCTCAGTAGCCATGGTGACTGGGGGCTACTGTATTGGACAGCACATATATAGAACTTTCCCATCATTATCTAAGGCTACAATGGACAACCTTGGACTCTCTTTTCTCTAAGGTATCTTCTGATCTGAGATTGTGGAGATTTCAACAAAGTGGCTTGCCTGTTCCTTTAAAAGAATTAATTTATGTCTCTAACGCCATCTCTGCCTACCCATAATGGGAGCTGAAATCTGTACTCCTTGTTGCCCTGGTGGCTGAGGATGAGACCTTCTTATGTCATCTTATTGAGATAAGTTGTAGAACAATAGATTTTTGAGCTGTCAAATAGTTACATCTAGTTTAAATTTGTAAAATGAAGTATTACAAATTCTGGCCAAGCCAGAATTTTTCTCCTTTTTTGCTAAATCTCTGGATCTTTTTTTTAGAAACAAGGTGACCTATTAATTCTCCTGAACATGGGACAGTTAGATTGGGTCTCAGGCTCAGGTGGATAAAAGGTACGAGAAGGAGTAGTGAAGGCATGCATACATGATGTGAAGATTAGAATAACTGTGTGGAAATTGGTATCCAGGTGGCCTTCAGCTAGGAGCAGAGGGTAGATGTGATTGTTGTAGTGAGCTTAATAGACTAGAGATTCAAGTCCAGAAGAAATGAAATAGGTGAAAAGCAAGAATAAAACTAAGTCCCACAGTTTATGCTATTCAAATATATTGGTCCCTTTTGTCACCTTTCAGTGAGGCCTTCCTGAAGAGCACGTAAAAATTGAACATCCCTGCCCCTAGTGCTCCTGGGCCACCTTTTTAGCTGGTCTTTCCCATAGTACTTATACCATCTGGCACATTCTGTATTTTACTTACTTTGTGTTTATTGTCTGTCTTTTCCTATGAAAAATATAAGTTCCATGAGCACAAGGATTCTTGTCTGTTTTGTTCAGTGCTTGGGCACATTAGTACTTTCAAGGAATACTGAACGAATGAATGAAAAAAATAGATTGAGAAAGAAAATGTTTCTGAGAATGAGCCTCAGGATCAAGAGAGGCCAAGGTGATGACTTCTAAGCCAAAAAGGCCATTAGAGTAGGGCTGCTTGCACCATTTTACCTGGAGTCAACGTTGGTGAATGAATGCGGTTTGAAGGTTATGTTTGTACTTTGGGTGATGGAGAGCTGGCTCATAGTGAGGCTCCCCTTTACAGAATGTGTGAAGTGATAGTAAATGCGTAGCCCTCCAGAATTGACCCAGAAATAAAAGAATCTCATACTACTCCCATCCCTTTTAGATGTTTGATTAGATTGAGTCAGCAACATTAGGAGCCATAGAAGCGTAAGGCGGTGCTAATAATCATTTGGACATAGTCACAACCCTCTGGAGTAGTGCTCATCAAACTTCATCCAGATCCCCTGTGGAGCTTGTTAAAATACAGATTCTGATACAGAGATCTGTGGTGGGGCCTCAGATCCTGCAGTTCTAACAAGTGCTGAATGCTGCTACTCTGCTGGTCCAGGCATTACTTTTGAAGTACCAAGGCTTTATTAAAGAGAGAAATTAAAATTAGTCATTGTTATCAGTTGCCTTTATTAAAAATACTTTAAAATGCCCCTTGAATAGGCTAGAGACCATCATTTCAGGATGTTCTAATAGAGGCTTTTTATTTTAGTTGAAGTAGTCTTTGAGATAGCATAAGCAAGCCTCAAGACAACCAGCCTTTCCCAATTTTGATTTTCTGTAGTTGAACACTTGTCAGCACTTTTGTTAGGAATGGCTTTCAATTCCAAGGCTTCTTAAGGCAGTTGTTGAAAACCCCAAGTCTTAGCAGACTTTTGCATTGATTCCTTACATGTGAGAGGTGGTTGCACCCAGTATGGGTGTGTATATGTGCTAAGCTACGGATCAAGTTGGTCTCATAGCGGTCTGGATTCTAATTAGAAGTCTGTTTGTATAGTCCAAAGAAGCTGGCAGCACTTGATTCTCTCTGAAGGTTCACTATGCCTTTATTTTTTTTAAAAATATTTTATTTATTTATGTGACACAGAGAGAGAGAATACAAGCCAGGAGAATGGCAGGCAGAGGGAGAAACAGGCTTCCTGAGGAGCCAGGAGCCCGATGCAGGGCTCAATCCCAGGACCCTGGGATCATGACCTGAGCCGAAGGTAGGTGCTTAATCAACTGAGCCACCCAGGCTGCCCTAAGATTTATTTATTTATTTTAGAGAGAGAGGTCGGGGAGGGGCAGAGGAGGGAGAAAAATCCTCAAGCAGACTCCCTGCTGAGCCTAGAGCCCTATGCGGGGCTCAGTCTCAGGACCCTGAGTACATAACCTGAGCTGAAATCAAGAGTGTTATTTCTGGGTCAAGAGCCACCCAGGTGCTCCCATCCTGGAAGAGTTAATGAGGGGAAAAAAGGACCATGCAAAACTACAGACATTTCAGAATTTGAGTTTGAGAGTCAAGGTCCCTTATAAATAAATGATCTTATGTGCCTCTCTCTTTCCTGTCACATTTTAAGATAGAGTACAATTGAACAGCATGGAGGGTAGAGCTGCTAAGTCTCCCCCCCTCCACACCTGCCTCACTCCTTGCCTCTATCTCCATGTAGTCAAAAATCTACATATAACTTTTGACTCTACCAAAACTTAATTACTAATAGCCTGCTATTGACCAGAAGCCTTACTAATAACTTAAGCAATCAATTAAACATATTTTGTATGTTATATATATATATTATACACTGTATTCTTACAAACAAGTAAACTAGAGGGAAATAAAATGTTACTAAGAAAATGATAAGGAAGAGAAAATACCCTTACAGCATTATATTGTATTTATTGAGAAAAATCTGCATGTTGGTGAGTCTGAGGAGTTCAAAACTGTGTTGTTCAAGGGTCATTTGTATTTAGTCCTTGTGGAATTTTGTCCATCTGTCTTGCAGTCCAAGGATATAGCCATGGACTTAACGACACTGTTGGTCTTATACTACGATTCTTTGGTTCCTGTGTCACCAAAACCTTCCCACTTCTCTCACTTGGACTGCTCTCACGGGCCTTGAGAATGTTTGAGTGTAGGTTATTACCCTTTTTGTAGGAAATGTTCTCTGCTCTTGCCCCTTCTCTTTACTGTACTACCCTGAAATGGCTGTCCTTGGCTAGTACTGAATTACAGTTGATTCTCATTATTCACAGTAGTTACATTCTGTAAAGTTGCTGCAAACACTGACTTGGCAAACTCAACCATTGCTCCTAGGGGAAATACAAGGTTAGATTCCTTTGGGCCTCTGGTCACAACATCTTCATCAAACAGTATCCACCTTTATTCTGTGTTTCTGTTTAAAGGCACCTTATTAATATGTATTGTTGATTGATTCACAGTGACCCTCATGGCCAACAGCATTGTAACTCAAGCGTAAACAAAGCTTATCTAACACAAATACTTTCTTTTATAAGACACACTATAGCCTTCAAGCATTTAAGAATACTAAAGGGGTGCTTGGATGGAGCAGTCGGTTGAGCATGCAACCCTTAGTTTTGGCTCAGGTCCTGATATTGGGGTCGTGAAATCAAGCCCTGCATCACACTCCACACTCAGCGTGGAGTCTGCTTAGGACTCTCCCTCTCTTCCTGCTTGTCCCCACCATGCTTCCTTATGTGTGTGTGCTCTTTCTCTCTCTCTCTCTCTCTCTCTCTCTCTCTCTCTCTCTCTCTCTCTCAAATAAATAAATCTTTAAAAAATTCCAGTAAGTAATTTGATGGTAAGTTCAGGACCATTTTAAACAGTGAAATTATAACAGAAAGCCCCAAAATGCAAACAATATGGCATTAACTGTACCATGAAAAGGATTTTTCACTGAGAACTGAAACAGGTAGTCTGGGAATGTATTCATTGGCAACTGAAAATTTCATCTCTCTGCATGTCTGAATAAAAGTGCTGAAGAGTATTGATTTTGAGGGTTACAAATAAATTTTAGCGAGTAGACAAATTCATAAATAGGGTATCAGCGAATAATGAGAATCTACTATACCATAGATAGACTACGCATTGGTATAGGGAACAGCACAGTAGGGACAGAAAAGAAATAAGTGTCTTTCTTTCCTCAGAGAATTTAATATTTGAAATTTCAAGAAAAACATTGATGTAGTCAATCTGGGCAGAATTAGGACTTTAGTGGACTTCTCACCCTCATTTTAAAATACAGAATGGTTTTTGCATAGAATTCTCTGTGGGAAGAGACTGTCTCTTCAGGCCCAGGACTCTCAAAGCTCCTGAGCTGGACATTCCCAGAGTACCCTGTGCTAATCATTCTCATAAACTTACTTTACCAAGGTGTCATGGCTTGTTTCTTTGCCTTCCGCAGATTAAGATGATCTCATCTTCCAATCAGAGACTGCATTTTGTATTCACCATTATTATTATAATGATGATTAGGAAACTAACAGGGACAAATTTTTGTGGCTGACCTCAGTTGCTTGCGGGTCTTCTGTCTTGATGCTGACATTTACTGTTCTTGCCAGGAGAGTATGTTTACTGACACATTACTCTGTGGAATAATAGTAGAACTGGACATCATAGTCAGATTTTTCAAATCAATTCTCAGAGTCAAGGGATTTCTTTTTCTAGTAAACTCCACCCATGTGTAGATTACATGCATGTGCAGATTAACATTCAAAGTAAATATTTCTTGTACTGATAATAAAGTCTTAAGAGAAATCAACTCCTCTGCTTTTGCTTTCATTATGTAAGCTTCCTCTTCACGAAAAGAACTACTAAGCACTCTTCACACTAACCCTGGGGCTTTACTTTATATTACACACTGTCCCCTCAGGATTTACGCCATCAGATTATGGCATTTTATCACCAAATCTGGCAGATAGCAGGTGCTCAATAAATATTTGTCAAAAGACTGGCCTTAGACCTGGACACTTGAGCTGAAAAAGTTCAGCTTAGTTTACTTGCTTCTGGCTCTGGTCCTCAACTCCCTGTACACAATTCTGAAACCCAGAAAGTTCTGAAAGTACAAGTATTTTCAGGCATTTGGGAGCAAAACCTGACTAAGCTGAACTCACCTGACATGAGGCTATTTGTAGTCTTTAGTTATTCCACTTGGAAAGACTAACCATACATTTCACTGCAGAAAAATATTGGAGTATTTGATTACAGGTTGTTGCTGGGGGTTTAGGTCATATATGGTGTAGTAGTATATCCAGGATTACTTTTCTGAAATGCAGAACAAGCAAACAAATGGAAATATTTATCTCTCTGCATGTCTGTGAATAAAAGTGCTGAAGAGTATTGACTTTGAGGTTACAAATAAATTGTAGCGAGTAGACAAATTCATAAATAGGGAATCAGCGAATAATGAGGATCTACTATACTATATAAACTCTTATGGGTCCAAGCATTTCAGATAAGGCATTGTTGACTCATGGTAAAATTTAGGAATTTTCTGTAGAAGTTTTGAGGAAATTGATAATTTATTGAGAAGCAATTAGCAAGAGGTATAAATGGTTAGTCTCTGGCTGATGAGAGGAGAATTAAATGCCATAATCTGATGGCGTAAGTCCTGAGGGGACAGTGTGTAATATAAAGTAAAGCCCCAGAGTTAGTGTGAAGAGTGCTTAGTAGTTCTTTTCGTGAAGAAGAAGCTTACATAATGAAAGCAAAAGCAGAGGAGTTGATTTCTCTTAAGACTTTATTATCAGTACAAGAAATATTTACTTTGAATGTTAATCTGCACATGCATGTAATCTACACGTCGGTGGAGTTTACTAGAAAAAGAAATCCCTTGACTTTGAGAATTGATTTGAAAAATCTGACTATGATGTCCAGTTCTACTATTATTCCACAGAGTAATGTGTCAGTAAACATACTCTCCTGGCAAGAACAGTAAATGTCAGCATCAAGACAGAAGACCCGCAAGCAACTGAGGTCAGCCACAAAAATTTGTCCCTGTTAGTTTCCTAATCATCATAATAATAAATGATCTGAGAACTTGTTCTCGTCGTTTACCTCCCACTCTAGGTGGAAAGTTTTCTCTTGTTGCTGTATAAATTTTAATTGGGATTGCAGATACAGAATGGAGTCTTCTAAACGTTTTATAAGCTCGTAAAAAAAAAAAAAAAAAACTTTTAAGAAAGTAAGCTTTGTTCCTTACTACATAAATTAGATAAAATTGTTCACTTTGAGTAAAATACTCATACAACTGGTGTAAATGCTTTTGGTGGCTCATCTTCTGCTTTTTGATAGATGTGAATCAGTTTTAGGGGCTTGGAGGTAGTACTGAGAGGAAAATTAATAGAAATTATTATTTTAACAAAACATGAGAGACACCTAACTCTGGGAAATGAACAAGGGGTAGTGGAAGGGGAAGTGGGTGGGGGGTTGGGGTGACTGGGTGATGGGCACTGAGGGGAGCACTTGGCAGGATGAGCACTAGGGTTATGCTATATGTTGGCAAATTGAACTCCAATAAAAAATTTTAAAAGAAATTATTATTTTATATTTCAGAGAGTACTAGGATTGGTCTATAAACATACGGGGAGGTGAAGAGGGGGGAAATGCCTTTAGAAATGTTATTTGAAACGCCCCACAAACAGGCTTTCTCCTGTACGGGCAGTATAACCTCCATAGCCGTGAGCATATGCTTCTTCAAGGAACAACTCTCCGTGTGTAGTTCACACATTAAAAGAGAGGACTAATGGATCTTTCTCTAGGCATACTTTGAGATTCCCTTTGTATTTGGCAGAACGTGCCATGCCTTTTAAAAAGACTTTTGCAATGAGAAGTGTTGTATGAGAGGTCCTGCTGGTTTGCCCAGAGGTAATGAGGGCTGGCTCCATAATCCTGTCCCCCACTTAGGACACACTTCTTGCAGAGGCTCTGTCGGCTTTTCCAGAACAAATGTCAGAAGCCTGTGACTTCTTTTCCAGGATTCATGTTTCTTGTTGTTGTTGTTGTTGTTTTAAGCTAATTTTTGTCGAAGTACACACAGATTATAAGTAGACAAAGAATGAACTCTGATGTGGCAAAACACTTGTGTAACTAGCCACCCAAATCAGGAATCGTGTTTGAGAGGCCCCCAGATGCCCCTTAGTGTACTGTCATTCTCTAACCCCTGCCCTGTAACCACTGTCCTGACTTATGCCAGCATCTGTTGGTTTTGCCTGTTTGGGAACTTTGTAGAAGTGAAATAATACAGTGTCATACTCTTCTGTGTGTGGCTTCATTCCTTCATGAAGCACTGGTTTTTGTTTTTGTATTTTTTTAAAGATTTATCCATTTTGGGGGTGGGACAGGGAGAGAGAATGGTGGGGAGGGTTAGAAGGACAGGGAGAGAGTCTTAAGCAGATTCCGCACCAAGCCTGCAGCCCACCATGAGACTTGATCTCAGGAGTCTGAGATCAGGACCTGAGCCGAAACCAAGAGATGTTTAACCAACTGTGCCACTTGGGTGCCTCTCTTTTAGCATTATTTTTATGAGCATTCTAACTGAGCATTAATCTTAAAGATCTCATTCGAGCAGCTTGAAAAAGATCTAGCAGATTAATCTCTCTGAGGACATGAAATCCCAAAAAGGTGCACAGCTAGTCATGTAGAACTGTAGTTGTATAAGGAGCGGGAAGTAGGGAAATTGGGGAGGGTTAGGTGTTGAGTAGGTTGTAGGTGGCATATTTCTGAGCACTTTCCTCTTTGCCTTTGCTGACCAGTTCTCAGCAGGACCCCTTCCCTGCCAGAGCACAGCTTTCCAGGTCCAACAAGGAACAGACCCAGTGGGTCTGCATTTAGGAAGGAGCTGTACGCAGCTCTAGGTCTGACTTCTCTATGCAGGGGAGACGAGTTAAATTGCTGCCTTTACTATATCAGTGAGCTGTACTGATGGGCACAGCGTGCAGTGGTTTTGTGTGAGAGCAGAGGGAGGTACAAGCAGGCATGCCCCAGAGGTGGCCACTTAGTGCTGTTACCAGCCCTTGTGAGAAGCTGTCTGTCCCAGAGCTGTGTCCTATCAACTCATTTCTGTCCTCTCCGCAGGAAAGCAAAAGGTTCCAAACTTCCTTCAGAGAGCATATTAACTATGCTTCACAGTGAGTGGGAATAGGCAGCGCTTATGTGATATGTGAGACAATTAATAATTCCAGAAAAGCCAAACCAGGCAGCAGGCAGTGTACCACTGTCAATCAATTTTAGAACAAGGTTGTCATTAAGAAACCGTAGATGGGATGCCTGAGTGGCTCAGCGGTTGAGCTCCTGCCTTTGGCTCAGGGCGTGATCCTGGGTCCGCGGATCAAGTCCCACATCAGGCTCCCCTGCAGGGAGCCTGCTTCTCCCTCTGCTTGTGTCTCTGCCTCTCAATCTCTCTCTCTCTCTCTCATGAATAAATAAATAAAATCCTAAAAAAAAAAAAAAAAAAGAAACCATACAATGGTTCAGGATTAACTGCTTCATGGCATTGTGATGTGTGCTTAAGAAGACTTTCCACTGTGTATCATCTCAGTGAGTAGATAAATATTTTGAATTTTCAGAGTTTTTGACTCCTGTCATAATTTGGAGAGCTGCATGCTTCAGCTTGTGCATGTGGTAAACATACCAGCACTTAAGTATTTTCCTGTCTCAGTGTTGTGAAAGCAACAGAGCACACTAACTTTATATTTTGTAACCAAGGAGAAGTTTTCAGCATTTAGAACAAGCACACAAAGAAATAAACACATTAAATCATTTAACCCGGTCTTTCCCTCTCAGAGCATGCCAAGAAATTTGGAAGCAGTCATTTTCATTTTGCGTTCAAGATGGGAAAGTGGAGACAAAAAGGACATTTTTGAAAAATTCAGCCAGAACCTCCACTCCTGTAGACCTCAAAACTGCCCTGTTTCACCAATTCCTAGTAGTAGATCTGGGTATAAGAAGTTGGAGGGCAAAGGGCAGAGTGGGCAAAGCTGCTGGTCCATGGCATCACGAATGGGTGTCAGGGGAATGAAGATACTGGCCCCTCAGCGTTCAGGATGGCAGGTAAGATACAGACCCTATGCCATGCCAGGCAAATAGCATTTTCTCTGTGTTCCATGACATGAAATAGCTTTGGAAGCACTGTGTTACATAGACTGCTTTTATAAGACTGAGGTGGGATTTTAGCCGAGTATTCAGTAAGTAAGAGCCCACATGGGAAGGCTTAGGGAAGGAGTGTTCCAGAAGAAGGGTACAACAAGTGCGAGGGCCTTGAGGCACGAATGCATTAGTGTGTCCTCTGGATAGAGAGAGGACGGTGAGTGGAACACAGTGCCCTGGACATGAATGGTGGGTGACCTCACTGAGAGGCAAGCAGAACCCAAGGCCCAGATCTCTGGGGCTTTGTCCTCACTGGGGAGTTCAGATTTTATTCTGTTTTGGGAAGCCATTGCAGGTTTTTACACAGGGAAACATAGAAATGTAGAACCACCGTGTTTAGATTCAGAGGGGAATTAGAAACAGACTGACCCATTCTCTGCATTTTATTAGTGAAGGAAACTTTTCTGTGCTTTGCTGCTGTTGATATTTTTGGTGGGGTCCTTTTTTCATCTGTAAAACCAGGAGCTTGTATGCAATGCTTTCTGATTTCTGTTCAGCTCTAAAGACCTTGATCCCTATATACCCCTCTGTATTATTGTTCCAGAACCACTGTAACAAATGACCACAAACTAGATGGCTTAAAACACAGAAAGCTATTCTCTCAAAGTTCTGGAGGCCTGAAGTCCAAAATCAAGATGTCCTCCACAGGGTTGGTTCCTTCTGGAGGCCTAAGAAGGATATCTGTTCCATGCCTCTTTCCTGGTAGTGAGCAATCCTTGACATGCCCTGGCTTGTAGATACATTACTCTAGTCTCTGCCACCATTATCACACAGCCTTCTCTGTCTCTATATCTTGACATGGTACTATTGTAAAGACACCAGTCCCCCTGGAGTCATTGGATTAAAGGGCCTGCCCGAACCCAGTGTGACATCATCTTGATTTGATTATATCTGCAAATCCTATTTCCATTTAAGGCCCTATTGACAGGTTCTGGTGTTAGGACTTGAACATATCTTTGTGGGGGGACACACTTCCACCACTTTCATAGTAATGCCTTCTCCATCTTATTTGACCTCCACTTAGTTTAATGGAATCCAAACAGCCATTTCATCTAAACAGCTACGAGGTCAAAATACTGCACCTCTTTTACTAAACAACATTGTCTGCCCTTTTCACATAGATGAAATGTAGAAATATTGTCAGAACTGTTCAAGTCTGACATACCCAAAATGTCGTGCTTCATGGAATCATTTTAGAGAAGAGTCTATCTCTCACCCTTGGACCTATCAGCTTTACTTCTCCAGATCCTTTTATCTTCAACAGAACTGGGGGTTTTTTGTTGTTGTTGTTTGCTTTGTTTCTGTTTTTATGTATTTTTTACTTAACCAGCTGTTTGGTTTCATTCAAATTACTTGCTCTTTGCCTTGTACTAGAAATTATTTAAAGCATTTCTGTGTGTGTGTGTGTGTGTGTGTGTGTGTGTGTGTGTGTAAAACAATGTGACATTAATTAAAGATGAGGTCGAAGAAGGAAAAAAGCAACAAAATTAAAAGGGAGGCAAAACAAAGCTTCAGGTACATTCCATCATGCCAGGTGGGCCATGGATTTTACTTTCCTAACAGCCAGTGTGGAAAGGGGGGCCTCCAAGTTTCACTGTGCCGAGAGTTTTATGTGGCTGATTTTGAAATCGACTCTGAACCCCAGTATGGAGGATTATCGTGAAGCACATTTCAGCAAAAGCAGTTCTTCTGGGGTGCAGGGGGGGGGGGGGAGTAGAGGGAAAGGTGGCAAGTTGATGTGTTCACATTTCCATCTCTGCTAATCTGATTCAGTCTGGCATAAATGCAAAACCATTTCAGGGAGGGATTGAGTCTGTTTCTGTCAAACAGTTCTTTATGAACATTGTACCTTTCTTAATCTGTTTATCACCTTCACCCTTCCATTTCTTATATGGGTATCAGTGGTGAAATAAATAGTAGCCTCTCTGGATTTGGGTAAACCTCCACTCACCTACCTGAGGCATGCTCTTCCATATGTGGGATTATCATAGCAATTTTTTAAAATATAAAGTCATTTACTTTGCTCTAGAAATGTGCATGTGTGTGTGTGCGCATGTGTGCAGGTGTAGCTAGTGCAGCTACATATGTATGTCATGCTGAGGGGGGGTCCTTATTTCTGAATATTCATTATTCGAATTTCTGTGCTTACAGTTACAAAGGGAAGTGATGGTAGAACACAGAAATATTCACTAATGATCAGACCACCTAATAAATTTAGTCCCCATTCTAGCATATCATTTCCTTCCTAGCATCCTACCTACCTATTCAGCCAGTGTTTTTGTTGTTTGACTTCTTACTGATCTTTGATACTATACAGTGCAGATAAATTGCAGAGTCAGCAAAAGATCAAGGACTACAGAAGGGTGGGTGGTGAAAGTGATACAGGAACTGTGCTTGAGCCACACACACACACACCCACTGATGTTGAGGTTTAGAAGTGTGGGATTAGTTAATAGTTGAAGAAGAAAACTCTACAATAATAGTGACATTAGTGGGAAGTCTTTAAATGCCAAAGGAATCATTTGAGTGTCATGTGATTGGAAGACCCTTGAGAAAACTGATGATGTCATGGTGATTATTTGTTCTCTGATTTGCTCTAAAAGACTGACCTAAAGTGATGAATGTCATATAGCACTATACTGTAATTTCGTTAGAACAGTTACAAACATAATATTTGGTTCATTATTTGTTCAGAAGAAATGGTACATAGTTACAATCATAACCTACATATTAAGTCATTAGATATTTTATGAACTTTTTTGTGTAGTTGGTAATTAGTTGAGATCTTAACCTTTTTTTGTTACTATTTATTATTAAAATTTGGCCTTTTAGTTTGATTTACTTTAAGTGACCTTTTTTGGTCTTAATTTATCTTCCATTAATGAGCATCTCCATTGTCTATTTGCTTTAGCTGTGAGAGGTGTGGTATGTTGGAGAGTATCACCTCAGAATTCCCAGAACCTGAAACTATGACCTTATTTGGAAATAGGATTACTGCAGATGGAATTGATTGGAGAAGGTCATGCTGGAGTAAGGTGGGCCCTTAGTCCATTATGGCTGGGATCCTTGTAAGGAGAGGCAAAGAGACAGACACTCCAGAGGGAAAACAAAATGTGAAGAAGCAGACCCACAGGAAGAGTGCTGTGTGATGACAGAGGCAGAATTTGGAGTGATAGGTCTACAAGCCAAGGAATGCCCCGGGTCGCCAGCAACACAAGAGGGAAGAGAGAGGCATGGGGGACAGGTTCTCTCTCAGAGCCTCAGAAGGGACATCTATCCTCTAGAACTGTCAGGAAAGAAATTTCCATTGTTTTAAGCAATCAGTTTGGGGTCGTTTATTATGCCCTACGAAACTAGTATAGGGAGTTGTCAGAAAATTATTCTGCTACTCTGTAGACGACATGCTAATTTGCAGGCCCACAGAGGTATTACGTCAAGTTAGAAATAGGGTGAAAAGTGATTTCACTGGCCCAAACTCAATATGGCTTGAATAACTTGCAGTATTTTCTATATTAAAGAAGTAGCTTCTTGTTTAAAGAAATAGATTGTTTCTGTGAATGAGCTGGAGGCAGTTTTCACTAGTACAATTCTCCTCATCTGTGCATCAATCAGCCCTTGTGTTTCATGGCACCTTTCAGGAAGAGACTGTAACCAGCAACTTCTACTTAAAGCTAACGCATTATCTTTTATTTATTTATTTATTTTTTATTTTTTTACTTACTCATTTATGACAGAGAGAGAGAGAGAGAGAGAGAGAGAGAGAGAGAGGGAGAAACAGGCTCCATGCCAGGAGCCCGACGTGGAACTCGATCCCGGGACTCCAGGATCGCACCCTGGGCCAAAGGCAGGCACCAAACCGCTGAGCCACCCAGGAATCCCCACGTATTATCTTTTAAATCAGGCTACGTGGATGTGTTTTGGGCAGGGGATTTTGAAGTTTGGAACTGGTTCTTCTCAAGAGGCAGGAATTATGATCATGTGCCATTATCATCAATACCCTTTATAAAGAAAGTTGATGTACTTGTTTGTCCCAGACAGAACTTGGTGTGTGTCCTTTGAAATTAAAAGGCCAAGTCAGTGTATTCCATCATCCAGTATGAAATGTTTGTTGAATTGCCTCACTGGCGCCCTGTCTTACATTATCAGTTGCTGGCTCTAGTGTCAGTATGTCATGCCTGGCAGGTTAGTGGGTTTTGGCAGAGGAAATGAAACCTAGTCAGTTACTATGAGATTTATAGTAGATCTGCTATTGCAGGAAGTGGTGAAAAGTTGATTGATAGTTGGAGACAAAACTCTACAACAAGAAACAGGATGTATGCTTTCTGTTTATACCCACGTTTTCCTACATTTTAGGGCTCCTTTTGCACTTTGTTTTGGCTGTTTCATAAGGCCATGCAATCCCCCTCCCTACCGCCCCACTGTAACTCATTCACCAAAATATAAAGTAATTGAGGAAATTTTATATTAGCTTAGCCATGGTAAAGATATGCACGTCCAGCTGTTACTGTTACTCTTTCATGGTAGTTGTATTTACTGTAACTTATCAAAGAGCAGTTTTTAACTTAAAAAAAAAATCCTCCAAATAGGATATTATTTCACAAATACAAACAGAATGAAGACTTTTTAAAAAGTTACATGGTAGGATTACGTTTCCAAAAACTTTCTAAGGTAAACCTGTTTTCAGTATTTTATTAAAATTTGGCATTACTGTGATCCAGTTGTCATGTCTCCTTTAAAGGATGAATCTCTTCACTCTTGATTGAATACATTCTTAACAAGTAGGTGCTCTTCACTTAGACATAAAATATATATTTTAAGTATAACTCGTAACTCAATGTATTCATTGCTTTGTATCTAAATGTACCTGTTTTTTTGTTTTTTTTTTTTTACCTGGTTTTTATACGCATTCTGGGTAACTAATGTCACTGGACAAAGCTTTATGACATGAACTAGCTGGTCTGTTTTGAGTGTGACAGTGAAAAACCACTAACTACATTAAATGAGGTGCTTTCTGAAACGGAAAGGGCCATTGCAGAGTTAGGTTCTACAATTTACAAGGAGTGGCAGACTTATAACCAACTCTAATTGTAACAGTGGTTGAAAGAACAAAAAGGCTTCTTTTCATGGCTTAATGAATAGGTTTCTTTTATTGCAAGCAATGATCGCTAAGTTATCTGCATAAAATAATTGAATAGAAACAAACCCAACTTTCATTCCTTGGATTATTAGGTCACATTCTACATCAATTATGTTTTGAAAATTTTAATTTCTTTTTATCCTAGCATTCTTTAGGGGAGAATTCAGAATGCCTCTTCCATAAACTTAAGGTTTCTATCACAACTTAATTTTTTAAAGAGATTTTATTTGAGAGAGACAGAGATAGCAACAGAGAGTTAGTGAGGAGGAGAAGGAGAAGCAGACATCCTGCTGACTAGGGAGCTTGATGTGGGGCTTGATCCCGAGACTGTGCATAACTTGAGCCGAAAGCAGACGCTTAACCAAGTGAGCCACCCAGGTACCCCTCTATCACAACTTTAATATTAATTTAGGAAACTAGCCAGCTTGACGTAGGAAAAGTGAGACTGCTAAGAAAAAGAGATGAATCAGCATGTTAAAGAATCAAAAATGAACATAAAATTCAGTTTTTACATACTTATTTTTTTAAAAAAAGATGTATTTCAGAGAGCAAGAGAAAGAGAGCACAAGTGGGAGGGGCAGAGGGAGAGAGAGTATCTCAAGCAGACTATGCTGAGCATGGAGCCTAACTTGAGGCTCAGTCTCACAACCCTGAGATCATGACCTGAGCTGAAACTAAGAGTTGAATGCTTAACTGACTGTACTACCCAGGCACCCCCATTTTTTACATATTTTATATAAACAGGTCGTTTAAACATAATATAGTACTTAAAGTAAGAAACAACCTGAAGGATAAAAATTCAGAGTACCTAGTAACAGGCACAAATCCTGTTAGGATCACATGGCTTATCTGAGCCACTATTTTGCCTGTCAAAGTAGATCCTATTTAGTCTCACGTGTGTGGGCTCTGCTGTGTCTGAAAAGAGCTAGGATTACAGGTGAGAGGCTTTGAAATTCCAAATTTGTTCTGTTATACATGACAGATACAGTGTAGTAGACAATAATAACAAGGATCCAGATAGTACAACCAGAGAGTTGACATACCGACTCCCTTCACTGTATCCATAAAAATAAGTCAGATGTGTTCTTCCCATTCCAAAACTGTGATTAAGGCTCAGATGTACACTTCACTGAAGTTTGCTAAGTGAAAGCCAACAGTGTTTGCAGACTTCTGTGCCCGTGTCGGTCAGAACTTGCTCATTGGGAAGACGTTGAATGGAGCTCCAACTGGGGAGAAGTGAAGAATGTGGTCTCAGGATGGGAAACTTTTCAGAGCCTGGATATTTGTGGGTATGGTGGAGGAGGGAGTACACTAGAGCCCCAAGGCATGGGAGTCTGGTTTCGACTGCCCCTGGTTAGCTGTGTAAACTTCAGCAGGAAGTCTCTTACCCCTCCAGGCCTGTTTTGTTATCTGCAATGTGGACAAAAATGAAACTGACCTGTGAGGAGGTTGTCATTTGGAGCAAGCAAGTGTTTGTGAAACGTCATCTTTCATAGATTGTCGAAAGAATGTGTCATGGCTAATAAGAATGTGAGGTGTATGGTCACTGACGTAAGAGCTTGTATTTTAAATACTTATTTAAATAGATAGGTTCCTTGCTCTTTATCTGTTAAAGCTGTGGTTTATTACCCAGAGAGGACCTGCTTCAGTGGAAAAGATGGCAGTGACCTAGGTCCTAGGCTGACAGGGCCTTAGGGCAGAGATGTTTCAAACTGGTCCACTAACTCAGACCAAATTCTTTACCAGGGGTCATCAGAATTTCAAAATACATGTTGTTTGGACATTGTCTACAACTGCCTTAGACATGGACGTAAATTATGTGGCAACCCTCTCATTCTGTGCTCCTAGAGAGTTCTCAAACTGGCAAGAGCATTTCCAGAGTTTATCACTTGTTGGTGAATCATAAGCTGACTTCAACAGATCTTATCCTAGTTTTTCTCTCCACCCTAGCCACCTTCCTTTTTCTAATCTCTGGGAATTCCAGCACACACTCAGGGGTTTCCTTGCATATGAGAAAGTTGCTCTCCGTGATGCCATTGCCTGTGGCCATTCACCCAGCTTCCTGTACCTTGCACCCGCCCTTGGACACTGACTGCGGTAGAGATTCTGGGCCCTGACTGCACTTTTGGAGAGGCAGCAGCGGGGACAGATCATCCCTGCACAAAGTCATTACACCACATATTCTGTGACCAAAGGGTCTCAGACACATCTAGGCGCATTTATGTGAAAAATACCATCTTTGTTCAGTAGTTCCCATTGCCCCACCAGTCACTTCAGGCTCAGTGAAATTAAGCCTTATTTTCTCAATATTCTGGGATGGACTGCTCTTTTACAAGTGAATTTATCTTATGAATTCACCCTCATCAGGTTTGTGTCAAAGCCTCTAAATGTTTAGTACACTCATTTCACCTTTGGACTTAGAGAAACATAGAAGCCATACCAGCATGCTGACCATTTTCACACACTGCCACCTTTTTCAGTTGTCACTTTAGATTTTCTTCTATGGGAGAGGAAAGACAGTTTTTGGACACCTGCAGTAAGTATACTTTTCATTGCTTCTTTCATAACAAAAGGAAAACAACTAATGTATCCAAGTTAATTAAAAAGATTATTTATTATAATGTAATGTTACAAATGTAGAATATCCTCTGATATAACATGAAATGGTTTTCTAATAAAAATAAAAAGTGCTTCATGCTGCTCTCTATGGTATTGCATTTTAGTTTTTGTATATTTAAAATTTTTAAATAGGTATTACATTCACAGAGTTTAAAAAATAATGTGCAGTGAAAAGCCTCCCTCTTACCATCACCTCCAACCTTTCCAGTCCTCACTATCCCCCCATATAAGTTAAAGTGTTTTCTATAGCTTTCTAGAGTTTATTGATAAGTATACAAGCAAATAGATGTGTTTATATTTCTTTCTCATTTTTTAACCTAAAAGGTAGCACACACACATATGGCATGCCTTTTGTTGTTGCTATTAGACAGTATATCTGGGTTAGCCCATGAAGAGCTTTGTTCCTTAAGCAGCCATAGACTCTCTCCCTTTGCATGAAGAGGCCATAACTTATTTAACCAGTCCCATAATGGTGGGCATTTGTTTGTTTCCCATTTTGGGGTATTAAAAACAATACCAGAGGAAATAACCTTGGGCCTCTGTCCTATAGCATATGTCTTTAATTTTCAGATGCGGTATTGCT
Organism: Vulpes lagopus; assembly: GCF_018345385.1. Lineage (NCBI taxonomy): Eukaryota > Metazoa > Chordata > Mammalia > Carnivora > Canidae > Vulpes > Vulpes lagopus. Next base: position 38,827,544 of record NC_054830.1, on the reverse strand, counting down.
GGGTCAAGAGTATGTACATTTTCAATTTTGTAAGTTCTTGCCAACTTCTCCTTCACAGGGGTCGGACCTGTTTAATTTCTCAGCAGCAGCGTAGGGAGTTGCCTTTTCCCCCACAGCCTTGCTAGCCGTGCTATCGAATGTTTGGATTTTTGCCACTATGATAAATGAAAAATGTATCTTACTGTGACTTTAGTTTGTATTTCTCGTATTTGACTGGAGTTGAATATATTTTCTTATGTTTAAGAGGCATTTATATTTCCTTTTGTGAGAATTGTCTGCTTATGTCTTTTTTCTGATGAATTGTTATATCCATTTTTAAGAACTCTGGGGGGATTAGGCCTTGCTCTATGACATGAGTTGCCAGTATTTTTCTCAATTTTGCATTAGCCTTTTGACTTTATGATGATTTTTTTGGTTTCTTGTCTTACAGAAGTTTTATTTTGTTTTGTTTTGTTTTGTTTTTTAATTTGTCAATCTTTCCCTTTTTTGTGTGGCTTCTGGATTTTGAGTCCTAGTTAGAAAGGGCTTCCTCATTCTAGGGTCATAAAGGGATTCTCTTGCATTTCCTTGTAATACTTAATTTGCTTCATGTTTGGGTTTTTTGTTTTTGTTTTTTTTTTTTACATTTATATCTTTTATATGTTTCAGGATTTATCTTGGTATGTCACGTGAAGTATGGCTCTGACTTTATTTTGTTAATTTAAGTTCTGTGCCCTGTTGTGTTCTTGAGCCAGGTAATGAATGGTCCTAATATTTCTTCTTAAAATGGCTTTCAAGGTCCAGCAAGTTGGCAGCTCTTGCAGAAGCCTTAAAGGAAGCATCCCTGACAAAGGCCCAGCTGGGACTGGAACTGGAAGAACTGGAAGCTGCAGCTTTTCTTGTGCAGGAGGAAGAAACAGCATTAAAAGCAGCCCACTCCATTTCCAGGCAGCAGACACCTTCCTCCAGTCCTGAGGCAAGTGATTCAGAGGAATCAGACAGCACCAGCGAATCTGAAACCGAAGGCTTGGACTCCGAGCAAGGGGAGCTCACGGGTAGTAAATCTGAGACCGTAGATCCCTCACGAGGTCCCTCTTTTGAGGCAGGCAGTGCCCTGCTTATTGATGACAATGGGGTGTGCAGAAACTCAGCCATCGGGACATCTGGTGGTAGTCCAGGCAAGCTACCTGCCTCCTCCTGTGCTCTTGGAGGGTCCCGGCCGCTGATAGAGGAGCTCGGAGAGCAACTGAACTCAACAGTTCAAGTTTCTGAACCCGAGGACTCTGCTGCTGGAAGCCACAGCAGTGTGCAGGGCAGAGTCAATGGGCAGACACCAAGTGACAGACTCTGAGTGGTTTTCTCCACCATTGAGAATTATGTCAGATTTGGTTTTCTTCACTGAATGATAATTCTTCATTTTCACTTTGTCGTCCTTCTTAGTGTATACAACACTTTTTCAGTGAGCTGATGTTGATACCTGTTGGTTTCTTAGTACAACTTTAAAAAATAAAGTTTTAAAGTATTTTTACCAAAGTGTCATTAATATTGAAGATGAAATAACAGTTCAGCTGGAATCCCTAGAATGTAGAGCTCATCAATGTTTTTTCTTCAAGATTTTATTTTTAAGTAACCTCTATACCCAAAGTGGGGCTTGAACTCACAACCTTGAGTCACATGTTTTACCAGCCAGCCAGGCATCCTTAGCCACCTCTCCTACCCCCCATTAATATTTTAGGAGCCTCACCCAGGTATACTTGACATACAGTAAACTGCATGTATTTAAAGTGTACGGTGTGGTAAGTGTTGACATCTGTATGCACGAAAATGAAATCATCACTGCCGCCAAGATTCTGTACTTACCCATCATTTCCAAGTGTCCTCATCCCCCTTTGTTACCCTGCTCCCCTACCCCAACATACCACCCATTCCTCCATTCCCCAGCAAGCACTGAATTGCTCTGACACTGTACATTAGTTCGCATCTCCTAGGATTTAATATAATTGAATTGTGTAATATGTACCCTCTTAAAAATTAGGCTTATTTCACTCACTATAATTATTTTCAGATTTGTCGATGCAGTATGTGTTCAAGAGGGCTTTTTTAAAAAGCTTTTTGTTTTTTCCCCGTATCTGATTAGTATCTGATTGGATAGATTTTTCCATCCACCTACTGATGGACATTTGGGTTGTTTCCAGCTTTTGGCTGTCACAAATAAAGCTGTTATGAACATTTGTGTGCAAGTCTTTGTGTGGACATATGCTTGCATTTCTCTTAGGTAAATATCCAGTAGTGGAATGGCTGAGCCGTATGGTAGGTGTATGTTTAACAATTTAAGAAACTGCCAAACTGTGTCCCAACATGGCTATACCAGTTCACATTTCCACCGATAGTGAATGAGTGCTCCATGTCTTGCACGTTCTTATCATCACTGTGATCCATTTTTACCATTTTAATAGGAGTGAGGTGGTATCTCACTGTGGTTTTAATTTGCGTGTTTTAAGACTTCTGTTGGTGAGCATCTTTTCATATGTTTGTTTGTCCTCCACAAATCTTTGGTGAAGTGTCTTTTCAAATCTCTTGCCATTTTATTTTTTAAGCTGGGTTGCTTGTTATTTTTGAGTTTGAGAGTTCTTTATAAATTCTGGATACAAATCCACATTATGAGTCATCTTTACATGCCATGTAATCTTTGATAGGGCGCCATGCATTGTAAATTTCACTTTGTTGAATATATGTTCTTAAATTCTTCAGCTTTGTTTGGGGATGCAGTTAAGTTTCTTGGAAATAGTTTGATCCTTGTACGTCTTGCATGTGTAATTTGTTAGGCAGGTCTAGAACAGTGTTCAGTCTAGGATGAACTATTTCCTGATATTAAGGAAAGATTTTCCCATGCCCTGGGAATTACAGATTTTCCAGTCTGGGTGGGTGATAGAAATAGGCACCTGTGTGAATGCTGAGTGAGCACTGTTCCCACTAATGCTTTCAGATGGTACTTTCCCAAGATGACATGTTCTCATCAGTAAGTACTCTCATGAGTAGTAGAGGGGCCCCTCCAGATAATCTGGCCTTCTGTCCTGCAAATGCTGGCTGCTTGATTCTCCCCTTGTCCTCAGCTTTGTCTCCTGAACTCTGGAGTCCACTGGAGTCCCTCCTCGTGCAGCTTGGACAGTGGGTCAGAGCAGTAGGTCAGGTGATGATGCAGCTCACTATGTTTGTCTCTCACCCCTCAGGATCACTGTCTTACGTTGCCTGACATCCAGTGTCTTGAAAACCATTGTTATGTATACTATTCCTGTTTTTCTTTTTTGGTTATGTTGGGTGGGAGAGTAAATCTGGTCTTTATTATGCCATCTTGATTGGAAGCGTAAGTCTCCATTAATATTTTAAATGTGAATTTTCCCACTTGAATGTAAGCTCCCAGGGAGCGGGTTCTGTGTCGTATCTGGTTACCACTGAATCATCAGTGCCATATTCTCAGCGCTACATAAATATTTGCTGAATGAATGAACAAATGAAATAAACCAATTTGCTCTAGGGAGGAAATGAAATGAAATCTGATATGTATTAATCTCAGTAGCATTTTTATTTCAAGGGTATGCTCCCTTTTACTCTAGGTTTATATAGGTTGCCAGTATTTGTATTTCCAATATAAATTTCAGTTTGTATTAATGGGATAGTTGGGGTGACTGTGCCATTTGACACGCATGTTAACTCCTGAGCACTGTAACTGCTTTGTCGGAATGTGTTCAGGACTTTTCTCAGACTCCCTGGAGAGCTTCAAAATCCCTATGACCATTGAAAATGCATTTCTTCTCAGTGGCACATTACCCGAAGCCAGTTTGAAAATGCATTATCTGTTACTCCCCTCATCCACTTCTAACGTCAAGTTCAGCAGATACACTCTTGTCTAATAAAGCCATGGAAACTCTTCCTTTTACCAACTCTGTCTTTACTTAGGAATCTACACAGGATCTACCTCTGTGAAGCTTGCCATGGGTGGAAAAACCTGTTACTCCCTTCCTAAAAGAATAAGCAAACATGATCCTTCCTGGACATCTCAGAGCAAAGGAACTCATGAAACAACTCTCAGGAGTATCAAAGACAATATGAGTGGGTGCCTTAATTTTGGCTCTATGTCTGCTGTGGGTTTTTTTTTTTTTAACCTTCTCTTTATTCACAGAGGGTTAAAGCTTTGTGATATCACATTACCCTGTCTTTGTTTAAGATTGCACCACGTCTGTAACCCAAAACAAGTCCAAAGGTGCTGCCTTTTATTTGATTTTTTTTTTTCTAATTCAACAACCTGCCAAGCAACTCTAGGGATCTCCAGTAATCATGTGAGTTTCCCAAGAGCCCCAGGTGAGATGGGAGGAAAAAAAATTGTTGGCAAAAGAGCGGGAGGGGACCTCAGCGACTGGTCCCAGCTCAGTGGGAAGAACTTAGACTTTGGGGTTGATGAGGTGAGGAGGTGAGTTCCAGAGCTGAAGCTCAGGTGTGAGCAGCCCCACAAGCAAGGTACACCAACCTCCAAACCTACGCCTTGAAAATGGGAATAGAACTATTTTCTTGCTTATTTTAAAGGGTGATGAGACTATGTTCAAAATACTTTATGAACTGGAAAGTATTAAACCAACATAAGGGTTTATTACTCTTCCCTGACTTCCCCAGAGCTGAAACAGGGTTCTGTTCAGCTACCTGACAACAGGTCACTGGGGGAGCCGGCACTGTGAAAATGAGTCAGCCGTGTTAATCGCTTCAGAGGCATGCCAGTGGTAAAAGTCTACACAGTTCAGCAGATTAGACAGAAATATTAATTATGTCAATGAATCACAGCACTGCCTCATCTTCTGGGTTCGCATTATCATTGACCTATTTTTCTGTGTTCTGTCTCTCCTCTGCCATTACCCTGGAAGAATAATCCAGGGCTTTGCCGTGGGCATGATGGGTTTCAGGTGCCAGTAACTATGCTGATATCATCTTTCACTGGCACAAGATTAATTTACAAATGAGCCAGGGCTGCTCCCTACCACTTTCTTAGTTGAACAGCTGGGGGGCGGTTTTCACACCTGCTAGTGGAAAATCCACTTTGGTTGTGTGGATCAAATTCTATTACAAAGAATGGGGGATGGGGGAGGAGAGAGGGAGAGCCAAGTTTTCTCCGTTGGAAGACTTCATTAAAAAAGTGTGCTTTTTTTAATCAGAGGGGGCTCCTCTATTTTGTTACAAAGAGATTTTTATTATAACTAGAAATTGACCCATGTAGTCAGCAGTGACAAACACCACTAAAAGAAAACAGAAGTGAGTTAAAGACGATAGAGGAATAAAACCTTACTCAATCAGGTACTGAATCTGCATAATGTATTGTAAAATATTTGAAGATGCCAGAGCCCCCTTGTATCAGCTGATCTGTCATGTAACAACATTGCATGTCAGGTGGATTGAAGTGAAACTTCATAAACAAATCTAACTGTTTGGTCAGGCATCTCTATTAAAGCGAATCAAAAACTGCAAATGTTTCCTTAACATCGTTCTGTCTAAATCCCCGATGGAATTCTTGTTTGTGATCTGCTCCCTGTGCCGGCCGTTCTCCGAGCACGTTATATATAGTTTCAATCCATACCAAATGAAGGAAGCATTGATTAGACTTGATTTAAGGCAGCAAGTGATAAATGCAGCTGGAAATTGATTCATACCTCTCAAGTGACTGGGGCACAGCCATCCACAGTTGACACAACTCTTGTCTCAAGGCTGGAGAAAACAAACAGGGAAACACATGTCAGACAGATAAATGACTTGGCTGTTTTGAGCTCTCCGTGGAGGCCATTTGTTTCCTAGATAAGGAAGACTGCTCTCCAAAGTCATGAAAAGATAAGCGAGAGGAAAAGGATGAATGTGGAATTGCATGCCTGAGCACTTGAAAAAAAAAGAAAAGAAAAGAAACCCGACCAGAAAGGATTTACCTCCAAGAAGAATCCTGCTAGGAGGCTCTACTCTCCGCTCTGCTTTCATCTCAGGGGCACTGCAGGCAGGGAGTTTGCCAAGCAAACTTCAGTCCAGCTAGGCTCTGTCTCCCGGATTTTAAGTGATGGCGGTGGTATGCTGTCGTCTTTCAAGTTCTTTCCGGGGAGACATTTCCCAACTGCTCTCCTTGGAGTGAACATTCAGGGGGAAGAAGCAGCCGGCTTCCGGCCTGAAGTGCCAGCAGTTCGACCAGCAGCCCAGAACCACCCCCCCGAATGCAGTAGCTCTCTGGCAATCCAGTGCCTCTCAGACAGCCTCTCCCACAGTATGTAGTTAAATATTTACTGTGTTTATGCTCTGTGTTTTCCCACGTTGACATATTTGCTCATGCATTGCTTTCTCTTCTCCCTGTTACTTTGCATAGGTGGACATACATTTCACCCATTCTTCAAGGCCTCATTGAGCCTTCATTCTTCCCGGCTGGAAGTTATTTTCCTCCTCTGAACTCCCACTGGATTGGGGCCAGGTCCTGCTGGAAAAGCCTTGAATTAAGGGACAGCTAAGGGATCAGAGTAGGGATGTGTGATTTCTGTGAGGCTATGCTATAGAGCAGTGGGTTCCAGAGTTCCTATGTTGAGACTTCTGCAAAATTAAAATTAGTGGAAAACAAACCACTATGGAATGCAGAGGGCTCCTGACAAAGCTGCCAACATTTAATTTTGCATATACAGTTGACCCTTGAATAAGACAGAGGTTAGGGGTTAAAAATGCACATACAACTTTTGACTTCCCAAAACTTAACTATTAGCCTGCTGTTGACCAGAAGCTTTACAAAACATAGTTAAAAACATATTTTGTATGTTACATGTAATATAGACTGTGTTCTTATGATAAAGTAAGAGAAAATGTTACTAAAATCATAAGGAAGTGATGGGCAGGTGGGTGGCTCAGTTAAGCATCCAACTCTTGATTTCAGCCCAGGTCACAATCTCAGGATAATGAGATGGAGCCCTGCATTGGGCTGCGCTTCAGCGAAGCGTCTGCTTGAGATTTCTCTCTCTCCTCTGTGCCTGCCCCTGCTCCCACACTCTTTCTCTAAATAAATAATAGATAGAATCTCTTTTAAAATCATAAGGAAAATATATTTACGGTACTGTATTAATTGAAAAAAAATCTGTGTATTCGTGGAAATGTGTACTTCAAACCCATGTTGTTCAAGGGTCCCCTGTATAGGTATCCTCACCCACCTAGTATTCCACTGAAATTCCACTTTCTTTCATAAAAGCATGTTAACATCAAAAAAGTAAAAAGACATGTCAGAATACAAGTCTGTCTTCTAAATTGGACATTTATTAGCTTTATGAAAAACTCTTTTCCTTGAGAATCAGAGTTGGATTCATCAGAATTTTCCTGTCCTGCAGTGTATTTGCCAAGCATGGATGTCCATCTTGTCTAGGTGTCTTCTCAGCAGCTCTTCCTCAGCTGAGGTACAGCAGCTGCCTAGTATATTTTAGAAACAGTACACCTTTGAATTAGACATGAGACTAGACTTTACTAACAGCCATCACATGTTGAGCCACTGCCTTGTGCCAGTCTATGTGAGGCCTCTCTTGTTTTAAGCATGTCAAGCAAGGCCTGTCTCCACTTTAGTTCTTCTCTAGGCTCAGACCTGCCACTGGAGCTCTGCTCTTAGCTGACTGCATCGGGGTTGAACTTGACCCAAGGGCAGGCTGGGGCTTCTGACCTGGAAAGCTTTATTAAACCATGGGTTCTACAATTCTGGCAGCATACTTGGACCATCTGAGAAATTCTAAAGAAAGAGATACCCAGCCTCCTCTGCAGACAGTGTCTAAATAGGCAAGAGCTGGAATAATCAGATTTGTGTCCTCAGAAATTTGCATGGTGAATTACAGAGCACAATAGGCCCTTGGCAGTGGTTACAGAGGGTGAGAAATACATTAAGTCACAACTAGGCCTGAAGTCAGTCCTACAAACTCAGGAAGGAGAAGAAATATGAATTAGAAGAATCAACATAGTGGAGAAAATACCAAGAATGGGGTGAAGACACCAGCTGGTCAAGGAAAAGAGTGGCGGGGCACCCAAGGATGTACACATGTGGAGTTAAACCACATTCCTCTCTGAAATGAAGATTCAAACATATCTGCTCTGAATCCCAGAGCAGCCTGGGATCCCCGTATCACTATTTAATGAATCTCCATTCCATTAGACTTGACACTATGATTGTTCTTACTTGTGGAGTTCAGAGGGCATCTGTTTCCCATATCACTGATCAAACTGGAGGCCTTTCTTATAAATAACAGGAAAATTGACCAACTGTTTCAAACAGTAATGAGGGTTTACTAGTTCATGAACTGAGAAGTCTGGCCACAGAATGGATTTCAGGAGAGGCTTAACCCAGCTGCCCAGTGATGTGACCAAAGCCCTGTTTCTTGTGGTTTCTCTGTTCTACTATCCCCAAGTGTTGATTTCGTCCCAATTTTGCCACCTCGCATGTCCTGAGGTGGCTTCCAGCAGCCCCCAGCAGCTATCTCCTTTCTTGTTAACATCCATCAGAAAAGAGATTATCTTTGGTCCAGCATCTCCAGCAAATGTCCTCAGATTGATTGGATCCATTTAGGTAAATTTAGAATCATTCCCAGTTGGCCAATAAAATGGAATGTTCTGGTTGGTTTTATCTCAGTCATGTGGCCACCCATGGAGCTGGAGGTAGCCATGGCAGTGCACTACTCAGCTCTCTCCAATATGAGCTGACAGTTTCATGAAGGAGATACGGTGTTCACTTGGAGGCCACACTCTCTCCAGGCTGCTCCTACCACTGACAGCCACAGACAGGTGCTAAAACGGGGCCATTCCTGCCCAGTGTTGGATCCTTCCCACTGGCTCTTTGCTCCAGGCTCCCTCTTGTCCTTCCAGACTTTCTGAGCTTGCAGAGTTAGCTGTGTGGGGTCTCCCTGCCCAGTCTTCCCCCCTCCCTCCAAGTGCTGATCCTCCTCCCTGCCCTGGGCTCTCCTCTCCTGCTCCTTTCTTATGCACTTGAAGCAAAAGAGGCTGCACTTGTAATCCTTTCTTGGGGCTTTTGCTTCCCAGAGGACCCACAGAAGACACTCCCGTTATCCCAACTACTCTGGAATGAGCCTCTGATTTTTACAAAGGAGCTCAGCTCAAACACACTTTGCCCCACAAGTGCCTTTGTGTGGGGGTGGGGCGGGGGGGGTGTGTCTTTCCCATGAAACCAAAGAGGAGACCAGGATTCCAGGCGGAGTAACTTGCCAGTCACCCGCGCAGCAAGGGGCAGCCCTGCGTGCAAACCCCATCTCACCCTCGGCAGCCCCGGCTCTTTGCCAACACGAGGCGCTGCCCCTTGTAGAGAGCCCTGGAGAGGTGGCCTGCGATGCTCGAGTTCGCTTAGCTCCCCAGGGGGTGAAGGAGGGTGAATGCCAGCGTGTGTCCCCTCTGCTGGGCTTTCCTTGAAGCAGTCACCTGGGGTGGGGTGGGGTGGGGGGGGGCAGGGACGGGATCTGTGGGTGGATGAGCTGAGATGGTCACCGCCTGTCCTGCCGCGCAGGCTGCGGGATCCACTGCCGCCTTATCGTGCTTGGACACCTGACAGGTGACACGTCCGCAGGAGTGGCATCCCCTGCACGTAAATCCCCAAGGAAGAGCAAAGGCGCCGGGCGCCCGAGCCCCCCCATCCCCCCCATCCCCCCCCGGAGGCGATCGCGGCTGGGAGCCCGGGCGTTCCCGCGCGCCGCAGATCAATGAGGATGCCTGTTCTCCGTTATGCCAGCCCACCCCCTCTAATCCGCCGCATTGTCCACTGACGTGTCTAATTATGTGTCTTACAACCACAGAACTCCCCCCAGAGCAGCGGGGCCCTTCTGGCGGAATGAGGAGCATGATTGCTCCATCTGTTCCTCGGGCGCCGCGGGAGGCTGCGGGCGGGCGGGCGGGGGGCGGGCGGGCGGACTGCGCGTGCGCGCGGGCGGGGCCAGAGCGGGGCGGGGCCAGAGCGGGGGCGGGGCCAGAGCGGGGGCGGGGCCGGACGGCCTCCGAGCGCAGGTGCCTGGGGGAAGGGGATCCCCGCGGCAGGTGCGGATGCCAAGCTCGCCGCGGCGCAGTCTCTGTTTAATTACTGTCGACGGAGGGGGCTGTTTCATTTTAAGAATTCTAGGAGACAGGTTCAGATGGAGTTCTGAGCCGAGCTCGGGAAGGTGGCTGGCTGGAAGCTGCTGGGGAGGGGAGACACCTGCGTCTTTCACTGAGACTGGCTCGCTCAGGATTTCCCCGATATGTAAAAACAATCACCTGGAGTGTGAAGAGGCTTTAAGAGAGAAGTCAGCCCGCCCTCATCCTCCCCGCGGCTCCTCCCGAGCTGACTAAATTGTCATTTGGCGAAGCCCGTCCCCAAATCACAGGCGTGCTATTCCTCTCCCAGTCACACTGTGCGTGCGGAGATCTGGCTCGAAGGGTCCATGGAAGTGTCACCTGCGGAGGATGGCACAGAGGAGATGACCAAAATTAGGCTCCCCCTGGAACCGGATGCCGATACCAGCTCCCATGTGCCACGCCCTCTACAGTTTGCAAAGTGATTCCTTCTGCCTCGCCTCTTTTCCAACAGGGACAGCCAGGGGAGGTCCCATTTTAAAATGAGGAACCCGAGAGGCACTCAGGCTTTTGCAGGGTGAGCACACCGGGCAGTGGTCGCCCCAGGACTCGTGAAAGATCTCTGTAGAAAGGATGAACAAGAGTTGGTCAAGTGGAGGGAGGTGGGGGTGGGGAAAGTGTATCTCAGGTGGAAGGATGTGATGGGTGAGAGAACCAGATTGTTTGGGATGATTGAGACAGAGGGGGAGGCTTAGGCCAGCTCCCGGATTGGGCAGTAGCTTACAGAACACCACATAAAGTTGTGGACCCAAACGCAAATGCAGATCATGTAGAGAGAAGGAGGAAGAAAAACCCAGGACCACAATAACTGAAAAGCGATTGAATATTTACTGCAGTCCTTTGTGAATTTCATCATAAAGCAAATGTTGTAAAGCCTTCTCCCGTTCTCTCTTGCATAACCTCACTCTCTTGCCCTCTGTCACTCTTTTATCATAGTCACTGCCCAGAGTCACCTTTCTCCCTCCAGACTTCCTCAGCCTCTCTTTCAGACTCTACTCTCACAGCTTTCCTCCCTCCCCCTCTTTCCCTCTTCTCCATTTCAGTGTCTATGATTTGGATCCTATAGTACCGTCTTCCCTTCCAGTATGAGTTCCACTTGCCTTGTGGCTCCTTCCACTTAGAGCAGTTAGGGCAGGAGTCGACAGACTAGCAGTCGAGGGCTACATGCATCCTACCACCTGTTCTTGTGCAGCCCACAAATGGACTATGTTTTTTAAATGTATATTTAAAGTGATTGAAAAGAACTTGTAGAAATTTATTCTCTCGCTTGTTACAGAAATACCTACATGATAGCTGTGAGTTGGCCTCTTGGCCTACAAAGCCTACCATACTTTACAATTTGCCATTTAAGAGAACAAGTTTGCTAACCTCCTCGGTTAGGAGAAGTGGAATATGGATGCTTCCTCAGTAGTGTCTTGGATGCCAGGCCTATAGCTTCTGGGCTTTTCCCAGCCCTGTGAGGGAGATTTTTGCAGGAAGGTGGGGTGAGGCCCCTGCATGGCAATCTGGAGGGAGGGAGAATTTATGGGAAGGGGACAAAGCCTGCTTTTGAAAGAAACCCATTGAGAGCTGTCACAGGGGCCAGCCAAGGACACACTTGTTTTTTCAGTTTGAGAGGTACCTTACATTTACCTGATCATTCCTAGGACTAGGAATGGTAGAGTTCAGCCAACCGAACTCTAAAAGCTGTGATCTCTAAAAGCTGTGATCCTTTGGTGATCCCGCAGTAAAGATGGAGACCAGCCCAGCATACAATAACCTGAGAGGTTTCATATTCCAGAAACAGATAACCTGGCAGGTCAAGCCTGTCCCAGTGTGTTGTTTTTGATCAAGAGGTAAGTAGTCTACCAGTGATGCCTTACCAGAAAGTGTAACATATACTGCAGTCTTCTCCGACTTTTGGGTCTCTTTCCATATACCATGAATACACCCTTATTGCCTTTTATCCTGGGTGACCATCTACTATTTTCTTTTTTGAGCATTTTAGAAAGCTTGTCATCCTAAGCATCTTCCCATAATTACCTGGGCTACCTTTTGTCTTTCTGGCATCCTGTTAGGGAAACCATTCCTGACCCCTGTAATAATGCTGCTTCTTCCCTGTCTATCTGAAGGGCTTGATATTACCCTGTAATCCCACCAGAGAGTTGGACCCTTGGCCCAGGTCTGGCTAATCAGAATATCTTGTTCCTCTGGCCATAGTGATTGGTTTAGGGATGGAGTGATGTCAATGAAATTCCTCTTCAGAACTTTGGCCAGAGCTATTAGAATGATACTTTTTCTTCTCAGTTGGTAAACTGGAAGAAAGCTATTTTTGAGTTGTTGATAATTATCTTTGTAAACACATGGGTAAAGCCTTCCTGGAAAATGAATATCATATATAAGAAAGCAGAGATGGAGAGAAAGAAGGAGATGGGAGAGACTGACAGAAAGAGAGAGATCGAGATCTGACATAATTTCAAACTCAGCATTCAACCATTCCTGAAGCTAGTTCAACCCTGGATCAATTACCCAAGCTGGTAAATTGCCTTAAAAAAAAAAAAAAGTGGGGGCAGCCCGGGTGGCTCAGCAGTTTAGCGCTGCCTTCAGCCCAGGGCCTGATCCTGGAGACCGGGGATCGAGTCCCGCGTCAGGCTCCCTGCATGGAGCCTGTTTCTCCCTCTGCTTGTGTCTCTGCCTCTCTCTGTGTTGTCTGTCATGAATAAATAAGTAAGACCTTTAAAAAAAAAATTTAGCTGACTGGGGTAGTGTTCTTTTACTTGTACCCAGTTACTTCCTGAGCAATGTAGGTGTTTCACCAGGTACCTTGGAGTGTTGGATGCCGCCCCTCGGCACTCACAGCCCTTTATCATGTTATTTTCAGCGCCCTTATGTTCTGACTCTGGACTTACAGCAAGCTGCTTTGGCCACTGGGATGTTTGCACATGTGATGCAGGTACAGTGGGGCTTGTCCTCTCTTTGGCAACTCTTGAGCCCTTCTGCCATCATCTGAACAAGCCCAGTCTAGCCTTTGGGATGATATGTAGAGCCCAGATGAGCTGTCCCAGCTGAGGCCCCATCGACTAGCCAGCCCGAGCCACACTGGAAGCTGATGGTAGCCAATAGAATGAGGCTGGCCAGAGAACCACCCACCTGAGCCCAGCCCAGCTATCCAGCCTGAGGAATTGCAAGCTAAATAAATGATAGAGGTTTTAAAGCACTTCAGTTTTAAAGTGGATGGTTAGGCAACAAAAGCTGATACACAACAAATGGTGGAAAAGGTATTTGAAAGGCGCTAAAGGAGTGCATCTTATCTATCACCCCATGGCCTTTTTCATGGCTAGGGAAAACACTGAGCTGTGGTATTGAGCTTAAACCAACCCTGGCTCTAGACCACCAGTACCTCAGCAAGGAGCCCATGGCACTTACTGAATCCAGGCTGAGCCATCCCTGTAGGCTGGGAAATCCATGCCGGGTACTGTCCCCCAAAGCCCTTCTGGGCAGTACTCACTGCCGTCATCATGGCCAGCACAGGACGAGGGATCAGATGCACACCTTACAATTTAGAACTCCTCCTGGTCATGTCCTATGTTAGGGAGAGTTCAAAGGTAGTATCTGTGATGCTGTCAGATACCAGCAGTGACTTCCTACGGGCTGGTTGGGACCAGGAGGAGGAGAGAATCCAAGAGCAAAGCTTTGCAAAAAGATGGGGAGAGATGCAATCTTGTCTCATTCAACAGTCCTCTAAGAGTCTGGCTGAGTTGGCTTACAAAGTTACTAAGGACTCCTGCCACCCAGCCTGGGAAAGCAGCTGGTTTGTTGCTGGAGATGTTGGAAGAGGGTCCTAAGAGCAATCAGTGAATGCAACTTCCCTTCCCTCCCCCCAAAAACCCCTCACAAGCTTGTCCTGGCCTCTGCCCGGGAGCTCCCACCCATCTGCACCGTGGCCAGGCTTGGAAAGAATCCTTCTTTGATGCCAAGTATCAGCAGGGCTCTCAGAGGGTGTGAATTATTCACTGACAAACCCAACACCCATCTGTCTCCAGTCGAGCTGCTGGCATCTCCCTGGGCCCAGAAGCTACCCAGGGCACCTCCAACCCAGGCCTGCCCGTAGGTTCCTCATAATGAAGATTCAGCTGCCCTGAGGCTTTTGCCTTAATTGGAGAGATGATGGGGTGAGCAAGAGGCTCTAAAGTGTGCATTTGAAATCAATTTGCTCCTTGAAGTGGCATGAAAACCAAAGTCTAAGAGATGCCCGCTGTGAGGGGATTTCCCTGGTGCCACTCGGCTCAGTCTCTGTTAATGGCCTGTGTTTAATGGCCCCTCACATCTTTTGCTCTAAAGAGGTTGGCAGGAGCCGTGATGGGGTGGAAGTGGCTTTGTGGGGAATACAGGCCTTGCAGTGGTGGTTTCACCCACAGGGTACGGCCTCTGGGAAGCAAGGTTGGAGGATGGGGTAGCCACGACAGCTTGCACATGCATGCTGGCTGCTCAGGGGAGACTTCAGGGGCTCCCCAGGGAGACGGCAGCAAGTTCTCAGAGATTTTCAAAAAGAGGTCAAGTTGCCTACGAACCCAGCCAGCTTCCTGAAATTTCTGGAGGAAATAGGTGACAGCATATCTGTAGGATAAGAGGCTGCAGGAAAACATATAGGTTGGTGGTCACAAAGTCCCTTGATTCTAAGGGGCAAAATGGCTTTTTCCTCCATTAAAATAATAAGCCAGGAATTATTTGTATGCATCTTTAGTGACCAGTGACTGACTTTCAAATCTGCATATCCAGGGTTAAAAAATAAACGAGGGGTCCTCGTTGGTAACTGTCTACTAGAGTAACAGTTGTGACTATTGCCATGTAGCAAACCATTGTAAGATGTTCACTGGCCCTAGTTACTCTTAGTTGTAGAACCTGACCTTACAGTATATATCCTATCAAACATTATAATGTGCCATTATTATATGTGTATATATATATAAATATAATATGCATATATAGGTTGTATTCTATGTTTATTATATATCATAATGCCCCATATCACATATAGGGAGATATATATATATATATGTATTTATATTATATATTTTAAAAAAATAATTTTTAAGATTTGCTTTTGAACTTACTTGGCTATGAATAGTAACTCATTTAATTTACTATTGGTTCTATTTTGTAAGCAGTCATTTCGCATATGTAGAAGTTCGCACAAAACAGAGTAACCAAATCATGAATTGTTATCAGAAGTAATAAAGCCTTTATGAAAACTAAACTGACAGTGAACAAAGTGGACCTAATGTTTATAGACATTTAGTTAAACATTTATTCATTTTGATTTTGCATATTTTAAAAAAATATTTCAAGGGAAGCCCGAGTGGCTCAGCGGTTTAGCACCACCTTCAGCCCAGGGCAGGATCCTGGAGACCCGGGACCGAGTCCCAGGCCTCTGGACTGGAGCCTGCTTCTCCCTCTGCCTGTGTCTCTGCCTCTCTCTGTGTCTCTCATGAATAAATAAATAAAATCTTTAAAAAATTTTTCAAGCTGATACCTTTTATTCTTTCCTGGACTCTAATATGTTTATGAGACCTGGAAGGTGTGGCTGTGTGGAGTGGGGTGTATGCGTGAGTGTGTGTGTGCGCACGCACGTGTGTGTCCTAGTGGATAAAACATCCTTGCCTGGGTGGGGGTGAGTGGATGGGGAGCCTGAAGGAGATTCTGTCAAGGTCTCCAGGCTTCTAGAGTCTTATTTCTCACAGGTCTTATTGGCTGTTTCTTTTGATTGCAGAAATAACTTGGTAGGGTCTGTGCTTAGGTAAGGAGGTATGCTGGCATGTGCAAATCAGCACCTTTAGGTGAGGAGGACCTAGGGTGGTGCCAAACCCACTAGGCTCTGCTAAGAAGTCAAGTGACAACTGTGGATGTTACCCTCAGGACACAAGAATCACAAAATGGAAAGGGAAGGCTTGGTTCTCTCACCTGGTGTGGGGTCTCTCAGCGGGCCTTGGTTCATGTATCACTTTACTCAGCAAAGGAATAGGAAGGCCTGTTTTCAGGCCCAACCTGAAGTGGGGGGAGGTCAACGACCAGTGGAGTGACCAGTGGGGTGTGAGGTTTATCATCATTGCCTTGTTGGTGGCCTCCTCTCCATTAACATATTTCCCTCCTGGCCCTCAACAGCGGCGAGCATTCAACACTAGTGCAAGGTTTTGACCCAGTTGTGAATGTCAGGGGACCCAGAGACTTGTGCCCATGGGTCTCCACCAGGCCCTGACCACTTCAGGAGTCCAGTAGGCTACTGGGGGCACAGGAGGGACGAGAAGAACTAAGTCTGAGAGGACATCTTCTGGTTGCCAGACATTACACCTTTGTTTGGTATTGGCTTCCTAACCTTATGCCTCAAGCCAGCATGTGCTCTCTTTCAGCTGCAGAAATGGGAATTCTAGACAGTTGAACTGATTTACCCAAAGGGCAGAGGGAGGATTTGAGCTCAGAGCACTCACACTCAAGGCCTGTTCTGCTTCTCCCACACCCTGCTTGCTCCCTGAATTCCTAGGAATGTTCAGACTCTCAAGAGTATGTTGGTGAAATTTCTGATATGCCTCAAAAATAGATGAGTTGTCTGTTCCAGGTAAATTGTTACTTCCTGAACCCAAGAAGAGAGAGAGAAGTGGCTGCCAAGGGACTTCTTTGTCGGGCACAGCACAGGAGATGCACAGCAGGGGAGTAGTCAGGTGGGGGCTGAAATCCAGCCCACGTGTCACCTGCCTGTCAGTGCCCTGGTGCTGGACTTCATCAGATCAGAGATGGGTTGCTTGCCAAGACCTATATCCCTGAGACCACATCCACCAGAGGGGTGCCCCTTAATAAGTTTCACAGAGGCACTGCTTTGGTTTGGGTTTTCCTGGAGGCAGACATGGATGGAGATGTGGAATGCAAGTGAGTCTTCTGGGAGGTGATGCCAGGAGGCACTGGTAGGGAGTGAAGAAGACAGGCAAGGGGTGCAAACCATTCAGGTGTGCATCGCGATGGTTACGCCATTGGGGAACAGTCGAGAACATTGCCTGAGTCACTCCATTAGTTATCAAGGGGGCTGCTTCCCAGGGCTCCCCCACTGGCCCTGCAGGCAAGCTGTGTGTCCCGGGTGGCAGAAGGCACTCCTTTATGGTCACAGTTGTTTCTGATGAGCTGCTGTGGTGGCAGGTGCGTGCAGAGGGCACCGGGGCAGGGTGGGGCTCGCGTTGTCCCTAGGCATCTTGTGGGTGAGCCTGACTTCTGTCCTGCTGGATCTAATCTGCTGAACTATTGTCTGCCACCTAGTCCCCATCCATCAACTGAGACATCCACCTGTGATGTTGTCCTCCCACTGTCTAAACCGGGATTCCTTCCGGAAGAAACCCGAAACACCCACCACTGCTAAAACATCATCATGACACAAAGCCTCCCGACCTTATAATCAGGTCTGGGATCCGATCCTGGCTGCGATGTGTGTGCCTCTTCCAGCGTCCTGGCTTCGATTTCTGCCCCTTTCTCTGCCTCCGCTGCGCCTCTGGAAGCCCAGAAGGAAATCCAGGTTTCCTGGCCTCCCGCCTTCCTGTTTTGATCCCAGGGCTCCGGAGGGCTGGCAGGAGCGGGAGGTAGCAGCCCGGACGCTCAGCTCTGGAGGGATCCCGGGCCGGGGCTCGGCTGGGGGCCTGGGGGCGCCTTGAAAGCTGTGCCTGTCGCAGCCGGTTTATTCCTGAGGGTGGCCAGTGGAAGTGACGGGAGGTTCAAGCCACGCTTGGCACGGCCCCCTCAAAGCCCGTTCCTGCCTCTGCTGACCCCCGGCCGGCCTCGGAGTCCCGCCCTTGTCAGCACCGCCCCCAGGCCGCCTGGTTCTGCGGTTCTGCTGTCCTGGGGCGGGTGACCTTAGGAAGACTTAGGGGGCCTGGCAGACGGTGAAGAGTTGATTCAAATCAGAAACCGCCCCCCACGCAGACCTGGGACTAGGTCAGTTTCCGTTTGCTGCGCTCTGAGGGGTCTGGATGTCACTCTCCAGCTCCCAGTGACCTTGGCCGCCCCAACAGGACCGGCTCCCAGGGAGGGGAGCGCTCACCCCGTGGCTTCCTTTGGCACCGGCGGCCTAATGAGGTGTAAATCCCACAGATGCCGCTCCGGGCGGCCGCCGTAGTAATTTATATCAATTGGTGTGATTAGAGGAAGCCCTCAATCATCCTGTGGTGTCTCATCGCAATCTGTCATAGTCCTAATCACATGAGCTTCACCCAGCGTTTGTCCTGGGGAGAATACACTGCTTTCCCCGATTCTGCTCCAGAGCCCGAATATGAGATGGAGAGATGGGCCCCAGGGAAGGCAAGTCACATTCCTCCCGTTGGCCCAGGAGGTGGCCCGGCTGAGAGGTCCCACGTGTCCCTGTGACCTGTTAGCCTGCCCTCACGTGAACTTGCCAGAGCACCAGTGGCTCAGCCAGGCTTTGGGCCAGACCTGGGCACAGCAAGACCCTCAGGGACAGGTCCTCTGGGCCCTCAGTGGAGCCATAGGCCCAGGAGCCAGGGGCGCTGTTGTCCCCCTCATCTTCTGCTTTAGTCTGTCCGGGTCAGACTCTGCCCCAGGTGTCTGGTGATGAGTAAAGCAGACCCACCCTTACCCCAGGGGATTCCTATTCGAGTCAGGGAGCCAGACGTTCAACCACTAGCTAACGATGAAGTAGTTAACCAAAGCTGTGACAAGTGCCAGGAGGGAGGCCCATGGAAGGCTGCCTTCCAGTGTGTACAGGGGATCTGACCTAGTCCGCGGGGGTTAGGAAGATTCCCTTGAGGAAATGACTTAACTGACGCCTTAAGTAGAGTGGAAGTGGGGGAAGGGAGAGCTTGTGATTCCATCAAAGGAAGCAGCTGTGTGGTCTAGACAGGGGAAGGAGCTGATCTCAGGAGGGTAGCATTGCCAGACAGGGCTGGGGGCACAGGAAGCAGCTCATTTCATCTGCCATGTTGAAGACTTAGAACTGTTAAAAAAAAAATTTGTCCCAAACTTAGAAATCTGGCAGAAAGGAAGACTGTAGATTCTTTCAGGTTCAGACTACAGCATTATCTACCGGGCCCACCCAAGGATGACTTAATTCTCTATGGGATTGGGCCTTTGTTTGATTTTGCTACATACCGATTTGGGCTGATCTCTGGGACGTTACGGGTACGTCTGTAGGTGGCCGTCCGCCTGGGGAGAAGCCAGTGGTTTCTGTCAGGTGGAGAAAGTAAGCCGAGCGGTTATCACTTCATCATCCTGAAGGACTCCAGTCAGTGTTATTTCTAACTTGGAAGATGAGCAAGGAAATTAAAACTTATTTCTGTACACCTTTTCTGAGGGACTGGGTTAAACCCCTGTCATCAAATGCTACCTGAACCAGCCCTTCCATATTCCTTGTTCTCTCATTAATGAGTTAAAGAAGTGTTTGATACATATTTATTCTTTATCAGTGTAAGAGTTGGGTTTTCAGGAATCACTCTCTTGAAGGCACCTCCATGTTCATTGCAGCATTATTTACAGTAGCCAGGACGTGAAACCTAAGTGTCCGTTGACCAATGAACAGATAAAGGGAATCTGGTGTGTCTACATACATTGTGTGTAATACACACGTACAGTGGAATACTGTGCAGCCATATAAAAGAAGAAAATGTTCCCATCTATGACAACACGGATGGACCTTGAGGGCATTATGCTAAGGGAAATAATCCAGAGAGAGAAGGACAAGTACCGTATGTCCTCAATTATGTGTGGAATCTGAAAGAACCAGACTTACAGAAGCAGTGACCAGATTGATGGTTGCCAGGGTGGGAAGTGGCAAAATGTGTGAAGGTGGTTGAGAAGGTGCAAACTCTCAGTTTTAAGATGCATGAGCTCTGGCTGATGTTAAGTAAACTTACCGTGGCGACAATTTTGTAGTATACGCAAATATCCAATCATTATGTTGTACATCTTAAACTAATACTACTACTTCTCAGTAAAACTGGAAGAAAAAGAGTTGGGTTTTTCTCATTGGAACATTATTCTTTGACAGAACTTTCTCCTAAGAGTGATGAGAAACTGGAGGATTTTAAGTAGGCAACTGCCATGATCACATTTGCCTGTGGACATAGTGCTAATGTTCATCTGAGAAAAGTCAGAGACTTGACTCCTATTTTTTTCTCAAATGGGGGGGGCTTTCCCTTTTGGGACAAATAACTGGTTTGGTTGAGGACCAATCTGCTGTTGTTATCATCAAGTGTAGGTTTATTATAGGGTCCTTCTACAAACAGAGGAGACTCTAATCATTGCAGTGTCCATTTTGTGAAGATTTAAAGCCGTAGATAATAATTTATTGTAATGGGATCTAAACTAATGAACTCCACTTACAATTGAAATGTTTTAGAAAGCTTTCTTTTCTCCTGGGTCTCCCCAGGAGGCCAAGCTCCAGCAAAAGTGGAACCACTCTGCCACCGGGCAGATTGCTCATCAACTGTGTCAAGTGTCAGAAGATTGGGCCATCTCTTTAAAGTGCTTAAAAAAAAAAAAAAAAAGAAAAGGAGGGGGAAATATCAGCATTCATTTCCATAAATTATTGAATATGGAATTTAAAATCATCTAGTTGGAGAAGTGTGGAAATTACACATGCTAATTGGCAAGTCGGAGAAGCAGTGTTGGCACTGCGGAGAGCAGAGCAGTAATTGTTTCTAGAGCTTTGGTGGTCAGATGAGGGGGCCGTGCAAGGTGGGGCAACCACACAGATCCAGATGGGCTCTCAGTAAGAAAGGCACCAGGTATTAGGGTAGGACCTTCCCTATGTTACCTCCATTAATCCTTATTCCACTCTTTGTGGACCATTATTTCTCTGAGAGGTTGAATGACCTGCCAGAGGTCATATAGCTAGTAGGCTGCTGAGGTGACTTTTGAATCTAGGTATTTTGGATTCAACATACCTGCCTGTGATTTGCAAACATTCTTCAGTTGTCACTTTCTCAGTATAATCAAACCAGTAAGCGTAGAAAGAGCATGACCACCCCCTTCTCCAACCCTACCCTGTAGGATTAACGCTTATCAGTTGTAGGCAGTTGACAAATAATTAATTTGGGAAATTATGATTCCTCCTTCCCTGCCTCTCCACTTGTAGTTTTTCCTTTGTCTTATAAGTATGTATCTTTCAAGTTTTGGCTCAAACATCATCTACTCCCTAAAACCTCCTATGGCTATACTACTTAAAATTGCAACCTGCGAGGTGCCTGGGTGGTGCCATTGGTTCAGCGTCCAACTCTTGATTTTGGCTCAGGTTGAGATCTCAGGGTCCTGAGATGGAGCCCCATGTCTGGCTCTGCACTCAGCATGGAGTCTGCTGGAGATTCTCTCTTCCTCTCTCTCTCTACCCCTCTGGCTCCTGCTCTATCTTTCCTTCTCTCTCTCTCTCTCTCTCTCTCTCTCAAATAAATAAATAAATCTTTTAAAAATGTGCAACCTGTGTGAGCCCTTAGTTCTGTCTGTCACCCTGTTTTCTCTTTTTCCTTTTTCCCCATAACATAACTCTAACTTAATATATAACTTATTTGTTATCTTTATTATTTGCTATTTGTCTTCCCTTAATAGAATTTAAATATCAGGAAGGCAAGAATCTTTGTTTACTGGCATATTTCAAGTGCTTAGAACAAGACTGAGAATGTAGTAGGTACTTATTAAATGTTTATTGAATGGATGAATGAATAGATACCTATTATGTGGCCATTTATAGTTTTCTTTAATCCTTAAAACAGCTGTCATTATCACCATTTTACAGATGAGGAAACTGAGGCCCAGAAAAGTAGAATCACTTGCCCAAGATTAGTACTTTTATTTTTACTTATTTATTTATTTTTAAAGATTTTATTTATTTATTCGTGAGAGATACACAGAGAGAGAGAGAGAAGCAGAGACACAGGCAGAGGGAGAAGCTGGCTTTACACAGGGAGCCCAACGTGGGACTCGATCCCAGGTCTCCAGGACCAAGCCCTGGGCTGAAGGTGGCGCTAAACCTCTGAGCCACCCAGGGATCCCCAGATTAGTACTTTTAAAAACCATTTTGGGGATCCCTGGGTGGCGCAGCGGTTTGGTGCCTGCCTTTGGCCCAGGGCGCGATCCTGGAGACCCGGGATCAAATCCCACATCAGGCTCCCGGTGCATGGAGCCTGCTTCTCCCTCTGCCTGTGTCTCTGCCTCTCTCTCTTTCTCTCTGTATGACTATCATAAATAAAAAAACAAAACAAAACAAAAAAAACCATTTTGTTGAGGGATAGATTTCATATAATAAAATACACCTGTGTTCAACATAGAGTTGACAAGTGGATACACCCATGTATCCATCACCCATGCAAGATGTGGAACTTTTTCATTCCCCAATACAGCTATCTTGTGCTCCTCTGTAGTCAGTGTCCTCCAGCCCCTGGGAGCCCGTTATGTCTTCTCTCCTTATTCTTTTGCTTTTTCTAGAATGTGGTATAAAATGGGATCATACAGCAGGTACCCATTTATGCTTAGCTCTTTTGCTCAGCATAATGATTGTTAGAGATACATCCATGATGTTGTATGTATCAACAGTGTATTCCTTTTTTTAGTTCTGAGTAGTATTCAATTAAATGATTGTACCATAATGTCTTTATCCACTTGCTTGTTGATGCACATGTGAGATGTTTTGGCTCTTAGAAATAAAGCTTCTGTGAACATTCAGGTATAAGTTTCATTTGGACATATGTCTTCATTGCTCTTAGGTAAACACCTAGAAGTGAAATTGCTGCATCATATGCTCACTCTGTTTAACATGAAGAGAAACGGCCACATGGTTTCCCAAAGTGTTTGCACCACTTTGCATTCCCACCAGCGGTACATGAGATTTTTGTTCCTTACCCTCACCAACATTTAGTATGGCCAGTCTTTTTCCTTCGAAATTAAACTCTTTAAGTTCAAACATTGAAGTGAATATCCAGAATTGTCTCACCATAGCTTAATTTTTCATC
Organism: Vulpes lagopus; assembly: GCF_018345385.1. NCBI lineage: Eukaryota > Metazoa > Chordata > Mammalia > Carnivora > Canidae > Vulpes > Vulpes lagopus. The sequence continues at coordinate 38,804,448 of NC_054830.1, read as the reverse complement.
TTCCAAATGACTAATGATACTGAATATTTTTCATGTGCCTCTTGGCCAGCAGTACATCTTTGGTGAAGTTTTTGTTCAGATCTTTTGCCCATTTTTAACTGAATTGTCTGTCTTATTATTGAGATTAAAGAATTCTTTACAGGGGATCCCTGGGTGGCTCAGCAGTTTGGCGCCTGCCTTTGGTCCAGGGCGTGATCCTGGAGTCCTGGGATCGAGTCCCACGTCAGGCTCCCGGCATGGAACCTGCTTCTCCCTCCTCCTGTGTCTCTGCCTCTCTCTCTCTCTCTCTCTCTCTCATAAATAAATGAATAAATCTTTTTTAAAAAAGAATTCTTTACATATGCCAATTTTTGTTGGACATATATAATGTGAATGATTGTTTTGTTTTTTCCCAATGTGTGGCTGGCCTCTTCATTTCCTAAATGGTGTCAGAACTGCTTTTGAACCAAAGTCTATCTGCCCTTCCGTCCTTTCCATTTTCTCGAGTAAAATTCATCTTGAGGAATTGCATGGACAAGTTTGACAAATAAGTTTGCCTTGAAGGGTTAAGAAAAAAGAAAAGGAAAAAAAAAGAAATAAAGAATAATGAAAGTAGCGAAAAACAAAATCTTGGCCTATGTTTGTTCAAAGGTTTCAGAAACAAATTACCCTAATGGGAAGCTGAGGGAGGTAGAGGGAAAGTTAATCACTAACCCAGGCTCAGCGTTTTTTTTTTTTTTAATTAAGCATAATAAGAATAATGAAATTATGCACCTCTTAGGATTTATAGCTTAGCTATTTGTATGGCACCAAGAGGATTTCAGTAACAAATAGAAATGATGGAATCCCAGGGACTACTCCTGTCTCGCCAGATTGCCTTTTCATAACCACACAGGGTGCTGTCATGAAGCGGGTGCAGCAGCACAGGGTAGGGGTTCGGGAGCCTTGTGTGTAGGACTTGGGGTAGACGCTCTGCGGCCTGGGCCTCAGTCTCCTCAAATAGGAGGGATCTGATACAGCAATGTGCTACCAAATGTTTAACACCTAATAAATAAATGCCTCTCCTCTGCCCCCAAAAGTACATATCTACATATATATGTGCTCGCACATATTACATATTTGTCACACATTTTATTAATATTAGTGGTGTATACTAAGCAATTTAGTACAAATAAATATAATATTCTATGCAAGTATCGGGTATAAGTATACTGTCCAATTTAACATAAATTAAAGAGATAATATTATACATTCCACATGTCAGATGATTTTCACAAAATGCTTTGATTTTTCACCCAACGCCCACATCAGTATCCAACCAGTAGTTGCAACTGACAAACGAGTGCAGCTACAGCATGAATATGGGTTGATAGTTTTGCTTATGTTAAAGACTAAGATGGAAGTGAAACAGTGAAGACATTTGTTTTCATCTCAGGGGCATGAGTGACTTCTGAATAGGAGAGCAGTGTTTGAATAACTGCAAGCGCACGTCCTTGATTTCTGTGCCATTCACCATGTAATATCTATATATAGGAAGCACTCAATTATTGACATTTTCCCAATCACTTTCCTAAGTCTAGGCTTTGAATTAAAGTGTTTGCCAATGTCTCTGGTGTAAATACACCCACCCTGACCTATTTTATGCTACCGAGGTGATGTCCCTGAATGGGGATTTGGGAAGTGATGTACAGTTGCACACCATCTTATGGCTTGTCTAGATATGTGATGGTAAAATGTGGTTTTGAGTATTTATTGCCTTTATGTTTAATATGATGTGATAGTAAAATGTAGTGAAATACATATGAAGATATGTGATATGTGATAGAATGTAGTAAATACGTAATACGTGATAGTAAAATGTAGTAAAATACATATGAAGGTGTGGTTTTGAGTATTTATTGCCTTTATGTTTAATGTGATGTATTTGATAAAAGTTTATGTAATTCACTTTTTAATAATGACTGTGCTTGTTGAAAATCTTATAGTCAGCTCTCAGGTATGTATGAGTCAGTGACAGCACAGCCCTAGTTTGAGGGGATCAGATCCAGTGCCCTCTGTCAGGTGAGATTTCCAAGAAGGGCCCATATTTCAGACCTTTCCTCTCCAGGGTCACTGTCTCTCCCAACCAGGGCCAGACCTTCTTCCATTCTGAGAGGAGCAGGTATGTAGCGAGGTATTAGTCTACTTGGGCTTCCATAACAAAATACCGCAGACTGGGTTATTTGAACAACAGAAATTTATTTTTCAATTCTGGGGTTTGAAGGTCCAAAATCAAGGTCCCTGCAACATTGTTTTGTGGTGAGGCTCTCTTCCTGGCTTATGGATGGCTGCCTTCTCACTGTGTTCTCACGTGACCTTTTTCCTGTGCCTCTTGTGGCCCTTGCCACTGGAGCACCATCACCCTGAATGGCAGTGGAGCACAGCGGTAAAGGCCGTGGACACTGAGCCAGGCTTCCTGGGCTGCAAGTCCCAGCTGCACCATTTTCTAGTGGGGTAGCCTTGGGCAAGTTCCTGTCCCTCTCTGTATCAATGTTCACATCTAAAGAGTACAAATAATGCTAGTAGTACCTTCCTGCAGGGTGGCTATGAAGAGTAACTGAAAATATATATTTATTTATAATTAGAATATAGAATATAGCTACAAGTGAACATAGCACTGTGACTGATATGTCAGGGTTAGCAATCACAGCCGCAGTTATATTCTGTTTCCCTCTCTCAAGTGTGTGTCTTTGAGAGGATGGATCCCTTGTCTCGTCTGTCTTTGAACCCTCTGCCCCTACCACCATATCTGGCACTTACTAGATATCCAGTACGTGTGTTGAATTACAAATAAATACCAAAGGGTATTGGAGTGATTAAACAGTCAGGAAACAAGAATATTCATTCATACATGGAATCACCCAATGATTTAATCATTCATTCATTTAACCAATAATTTTTAACAGCTTTATTGAAATAGAACTCACATAGCATACAATTCACCCATTAAAGTGTACAATTCAGTAGGTTTTGACATTTTCAGAGTTGGGCATCCATCACCACCCTCAATTTTAGACCATTTCAACACTGAAAAGAAACCTAACACCTATGAGCATTCATTTTCCCCCAGGGTCCCAGCCCCAGGCAGTCACCCATCGACTTCCTATCTCTAAATATTTGCCAATCTCAACATTCTGTATAAACAGGATGGTGTAGTGTGTGGTTTTTATGTTTTAGCAGGTATTGGTATAAATAATTTTTAAACATCTTCAGAACACTGTGAGATAAGCCAAAGAACCTCCCATAAAAATCTTATAGTCAGAAGACACACGTTCAGGGAGCCTGGTGGCTCAGTTGGTTGAGTGTCTGACTCTTGATTTTGGCTCAGGTCATGATCTCAAGGTTTTGAGATCAAGTCCCATGTTGGGCTCTGTACTCAGCACAGAGCTGCTTGAGATTCTCTCTCCCTCTGCCCCTCCCTTTGCTCGTGCACACGCACTTTCTCTCTCTCTTTCTAAAATAGGTAAATAAATAAAATCTTCTAAAATTTTTTTTAAAAAATAGAAGACGTATGCTCACATACAGAACTGCACTTGATCACTCTTAGCAGCTGATTTATAATAACCAAGAGCTAGAAACAGTCCCATTAATTACAAACGGTTAAACAAACTGTGGTCTATCCATGCAATAGAATACTACACGGCAATATAAAGGAACAAAAGATTAATACATGATAACAACATGAATGGATTTCAGAATCACTATGCCAAGTGCAAGAAGTCAACCACAAAAGACAGGAAGTACTGTGTGATTCCATTTATATGAAATTCTAAAAAAGGCAAAACTACTGTGACCCAAAGCAAATGAGTGGTTTGTCTGGGGCTTAGGGTCATGGGAGAAGCCCAACTACAAAGGACCTTGAAAGAGCTCTGTGTTGAAGGCGCTCTTATATTCTGATTGTGGTGGTGATTACACTGATGCATAGAATTCCCGAAATTAATCAAGCACTGTACTTAAAATAGGTGAATGTCATTGTACTTAAACAAAAAAGTGTATAATCTATAAGCTGTTTATTTATTTTTATCTTTTAAAAGATTTTATTATTTATTTATTTATTTATTTATTTATTTATTATATCTTATTTATAAGAGACACAGAGAGAGGCAGAGACATAGGCAGAGGGAGAAGCAGGCTCCCTGTGGGGAATCCAAGGTGGGACTTGATCCTAGGACCCCAGGATCACACCCTGAGCCAACAGTAGACGCTCAACCACCGAGCCACTCAGATGTCCCTCTAAGCTACTGTTTGTTAACTGGTACTTAATAAGGACCAAATACTATAAAGACTTCACAGAATTATCTTTTAATTCTCACATTAACTAAATAGGATAGGTGCTAGCAGCTTGGACTAAATTGTGTCCCCCCACCCACCCAAATTCATATGTTGATGTAACCTCCAATGGAATTCAGAGATGGGGCCTATGGGAGGTAATTAGGGTTTTATTAGGTCATGAGAGTGAGGTGCCCATGATGAGATTAGTACTCTTCCAAGAAGAGGAAGAAACATGAGATCACAAGTGGAGACTTGTGTGCACATAAGAGAGACCAACTGAGGACACAGTGAGAAGGTAGCCATCTTCAAGCCAGGAAGGGAGCTCTTATCAGAACCCAAGCAGGCTGACAGACACCCTGACCTTAGACTTCCAGTCTCTAGAACTGTGAGAAAATACATTTCTGTTGTTTAAGCTACCCAGTCTGTGGTATTCTGTTATGACATCCTGAGCTGAGACACTACAATAATTCCCATTTTACACAAGGGAAGATTGAGACATGGAGCAGTTGCTCTCTCTCTCATCAAGCATATCTGGAATTTATTCAGACTTGTGCTAACTATTCTCTAATTTCCTTGAATCACTCTACTGTCAGCAAGTGTACTTAGGAGGCAATTCTATCCCCAACTCAGACTTAAAGGCCATGAGTTGGCTCAAGCCAGTCAGCATATCAAGTTTCTCTGACCCCAAGGATTGGCTCAGGGTTCACCAGAGACCCCAGTAGAGCCACTGAAACATAACACAACTTCTACTGGGCCTGCTAGGGCTGAGACACTTTTCGAACACATAGGAACCTGGGAGGATGTAGGGCATCCTGTGGCAGGCATGTGGCCTCCATGAAGGGATATCCCATCTAGAAATGACCCAACAGTCTGGAAGCAGAGTCTAAGAGATGGAGAAAACAGATCTGAGCCACCGGATCAGACCAGATCGAAAGCTGCTATATCCCTGGATTCTTCAGTTGATACCACCAGAAAATTCCCTTTTGTGTTTAATTCAAGGGTGTATATTCAAGGTCACACAGCTAATATGTGCTCAAGGAGTGTGGGTTCAAGCCTAGGTCAGAGTCCACTGTGCCCACTCCTTTGGCCATTGAGCTCTAGAGGAGGAAGAGAGAAGAAAGAGGGGTTTGGTACAGGAGGATGTCAACTTTGGAAGATTCTGCAGGTTGGAAACCTAGAGCAGGGACTTGATGTCAGCTCCACCTGAAGCCTGGCTCTGCCATTGCAAACTGTGTCTGTGACAAGGTACCCCATCTCTTGGAGCTTCAAGTCTCTCCCTCTGTAACATGGGGATAACAAAGCATCCACCCTTGAGAATGATCATGAGATTTATGCAAGATAATGAGGAAAAAATATTCAGCACTGCATTTAGGAACCCACCGCCCTCAACCCAGTAATTACTGTTATTGACTGTGAACCCTTGGACCACCCATTAGTGTCTGATTACAATGTGAATGTTTCGTCTTGCGTTGTTTTTACTGAAAGAGATGGAGATTGTTGAATTATTGTAATGATTTTAGCAAGACCAGCCTCCTCTCTGGAAGCTTCGATCTGCAAGGATCAGAGGGTGGTATTGTCCGTACCCCTGTCCTCTTCCCAGATTTTTGTTACTCCTATAACACTCTTCATGGAGCTGTTCTGCTCTGGAAATTCTGAGCTGTTTGGCTTCACAAGCGAGAAAGAGACAGAATAAACAATCCCAGGGTCAGAGAATCCTGCTTCCAAACAGCATTCCCCAGGGGAGAGCCCTGGGAAGGAGCAGCTTGGGCAAGCAGGAAAGGCAGCCTGGACAGAACTGGTTCTGTTCAGCTCCGCCCACCTGCTCTGCCTCTCTTGGGGGAGGGGGGCTGGGAAGTCGGCCTGAGGCTGTTTGTGCAGGGGAGTGCCAGGGGTGCTGAGCAGCGTGCCACAGTCCTCCTTCACTGTGCCTGGCCTCTAGGGACCCTTGGGGGTGGCTCTAAGTCCGTCCTGGACCTGGCTCTGCATCCTGCCTCCCCCACTGTGAAGTTTTGTGACAAGTGAATTCATTGCTCTAAACCCCGATTTTCTCACTTGCCAGATGGGGGCGAACACTATCAGGCATTGGGGTCATTTAGGAGGTGAGACCTCTGGCCTTGCAGTCTCCTCTCCCTGAGCCATTTCTACCTTCCTCTCCTTCTTTGCTTCCTAAGCTCTAAGCTCTAAGTGTGCTCCCCAGACCAGCTTGTTGGGGGCAGAGGGAGGGATGCAAATGCACAGACAGACTACACCCCAGCTCGACTGAGTCACACACTATGGGGCCCTCTGCGGGGGCGGGGGTGGGAGACCGGACAGGGAGGACTCTGATACATCAATGTGGAAGCATCATGCTAGCTAAAACTCTGTATTCTCATCTCGGCTTAGCCAGTTCTGTGACCAAAAAGGTGTTTCCTAGCTCCTCAGGCCATAGTCAGATCTCTTTGTTCTGCCTACAGCACATCTAGGACTTAAATGTTTAAAATGATATATATTCAGTACACTTTCAATTATTTATTTTACTATTTGCTGAACAAATAAATAAATCGATGATAATTTATGAAAATAATACCTTCCCGTTATGGTTAAGAGTATACACGCTGAGACCAGACGCTGGGGTGCAAATCCTGGCTCTCCCATCTACTTGCTGTGTGACTTGCATCACCTCTCTGTGCTTTCATTCTGTCAGTGGCAAAATGAGGCCAATGAGAGCACATACTCATAGCGTGTTGGGAGTAGGAACTTATTTAATCCATGTAAAGTGCTTAGATTGGGGCAGTGTGCATTTTAGCAATTAAGTGCAGCCCTGCACTAAGGATTCACCTTCTGTTGTTTATTCCTCTTACCTTATCAAGGAGGCAGGCATTACTGTGTGCCCATTTCACAGATCAGAAAAACAAGGTTGAGAGAGTTAATTAAGTAGCTTGCTGAAAGTCCTCACGGCTAGGAGATAATCACGCTTGGATTGCCACTGAGTTCCAAAGCCTGGCTATGCCATCTCCCTCCTAGCAGACAAAATGCTCAACAAGAATATCCCCCGATTCATGTAAAAACGTGCTCGTCGAAGCTGTGCTGTTGCCTGTGTTCTCAGATTGACCCCTGGGCCAGGTGTCAGGTTTACTTTATGAAAAATACAACAAAAGGAAGATGTAGGCTCTGTCAGCTGTTCTAGCCCACCTGCCGGAATGGGGCCCAGGGTGGACAGATTAGCTTCTTTTGTGTCTCATTTCCCAAGATCTATATTCCTGTCTTTTCATACCTGGCTGGGAATTAAAAATGAATGTGTGTGATGCAGTGAGTCTAGCAGCAGACTCCAGGATGCCTTCTGGAGCCCCTTGACGTCGTGATCTGATACCTAGGAAGTGAGCTTCAGGGTGTATGTTTTTAAAGAATGGTAGTTTTATTAGGGACAACGGTGCCTGCCTGTAGCCCTCAGCATTATGGATCCTTTAAGAGCAAACCACAGCAGTGATTTTATGTTGGCATGCAGGCACTGGAAAGGACAGTGTCTCAAGGTCAGGTCATCCCCAGGAGAGGACAGCACGCAGCCTGACAAGGTCATGATCAGGAGATGCTGACCTTGCAGTTTAGTTATCACAGGCCCTGTGGGCTCAGAAACTCAGTCTTGCGTGTTGCACTGCTCCCGGGAGGTGGACAACTAAGGAAGCGAACCGATGAGGGTAGCCTGAAGAGCTTTTACTTCTTGGACACCTGCTGCACACCCAGCCATTTGCAGATCATGCCTCTGACTCCGTGCTCATCTACCTTGGTGACAGGCACTCTCCATATGAGAAACCAAGGCATGAGAGGTGACGTGACCTGCTCAAGCTCCTGCAGCTAGTCAGTGGCAGGATTGAGATTTTTAACCCAGTTGGTCTGGCTTCCAGGTCAATGCCAGGTAATTCAGTGACAACTCAGAAATAGAAGTGCCCAGTAGATGGGAACTTTGTAGCTCCCCGAAGGGAAGAAATACACCCTGGGGGCACGAACTGTGGATGCGAGTCTCATCTGTTTGCAGAGTTGTTTTGTTTGGCTCAAAGAATGTTTTTTAAAAAATGTTTGAATTCATTACCAACTTTTAGAAATAGGGAGTTTTCTTACAGAAGGCAGATTTCTGGCTTCCCTTGGTAAAGCAGGTGTGGTTATAGTTAGCTGGAGCTGAGGACGGCTGCCCTCTTTAGAAGGAACAGGAGCCTTCCAGAGTGCTGGAGCCTGCACCTGCCCTGTGGGAAATCTGAATAGCCCCACAGCCACCTGGAAGGCTGGATCCAGTAAAGGGAGGTTCTTGGACACCAGTTTGCTCGGTTACCAGCCTATCACATCTTAATGAGTATATGAGTTTGCTCAGGCTGCCGGAACAATGTACCACAGCCTGGGTGACTTAAACGGTAGAAAGGTATTTCTATTACAGTCTAAGGAGCTAAAAGTCCAAGGTCAGGGTGTTGGCAGGGCTGGTTTCTTCTGAGGTCTCTGCTTGGCTTACAGATGGCCACTTTTTCCCCGTGTCTTCACATGGCCTCTCCTCTGTGTGTGTCTGGCTCTTCTTAGAAGAATGCCAGTCATATTGGATTAAGACCCACCTAATGACCTCATTTTGATGTGATCACCTCCTTAGAGACCCTTCCTCCAAACACAGTCGCATTCTGAGATGCTGCAGGTTAGGTCTTCAATATTCAAATTCGCGTGGGGACACAATCCAGCCCATGACAATCAGGTATTGATTGATTGTCTCCCACAGGGACAGACCTACTTTTGTAGAGTTCAAAGTTTACACCATGTTGGAGACCTTCTGGATAAAGAATAATATCAGTTATAGATGTAAAATTAGGTGCAGGGAACAGAGCTGCTGGTGTCCTGCCCTTGTCCCACAGGTCCTAGCACTTCAGTATGTTCCAGCCCTTTCAGCTGCCGGGACCTCCTTCTTTCTCCAAAGCCTCTTGCCTACCAGGAGTGCTGGGGAGATAACCCCCCACCACCACCACCCCCAGAAGCCCTCAGCCAGTGGCTCCCTGCCCCGGAGGTGGGACGGCTCTGCGGTCTGGTTTCTGTTTAGTGTGTTGCCACTGTTTAGCCATCTGGGAGCTTGCTGACCCTGGTGGGTTTGGCCCGCCCAAGGTTAGCCAAATGATAGAAATACTCACCCTGGCGTATATCTTTCAAATGCAGACCAACCAGTCCAGAGCCCATACCACCAACCACCTCCTTAATTGGGTTCTGATGCTCTAGGCCACTATCCACGTCCCCTAACCTCCTGAGGGCCAGGTACCGGACAACCAGGGACAGCGCAACCAGAGCCTGCTGGGGATTATTCCAACCAGCCCGTCCTAAACCTGCTTATCCTGCCTCACCCTTTCTTTCCTGTAGAAACCACAATAAAGACTCACCCCCTGAGGTGCCTCCTCGTGTGGCCCATCATGGAGTGGTGTGCCCTGTCCTTTTGGGAACTGTGAGTAACAAGCTGTCTTTCAATGGCAGTTGTCTGCTGATCTGTTGTCCTTTCCATACCTGAACAATAAGAAAGCCTGTATTTTAAGGCAGCCTGTCCCTCAAAGGCCTGCATGGGATTAAGCCCCAGGGGTTCACACAGGGAGCTGGCGCTTGTTGGCTTGTTGGCCGCTTGTTGGCCGACTGCCCTCACTGGTTGCCTTTCCCACTCCAGTGCCAGGGTCTCCCACGCCTCTCAAGTAACCCAAGTCTACTCTCGTCCTTGTCCCGGGGGGTTACTTCCTCAGGGGTCCAAATTAAGTCAGCACAAAAGGGAATATTTATTTTCAATACAGAGAAGAAATAGAAGTGGAGATGGCGGCCTTAGCTGCTGCTGCTGAAGTGTCTTACGCTGGCAAAATTCACAAAATCATGGGGCCACGCGGACACACTTTATTAAGGGCTCTTAGGAAGGGCACAGGTGGGCGAGGGCCCCGCTGCTCAGACTTCATTAGTTTACAATGAATCTACCTCCTGATGAGGACATCAGCTCCGCCAGGGCCAGGACAGTGGGCTCAGCACAGTGCAGGTGCTCCAGAAATAAAAGGTTAGTGAATGAGTAGCCTAACAGCGACTGCCACTGGGCAGTAGACCTGGTGTACCCACCTCTCTCCTGGGTGGCGCATGGATGGGCAGCCTTTAAATCTTTTTTTTTTTAATCCTCTTTTTGAGAGCTTCCACTACTTGTAGCTAAGCTTCCTTCAAAGGGACACAGTTTCTTTTTCTTTAAATATGCAAATACTTTCATTCCTGCAGACCTAGATGCCACAGTATCCTTTAGAACCGCCTTGCAGTTTGCTGATTTGATCCTGTATGGGCTGACTCTAAGATTTAACTCCCAGATGGTGATTCTGTCTTCCTTACTTCCAAGTTCTCTGGTGCACTGGGATGGATGGGTGGGACATCTTGCCCTCCCTTCATCGCCTCCATCCCCACCCAGGGAGTGGTGTATATTATATTGACTAATATACGTTGTGGAGCTGCACAGACCCAGTTGGAGGTCCCTCCGCTCCCTGGTGGAGAGATCTAGGGCAAGCTACTTAGACTCCTGGGCCTCAGTTTTCTCATCTGTAAAATGGGAATAATGCTGGTAACCACCTTCTAGAAAGATAACACATGCAGACATTTCAGCACAATGTTTGATCCGTTGTTAGGGCTGAGTAAGGGGATACCATTTATGGGAAATGTAATACTATGCCCAGAGACTTAACCCTGTCAGAGTGGGTTTCAGTGCTATCCACAGGGCTGGGGCAGCACGGACTTGATTCTACAAGTGACATTTCACCAATGTCTGGAAACTTGTGAGGCAGTCAGGCAGTGCTTTACCATGAACAAAGCACCATAACCGATGTGCTTTGCTACCTGTGGGGTGGCTTCCTGGTGCCTCTCTCAGGGCACCAGACCCCTCCTTCCTACACTGTTGGCTTCCTGAAGGAAACAACCCCTCCTGTGGTCAGCCCATCAAATACGTATTGTCCACCCGGGAGTACTGTTTACCACCAACAGCTTCTGGCAACACAGGTAAACAGGTAAACTCTCTATAGGAACAGAGAGGCAGAGCAAGAAAGAGAGATCAAGGGAGTGAGAGAGAGAGCAATGGAGAGCTCTCTTGGCAGGCTAAGTACAACAAGGATGTAGTCTGTAGGAAACAATTTACAGAGATGAGAAAGGTCTGTGAAGTGTGGAAACAAAGAAAGAGAAAGTGAACCAGGGAGAGCATGAAGAAGAAAGGAGCAAAAGAAAGCAAAAGGACGGGGAAATGGCACATGAATCCAGCAGGATCCGACTGAAGGACAGACAAAGCCTGGAAATGGAGTAGGTAACCGAATTGATAGGCATACGTACCGTTTTCCTCTGTTTCTGGGTCTGTGGCAGCATTCTTTCAGATGATCTCAGACCTAGCCTCAGTCCTCCGTCAGAAAGCCAGGTCATCACTACTAATCCATGAGGGTCAGTGTTTACATTGAACCTCTCTTCCTGTCTGGGTTGTAAACCCTTGCCACAGGTTTAGGGAGCAGGCTTAGATTAGAAGACAGACCAAGACGCAGAGGACACAAGAGCAGTAGGGAAGGGGCATTAGAACTGGCACATTCCTGGCCGAAGGGCAGAAGAACAGATTCTTCATAGTCCCAGAGACTAAAGCTCTGTCTCCAACCCTATTCCCCTGGCCAGGCAGTCCCACTTCTCTGACAGTCAAGTAGAGAGGGAAAGGGGCCACACTGAAACCAGAGCCTCAGAGCTGGGTACATGAAACCTGTGAAGATGAGGCATAGGAGAAAAGGACTTGTTCTAGCCATCTTCAGCAGTGCTTGGGAGACAGCAGGTGCTCAACAAAAAAATGGTTGAAAGGACTGAACAAGGACTGCTCAGGGGTGGTAAATATAGGGGAAAGAACTATCCACTCACCACCGGGGGGAGTGATGAGCCCTTTCTGGAGGGTGCAACGGTCCTACCTAAAACGTTAAAAATGTGCAGAACTTTTGATCTAGAAATTCTATTTCTAGGAGTTTCTCCAAAGGAAATAGACCATGGAAGTGTACAGTATCTTATTTCCAAGAATGTTCATTTCACTGTTGTCTTTAATATTGCAAAAATAATGAAAGCAACCCACATATCCAACAGCAGGGGATAAGTTCAGTAAATAGCAACATATTCAGAAGATGGAAGATTACACAGATGTTTCATGGGATGCTGTCTAGGAAGGACATGTGACTATATTTATGATATATCACCAGTGAGTAGAGTGACTTATAAGAAGGCAAGTACCTTATGAAAAAATAATTAAATATGTTTATGCACACAAAATAGCACTTGAAGTATATTGGCCAAAATGTTGAAAAATGTTTTTCTGTAGGTCCTTGGACTAATAGGTGGCAGTTATTTTTTCTTTCTACTTTTCTATATGAAAAACCTTCTACAATAAACAAATTGCCTTTGTAATTATTCAGATGTTTAAGGGTGCTTGGCAGGGGCATATACACCTGGTCATTTTACACTGAGAGATGCACACAGCTACATCATGTATGCGACTCTTTAGATGTGTGAACTCTTTGGGCTACTTAATAATAACAAAACGGAAATATCTAATATTTAATAAACACGAACACTAAGTACGTAAGTCCCAGGTACTAGAGTAAGGTGTTTTCATATCTGCCTCTTGTAACTTCATAGCAGCCCTGGGAGGGAGGTTCTACTTCTTTTTTTTTTTTTTTTTAATTTATTTATGATAGTCACAGAGAGAGAGAGAGAGGCAGAGACACAGGCAGAGGGAGAAGCAGGCTCCATGCACCGGGAGCCCGACGTGGGACTCGATCCCTGGTCTCCAGGATCGCGCCCTGGGCCAAAGGCAGGCGCCAAACCGCTGCGCCACCCAGGGATCCCCGGAGGGTCTACTTCTCTCTCCATATCAGACCTGAGTAAACTGAGCCCAGGTGTGAGGTGTGGGGCCTGTCAGCCACTGCTGGGTCCGGGCAGGACTCAAAGCAGTCAGGATATCTCTAGAACTCCCACCTTCAACCTCCTTGCTACTTTGCTGCCAGCGAAACAAAAATCTCAACCAGAAATTTTTGAAATTCTAAGACCGAACCAAGGGCTTTAGGAAAATCACATTAGCCACAATTCTGAGTGCCCCCCCAATGAAACTAGATTCACATTGTGTGTGTATGTGTGTGTGTGTGTGTGTGTGTGTGTTCTTGTCAAGACCAAAAAAAAAAGGAGTGAATGAAAATGTCTTGAAAAGATTCCTTTTTCTAATGAAGCCTTTTGTGGCTGTGTTGTGTTGCCCACGCTGGCACATGACCTCAGTGAATGGGGTCGTGTCGGGGTGAGGGATGGGCTGCCCCCCCAGGCAGATGGTGGGGTCTCCCAGGTGGTCCTGGTCCCCCACGCACATCCTTCCCGCTGCCCACTGCGTGGAGGTCCCCGCGGGGGCCTACATTGTGGTCTCCCCGTGGCATCTGTGGTGCTAGGGTCTCCCTGAAGCAATTTGGAGAAAATTGGGCCCAGGGGTGAGTCGCTGCAGCCAGGACTCCGCTCCCCGCGGAGGGGAGGCCGCTCTGGTGGTGCCTCAGCACCTGCTTCAGCAGGGCCTCTTCTGGGAACCAGGGGTTCTTTGCACCAAAAGGGAAGGGTCAAGGGAAAGTAGGGCTGCAGACCTGCCAGGGGGGAGCATTCCTGGGCCCAGAAGGAAGAAGGGGTGAAGGAAGGAAGAAGGGGGGGCTGTGCATCCTGACTTTCACCCTCAGGAGCCACGGCACCTCGGGCCAGGACTCACTTCTCTGACCTTGGGTTTCTTCATCTAAGAATGGGAGAAATGCTTGTCTCTTAGCTTCCCTTCCCTTCTTCTGGACTCACCTCTCCCCTCCCTTCTTTCCTCTCTCCTTTCCCTCCTCCCCCTCCTTTTTTTTTTTTTTTTTTTTTTTATTTATGATAGTCACAGAGAAAGAGAGAGAGAGGCAGAGACACAGGAAGAGGGAGAAGCAGGCTCCATGCACCGGGAGCCCGATGTGGGACTCGATCCCGGGTCTCCAGGATCGTGCCCTGGGCCAAAGGCAGGCGCCAAACCGCTGCGCCACCCAGGGATCCCTCCCCCTCCTTTTCTCCTCCTCCTCTTCTCCTTCGCCTTTTCTCTTCTCCTCTCCTCTGCTCCTCCTCCTCTGCTCCTCCTCTCCTACTCAAATCCTCCTCCTCTCCTGTTCTTCTTCCTCCTCTTCTCCTCCTCCTCATCCTCCTCTTCTCTTTCTCCTCTGCTCCTCCTCCTTCTCCTCTTCCTCCTCCTCTTTTCCTCCCCTTCTCCTCTTCCTCCTCCTCTACTTCTCCTCCCCTTTTCTCTGTCTCCTCTTCCTCTCCTCCTCCTCCTCCTCTCCTGCTCTTCCTCCTCTTCTTTTCCCTCTCCTCTTCTTCCTCTTGTCCTCCTCCTCCTCTTCTTCTTTCTCTTTCTCTCTTACTTTTTCTTTTAGGAGGTGAGTAAAATGCCATGCACAAAGGAGACACCCAACAATAACCAGAGAAGGAGTATACATTCATGGTTATGGCCCAGGGCTCTGGAATCAACAAAGACAAAAAATATGATAGATGGAAGAAAGTCTGTGATACCCCTCGCACCAAGAGGTCACATCTGTGTCATTGCCCTGGACCTGGCTGGGCTCTCTGACATGCTTGAAGCCATGCTATACTGGCTGTGGGCCCAGGCCTCAGGCAGCTTCCACTTGCTCCCCTGGCTCCCTCTGTGAGCCCTGAGCTGCTGTGTAAGAGCCCCATTACCCTGAGATGGCTTCGTTGGAGAGATCACACCTCTTCTTCTGGTGATGGTCCCTGCCTAGCCACCCAGCTTCCCTCCCTACCAAGGCAGCAGGCATGCGAGAGAAGCTGTCTCCAACCCTCCAGATGAACCCCTCCACCAGCTAAATACCCACAGTGACCCCAGTCAACACTGCATGGAGCCTACCCCTGCCCAGATGGTGGTTGTTTTAAGCTGTTACGTTCTGGGGGTAATTTGTTACATAGCTGTGGCTAGCTGGGGCACTAAGGTTCAAGTCCCTTCTCTATCACTTGCTAACCAGCAGTCTAATCTTCGGCTATTACCCCTCCCTTGGACTTTAAATGGGGACAGGGACAGTCCCTGCCTTGTGGGCTTTGTGAACATTCAATGAGGCAACTCCAGCAGAGGTGCTTGGGGCAGGGTCTCGTATCTAGTAAGCACTCAGAAGTGCTAAGTATCGCTGTTACAGTTCCCTTCCCATACTTTGCCAGTGGGATCACAAAGAAGTGGCAGAGGAAAGCTCTCAGCCCATGTGCACTTGAGGGCAGTGGGCCCTGGGCAACATCTTTTGTTCCCAATAAATAGAATTGTCTTAATCATACTTAATCCTGTTCTCAGGAGGGTATTTGAAATTGGAACAGTTATTTATTTGGTTTCCGCTGAGTTGCTCTAACGAACCTACATGGTTTGGGAGGGAATTAAGAGACTCTGTCCTTAGCTCATAGAATGCCCCACCTCCTCTCTCCTATATGCTGTGTTAGTGCACACGTGTGGTGTTGTTGGCACAGCTCCCTTCTTGTTTTTCTTCCTCCTTTTACTCCAGGGACCGTTCTTTGAGGGGAACAGTTGCTGCTGACTTCTGGCTGTAGGTGGGCACCTGAGATGTTTTGTCTTGCTCTACCACCTGAGACCCCACCACCCTGTGGCTGTGCCTGTGTCCTCCTGAGTCAACTCACAACCTGCCTTGGCTTCCTTTCACTACTGACTATAAGTTTCTAAGAAGGTATTACGTCAGGCTGTTTTTCTGGGTTGTTTCAGAGAAAGCAGAGCCTGTGATATGCAGGAGTCTGGGACTGAGGGAGAGGCTACAGCAGAACCCTGTTGAGAAAACACCACAAGCATTTTGGGGTTATTTATTAATTCAATAGATATCCCTCAAGTACCCTCCAAGTGTGCAGCACCAGGCGAGGCATGGCTCTAGAAATGTTTGGGTCTGATGCTCGGCCCCTGTACCTAAAAGTTATCTGACATCCACCCAGCAGAATGTCTAGTACAAAACCAAGAGCCTATCCCAAGTCTCACTGAGGCAGTAAAGCAACTGGAACTCTTCTACACTGTGGTGGGAGTTTAAATGGGCCTAGCCACTTTGGACAGCAGAAATGTATATGTAGACATGTACATGTACCAGCAGACATATTCAGGAATGTTCATAGCTGCCCCATTTGTAAGAGCCACCAACTGGCAACAACCCAGATATTCAGCTACAGAACAGATATCCATACCAGTGAGTATTATGCTGCAGCTAGCATGAACAAACGAGGACCACATGCAGCAACGTGGATGAATCCGACAGACACGGCGCCACAGAAAGCAAATTATGGACAGAGGAGTAAATATGTCATGATTCCATTTATGCACATTTGAGAATGGGCAAAATGACTTTATGGTGTAATTGAGGGCAATGGTTGTCCTTCGGGGTTAGTGAGTGGCAGGAACAGGAGAGGAGCTCCTGGCGGGCTGGTAAGGATGTTCTGTTTCTTGAGATCTGCAGTTGAGCTACTGGTTACATGGATGTGTTTATCTGGTGAAATCTATCCAGCTGGCAATGTGTACCCTTATCATGTATACTTCTTCAATTTATTTTTTATTTTTTTTAATTTGTATTTATTTATATAAGACAGAGAGAGAGAGAGAGAGAGAGAGAGAGAGAGCACAGGGAAGGGGCATGGGAAGAGGGAGAAGCGGACTCCCTGCTGAGCAGAAAGCCTGATGCAGGACTCCATACAAGGATCCTGAGATCATGACCTGAGCTGAAGGCAGACGCTTAACCGACTGAGCCACCCAGGTGACCCTAACTGTATACTTTTTTAAAATGCATAGTTTAATAAAAGGTTAGAAACACATTAGCCAACTTTGATCCAATTGTTTTGCCTCTTTAGGCTTGGTTTCCTTATCTATAAAATAAGGATAATGCAGCCTTTGTTACATTGCTATTGCTCTACAGAGATTTAATAAAGGTGAATGTGGTAGTGAACTGCCCAAAAATGTTAGGTGCTTCATGAATTATGGCTGTCAGGACTGTTACTATTTTTTGTTACTAATAATCTCTTTTTCTTAGATCTTTCTGAATGCCTGTGTTTTGTTTTGTTTTTTAAACAATCTGGGGGAAATGTCATTACTCTTCAGCTGAGGAAGAGATTTTAAAAACATGCTTAAACAGGTCTTTCTGTGGTTGAAGTTGTTTTGTGATAGGTGTCAAGTCCCCGCAGAAAATGAAAAATAACTCCCTCTTTTGAAAATGCTCATTTTCTTTCTATGTTCTTCAAATCCCCTTTTCTAAGTCTACTCTGAGGGTAAAAACTTTGGGGTGAGAATGTCATACCACCTGGAAGAAATTTCCCCCCTGTCCTTTCTCCACACATTTAGAGAACGTGACCAAGAGCAGATTCTTCAATTCCTCAGGAACCAAGAACATGTTGTAATAAAGTTCATACCTCTTGGCCAGAATTTTCCCTCCCTTTCACGGGGCCGTGTGTCCTGAAAGGGTTTAGCCATGCAGACCATGCTCTACCATGGTCTAAACGCGATCTTCGGCCCCTGGAGAACTGCCCCATGCTTCACTGCTGGGAGCAAGTCGAAAGCTTTTACACTGTGGATATTACATTTCATCAACTTAGAAAGTGTAATCCTGGAATTAGCCATTGGCGGCTGAAAAACAGACCAGCTGGTCACAGCTGAGGGTGATGGAAGGCCGTGGAAGGAGGCCTGGGCTGCATCTCTGGAGACCCAAGGAAGCATCCCTGCCAGACCAGCCCTTGCTCGGGATGGATGCCACTGGTCGCGGATGCGCTAAGAGACAGAGCCAGGCTGGAGGCAGGGGCGGCCTCTGCAGGCCCCGGGATAGAGATGCCCAAATATTCTGCTGATACGCTTTGGCAGACGTGACTCCAGCGCTCAAGCAAGGTTAATGTGGTTTAGTCACAGAGTGAGAGAGGGTGGATGCTTCCCTGCCCCTCCGGGACACCAGCCGTCTTGCTCTTTCCTACAGAGATGTGACTCCAGAGGCCTCACCTTTGTGGCCTCAAGGAATTGCTCTGACAGTTCCAGGCTTTCCCCACCAAGAGTGGGACAGATTAGCTCAGGAAGCACCTGTTTTTGAGGGCCAAGAGAAACCAGAATTCTTTTTTTTTTAAAGATTTATTTATTTATTTGTTTGTTTATTTATTCATTTATTTATTTATTTATGAGAGAGAGAGAGAGAGAGAGAGAGAGAGAGAGGCAGAGACACGGGCAGAGGGAGAAGCAGACTCCATGCCGAGAGCCCGACGTGGGACTTGATCCCGGGACTCCAGGATCGCGCCCTGTGCCAAAGGCAGGCGCTAAACAGTTGAGCCACCCAGGGATCCCCAGAAACCAGAATTCTTATATCTTTTGGGTGGTAACAGCATTTCTGGAGGCTAACTGGATAGCATGAATGAAGTCCTTAAGAGTGTGGCCGTTCTGACCTTAGGAACTTAGGGGGAGTTTTGGCTAATGTGCAACGACATTTAGTGACATTTCAGTTCACTAAAGATTTGGTAAGTGCCTGGTAAGTGACCAAGCCCCAACAGGTGCCAGGCACCCCGCTGAGACTTCACGCATTCTCTCACACACAGCTCAGGGGTCCCCATTTTACAGACAGGAACCCGCGGCCTTTGGCAGTTCATTCGCTGCCCCAAGTCACAGAGCTAAGGAGCGGAGCTGGAGGGGAAGCCAGCGGATCTGACCTGAGAGTGTAAACCCGTGACCATTCGGTCTCTGAGACTCAGCACTGCAGGTGAGGCTGACCCAGCAAAGCCTATCTGTGCCCACTGTCACCGTCACCGTCACTGCAGGAAAAGTGCAGGGCACCCCAGGAACTCAGATATTCCCGCGAGTGTCGTCATCAGCCGGCCAGAAAGGAAATAGCCTGAATGTCTGACGATTAGGGTTTGGCTGATAGCATTATGTCCATACTTTGGAATACTGAGTAGCATGAAAATGAATGTTACAGGGCTGTGTTTATTGACACAGCAAGATGTTCCTGTCACATTTAAAGGGAAAACGGTGATTACGGTAGAAGAAAAAAAATTTAAAATGTGTGTGTGTGTGTATGTGTGTGTGTGTGTGTGTGTGTAGGCATAGAAACTACACATTACTAGTTATTTTCTCTGGGTTGGGGGATTATTTATAGTTTTTTTTTTCTTTCCATCTCTGACCTTTCTGATTTGGGGGATGGTAATTAGCATGTTTTACACATCTAATTGGAATAACAAGCTATTTCCATTTGAGGGAAAAATAGCTGCTGCCTCTTCAGACACACAGATGGCTTGGTGGCACACAAGTGTCTTACTTCTTGTTTCTCACCAAAGGGAAAGGAGTCGCCTGCAGGTAAGGAAGGCTGGTCTGAGTATTTGTAGATCTGTGGTTCTCCAAGTGTGGCCTGTGGATCTTCTGCTTCCGAATCACTGCTTGTCAGTCACCCCGGGCTTCCCGGATTCCACTGTGATATTAAGTCACATTTATTGAACATATATCATGTACTGGCCACTGTTCTAAGTGCTTTATACTCAATAGCTCATTTTCTCCTCACAAACCCTAGGGTATGTACATGATTGTACCCACTTCCCTGATGAAGGCTGAGGCACAGAGGATTAACTGGCGTGGTCTCAGTTACAGAGCTGCAAGTGGCAGAGGGGACACCAGACTCTGTCCTTGGCCCCAGGCCCCAACTCAAAGTTTCTACCCTCAGAATATAGGATCTCAGGAATCTGGATTTTTAATAAGCTGCTGAGGGATCTGTGTGCACAGTAAAGTGAAGTACTGCTGCTCTGAATAATCTTTTTTTGTTAAAGATTTATTTATTTATTTTAGAGAGAGAAAGAGCAAGGAAGGGGCAGAGGGAGAGTCTCAAGCAGACTCCCTGCTGAGCACAGAGCCCAGTGCAGGGCTAGATCCCATGATCCTGAGATCATGACCCGAGGTGAAACCAAGAGTTCAACACTTAACCCACTGTACCATCCAGGCAACCTGCTCTGGGGAGCCTTTTACCTCAGAACCACCTGCATTGTTTTGGATTAAGAAACAGCTGATCTGGGACACCTGGGTGGCTCAGCGGTTGAGCATCTGCCTTCGGCTCAGGTTGTGATCCTGGAGTCCTGGGATCGAGTCCCATATCTGATTCCTCGAAGGAAGCCTGCTTCTCTCTCTGCCTCTCTCTCTCTCTCTCTCTCTCTCTCTCTCTCTCTGTGTGTGTGTGTGTCTCTCATGAATAAATAAATAAATCTTAAAAGAGAGAGAGAGAGAGAAACAGCTGATCCATTTACCCTACATCAGCTGTGAAAGGACTTTCTCTCCTCAAAGTCATTAGAACAAAAGTGTCAGTCGGAGGTTCTTGGCTAAGGGCGAGTCATCAAACATAAAAAGGAGATGAGCTTTAACAACCCACTAGCCTAATCATCTGCCCTGCTTCCTCTCCTCTTTCCTTTCTTTGAAACACATCCTTATTTAGAATCCCACTTCTACAATGTTGAGGAGTTGGGGTGTTCTCCCTGAAGTTAGGATGTGGAGGGGGCTGTGTAGGCAGGGCCCACCTGGACATCCTGCCTCTCTCTGGGACTCTGACACAACCTTGGAAACACCATTTGGAAAGCCAGCGATGGCTGAAGAGCAGAGGCCAAGATTGCCCATGGGCCCTCAGCCTTGGCTTCCCAACTCCTACTTTTAAAGACCAACCTAGTGTTGCTTCTCGGGGTTGCCCTGATGTGTTAAAAGGCCCACTGGCTCAAATGGTGGTGGCAGAGCTCTGCAGAGTAGCTGTGTTCACGTATCAGGCCTCAGCTGAATGGCACAATTCCAGGGAAGCCTTTCACATCATGTCAACAGAGTCGGCCTGCAGAAGCGGTTCGCATGTATTACAAAGTGGATAATGAAGCACCAAGGACCCGCACCAGCTCCTCCATTTTGGAATCAAGGTGTTGGTGCTGGTGGCTGAGTTTCTCCCAGAGGAGCAATTCAGCATCAAACAGTGGAAACTATGGCCTGAAATGCAAGTCTTCCCAACCTGAGGTGGTGAACCACAGCAATGACCCTTCCACTTAGCTATGTTGGCCTAGAGTGTGCTATGGAAGCTTCCATGCTGGACACAAGATCAGGGCACAGTAAAGAGGGGATGAGGAGATTCGGACCCTTTGCTTGGGGCTGGAGAAAGGGGCCTGAGGACCACTATTTTTTTAAAGGTTTTATTTATTTATTCATGAGAGACACACAGAGAGAGAGGCAGAGACACAGGCAGAGGGAGAAGCAGGCTCCATGCAGGGAGCCCGACGTGGGATTCGATCCCGGGTCTCCAGGATCTCGCCCTGGGCCAAAGGCAGGCGCCAAACCGCTGCGCCACCCAGGGATCCCTGAGGACCACTATTGAGCAAAGGTGTGCCATCACGGGACCTGACTCGATAGAACCTGCCTGTCAGCACATTCACTGGCCGTAAAGCCTCTGGTGCTCCCCTGGGCCTGCTGAGGTAGTTCACTTAGTCAGATTTTATTATTCTCATTTCACAGATTAGGAAGCTGAGGCTCAGAGCCTTGTTTGAGACCACATAGCTAGGAAGAGACAATGGCACGGGGACATTTGAACCTGGAGGTTGTCTCCCTTCTGAGTCAGCAAATGATGCCAGAGAACAAACATCCCTGGGCCAGATTAGGAGAGAGCAGAGAGGCGTTTTTTCTCTGAGGAGGTGTAGGTTCCACATTTCCAGGAGGGTTTGCCCCACGTACAGCATCTCTTGTCTGCACTGATGACCTGCACTGGGCCAAGAGTTCGTTATATCCCTCCCCTCCTCACGACCTGACTCAACTGCTCCAATTAACACAGAGAATGAAGGAATGAAAAAGAAAACACTCCTGAACATGAAAGAAATCACAGTCTTTCTCCAGAAATAAAGGCTTTTACAGGAGCAGGGAAAAAAAAAAAAAAAAAAAACAAATAACAAAAAACCCTGATCGTTCTTGGCAGCTTTTGAACAAATTAGTGTACTGGAAGAATGGATTAAAGAGTGAGGGGTGTGTCAGAGAGAAAGGAAATCGGCAAGCTCCCCAAGCGAGCCCTGCTTCCTGCGCTGTCTGGGAAGCCAAAGGGTAGTGGAGGCGTCCACTTGGGAAACACAGCCATTTCCTTTCTCATCCCAGCTGGAACCACACCACCCCAGGGGGACCTCTCCGAGTCTAGATCAGATTGGCCCTTCCGTCTTATGTGGTGTGCCAGGCCTCTGCACTTGACCTTTGTCACCCAGATTATACATGCAATTTCTTGCTCAGAACCTGCCTCCCTGGTCTGACTTTGAACTCCATTAGGGCAGGGACTGGGTCTGCCTTGTTCACCACTTGTATCTCCTGGGAAACTTTTGGTTGCAAAGAACAGAAGACCCGACCCAACCCAATCTCTATTAAGCAAAAAGGGACTTTTTTGTTTCTTGCCCAAGTTTAGAGTTGGCTTTGGGAAAGCCTGGATTCAGGGGTTCTGAGTTCAGATTTGATCTCTCAACCACTCTTTATTCCACTTCATTTGCCCCCTTGTGATAGTTTTACTTTCATGCTCCTTATGATGCTAGGATGGCTGTCACAACTCTGGCCTAAGATGTTTTCAGGGAGTAAGCCCCCCCTTCCAGGTGATTAAAGTGGTATTCTCAGGATTAACTCTGATTGGCTTGGCTTGAGTAATATGCCCATCTGTGAATCAATCACTGTAGTCCAGAGAGCTTGGTGCTTTCTGATTGGTTAATACCACACGCATAGCTCATTGCCCACCCCAAAGCTGTTCCCTCTTCTTCCTTGCTAACAAAAACCCATCAGATTCCAAGCAGGTGGGCAAGATGCTCAGGAAAAGTGACCCCTCCTCCATCCAGATAACCATTTACAGTAATTCCATCCACTTGGCAGTGATTGGTTTAGAAGTGAACACTGACCTAATTCTAGCAAATAGGACATGATACCAAGTTGGAGGCTTCCAGGAGAAATCTTCCTTCCTCTGACAAGTCACATTTGTAGGGGGATAGCTTCTTTCCTGTCCTTCTAGCCTTTGGATATTGTCGTGATCAGGTGGGAAGTCTGGAGCTGCTACAGCCATCTTGCAACCATGAGGTGAGATATTGCTGATATACTGCGAATGGCAGGATGGAACACATCTGCTCTTGGCTTCTGTGGTGTTTCACTTCTGCTGGCCTGCACCGGTGACTTTTTGAAGGACTGTCCACAGTCTATTGGAGCTACTTTGCCTGCATGCACAGAGTACCAGATTGCCTGGGACTTCTGTTCCTGCGGGGAGAAGGGGGGCAGCCCATACCAATAACAGATGCAGAGGTGTGAAAGCCCAGCTCCTTGGCTTTGAATTGGGACAAATCCTGAGGCATACTTTTTACTTCAGAGCTCCCTGCAGGACCAGGCTGAGGTTTGGACTTGCTTGAAATCAACCTTCATTTGGCATCTTTCTCCCTGTCCTGCCCTCCCTCCATCTCCCCACCAGATGCCCGTGGGAGCACTTCCGTAATCAATCGCTTGCACACAAATCGTTAGCTCCTTCTGGGGGACCTGTCGTATCACCAGGGCTTGCACATCACAGCTGCTCTGTAAATATTTGTTGCCTGAGTGAATGAATACATGAATGGATGAACAAGCTGGGGAAATCACAGGCAGGTGGAATCCGAACAGGTTATTATACTAATTACAGGCTGTCTACTTTTTTCCCTTTGCTCTGTGAAACAGGTTGGCCCCTTGGGGAATTTCCCCAAAGCTTTTGAAGCGGACAGGGTGTCTTCTTAACAGTCTCATGTGCTTCCTAATTGGGCAGTCCATTAGAAGGTGAGGTCATCTCCCTGGGGAAGAAGGAAAGGCCTTATCACTGAGGACGAGGGGCCCCAGGAGTGGGGACAAACCCTACCTCAACATCTGCAGTGTCTGTCTGTTACTGGAGCGGCTGGAGGGAATGACCATTCTGGAATGAATCAACTAAACCTTTGACCTGAACTCCAGTTTAATTCACTCTTTCCCCTCCATTAGCTAGTATAAGGGATGAGGGAGGCAGAAGGGGAGGGATAACATATTTTATTTTTATGGCATTTTTATTCCAAATGACCTGCTGGGTCAAACCCACTTTTCTTTCATGAATTATACATTAGAGGAATCTTTTTGTTTTTCTAATGGCTTGAGTTGAGTTCACCCTCTAGAAAGATTTTTAGACAAAATCAGGAATTTCAATTAAAGAGTTCACCTCTTGCCATATCAACTGACATGGTTTTGATTGGGTCATCCCATAAATGAATCTCCGTTAGAGTTTTCAAGCTTCCTAGGGTCTTCAAAATCATCTAGCCCCATCCCCTTACTTTATACATGGGAAGGCTAAGAACCCAGAGATGGGAAATGACATGCCCAAGTTCACACAGCCAATGCATAGCAATAGCTATTAAAAGACAGAAATGGCGATGTATTTTGCTCTCTCTTTATTTCTAGCCTAGTATTCTTTTCTGCAAGTAAGCCTAGAGAAATAATATAGTTGCCATGGCTGCAGAACAAATTGCTCCGAAACCTGGTGGCATAAAGCAATCACTTGTTATGCTCATGGATTCTGTGGATTGGGAATTTGACAGAGCACAATGAGGATGGCTTCTTTCTGCTCTGTGGTGTCAGCTGGAAGAGCCAAAGGCTTAAGGGTGGGTTCATCTAAAGTCTCATTCATTCAAACGAGTAGAGGGTAATGCTGTCTGTGGTCTGAGACCTGTTGTTGGCCAGAACATCCATACATGGCCTCTCCATGTGTTGTGGGCCTTCTTGCAAACATAATGGGCTGGGTTCCAAAGGAAGAGTTGAGAGAGGGTGATGAGGGGAGCGGGGAGAGATACATGGATTGAGGAATTGGTGGAAATTGTGTCGCTTTTTATAGACCTAAAAGTCATTCTGTATTACTTCTACAACATTCTGTTGGTCAAAGCTTTACAAAGTCCACCTGGTTTTAAGAGGAGGAGGATAGAACTCACATTTCAATGGAGGAGTGTCAGTTACATTGTGAGGTTGAAGGGAATATGTATTGCTACAACCATCTTTGGAAAATTCACTCTGTTACAAGAGGGTTAAGGCTAGTACACATTAAGTTTTGCTGAATTGTTTACTTAGGATCTATCTTTTCTGTTCAATTATAATTTCCTAAAGGGCAAGATATGTGTCTGTCCCATTTGCTAATATATCTCAGTGTCCAGCACAGCTGCAACTGACTCAGGGTATGAACTTAGTACATTTTTGTTTGGAAAATAAGTGTCAAAGAGAAAGTATTTGTTGGCTAAAAATAGACTCGTAGATTTCCTTTCTCCTCTTGTGACCTTTCCTTTTCATCAAGAACTTGAATACCAGCACCATCTTCTCTAGAGAGTTGATTGATTGACTGATTAATTTGTTCATTCATTTATTCATTCATGTTTGGGACCCATGGAAGAGGTTGCTTACCTAAGTCTTGAAGTGGTCAGAGAAGTTGTGCTGGAGGGAGTGATGGATGTGAGAGGAGGCCTAGAGGATGAGCAAGAGGAAGCTCAGGGAAGAGGGAGGAGGAAGGGCACTCCAGACAGAGGGAACAGCCTATGCAAATTGGAGGCAAATCATTTGGTGTGGCAGATAGGTAGAGTTTGAGAGAAGAATGGCAAAAGGTAAGTGAGGCTAAAGGGGCAAGCAGGACCTGAGTTTTGACCAGGACTTCAGTGCCACCCCAAGGAGTCTGACTTACCCCTTAAGAACAGTAGGAAGCCACTAAGGAAGCAACCCAGTCAAATTTGTGTCTAGAAGGGCATATCTGCAGGGTGGGTTATGGATTGGAGTGGAACAACGTGGTAGGCTAGCTGGAGCATGGTTGGCAAAATCCTGATAGGAAAATGATGGAGACCACAGCCTCAGTGTGGATGGCGAGAAGTGGATAGATATTTCCAAGGAACCCTGATTGATGAAATGGATGTGGGATTGGGAGAGGGACTGGGCCAGTTCTTGGTCTCTGGGTTAGGCAAGTGGGTGGGTGGAGGTACCTGGCCCCAAGCCATGAAACCCTAGGAAAGGAGTAGCCTTCAGGTGGGGCTTCGAGGAATTCAGTATTTGGGGGATGATGAGTCCAAGATGCAAGGGGGATCGCCTGAGTGAAAGTTCCAGGAGGCACTTGAATCACAAAACCAAAACTCAGCAGAGTGGGCTGAGCCGTGAATCTGGACTGGGGACCGATGGAGAGATGGAAACTGAAGCCACAGGAGCACATGTGCTCGCAGCGGAAGAATGAGGGCAACAGAGGGGCAGAGAGCCATGGAGAAGGCAGCTTTTGAGAGGGAGGCAGTCAGGGGTACCCAGTCATCTGAGAAATCACGGAAGGAAAGGAACAACATTGTCCACAGGATTGAACAAAAAAGTCATTGGCAACTTTCACAAGGACAGTTCCCCTGAAAAAGACAGGAAGAAGCCAGATGACAGAGCCGTGGGATAAAGAGGTGAGGGTAATGAATTGAAAGCATGAATGAATAGCGTTCTGGTGAACTCCTGACTTGCCTCCTTCCAGGTCTGGTAATTCTGGAAACACTGGGATGGATTTGTCAAATCACCTCCCAAAGAAGAGCAGCCAGGAAGGATCTTTTCCACTCAACTCTCACTGTCCCAGAAAATAACCTATGTGTGGGCTGTCCTGGGCATCCCTCCCTAGCAACCAGCATTTGTATTTAAATTCTTGGGGGAGGGGTGCTCTCATTTTTCAGCCATCAACGCAGTTCTGTGGTCACATCTGTTGTTTTTGTCTGCACAATAGCCATTTATCAGCATTTGGCTAATAGCATCCCAATCTGGGGAAGGCTGACCCCTTCTTGCTTCCACGGGTGGCACATGTCCCAAGCCCAATCAATAAGACTCAGGCCTGAGATTTTTTGGGAACTACTGGGAAAGAAAAGCACTCTTTAGGCAGGAGGGGCTTTTACTTGGAGACGGCCTGCCAGCACAGAGGAAAGCAAATAAATCAGAGACACAGAGAGAAACACAATCTCAGTGACCATTCTTGAACTCCTGGATCCAGCCTCGCCTGAAGACATTTAATCCCTGGACTTTTCAGTTACCTGCGCCAGTAAATTCTCCCCCTCTTTTTTTTTTCCTTTTTTTTTTTATATTTTTTTATTTTGTTAGAAAGGGCTATAAGAGTTCTAGTGCTAGATGAGTGGTCCCAACAGGAGCAAACTGCCAAGAAATGGAATTGGGGAATGGGCTTGGTGGAAGAGGTTTACTTGATTTTCTCTCAGGCATTTCACTGGACATTTCAGTCACCACGTTGCTCCTGCTTTAGGAATCTCCCCTCCTTTTTGCAGTCAGCCGCTTCATTGTTTGGACTTGTATTCCTACCTTTTTGTAAACCCATGGCTTCTCAGAAACATTACTGAAGTGCATGGATGCTGCGCTGGAAGCCCTCTCTCATCCCCAGAGGCAATACACATGCTTATTATTTTCCACAGGAGATGCTCCCAGAGAGCATGTTGGGGGATGGGGCATTTGCAGGGACTGCCTCGGTGTGCAGTGTCTGTGCCTCCAGTGACGTGCTGACAGCCTGTGCCCATTCCAGATCCCCCGCCCTCTGGCCCCACCACCCCCAGTGTACAACAGCCACTCCAACAGTGCAAACTCGTGTTCATTTGTTCAGAACACAAATTAATCATGCCAGGGAGATTCCCAGCTGCTGGACCACGTTTTGCTGTGTTAGCAATAAACATCCCTTCATCCTGTCAACACGACCCGAAGGAAAAACAGAGGTCCAGGAGTCTTGGAGGCCATGAGGGGACTCCATGGGTCACCCATGGCAGAGAGAGGAAATGACACATTCCAATTTCTTCCTCCTCCCTCCCCTATCAGCTGTGATCTTGGTTTCCTTTCTTTTTTTTTTCTTTTTCTTTTGAGTCTACTTCCTACCTAAAGGCTTCAGTTCCATGGATCACATTTTCTGTCCAGCCTCCAGTTTGAAGACTTGCCATTGGCAGGGACCCACAGCGTGATGTCTCCCGGAGGGTGGGGCTTGCACACTGCAGTGCCAGGCTTGCCACACCCCACATGATTTCCTATCCCTGCTCATTCAGAACCATCAGGCTTAGGTGGGTTCCTCCCTCCTCCCTCCTTTCTTTCCTTCCTCCCTCTGACTTACTCTACTTACCTCCTCTGGCCCCCTCCTTCCTCTCCCTATCTCCATCTCCCTCCTGCCTCCTTTTCCTTGCTCATTTCTTCCTCCCCCTCATCCTCCTTCCCTCTTTCCCTCCCCCTATTTATTTTTCCTCCCTGTCCTCTTCTGTCTTTCCTTCTTTTCCTCCTTCTTCCTCCGCTTGCCTCCTCTCCCTACAACTTTCACCCTGTGGTTCTAATGAAACAAGAAGGAAGGAAATCACACTGAAAAGCAGCCAGGCTCAGCCAATAAATCCTCTAATGCTTGTAATAGTTTCATGTTCTTCACGTTCATCCTAGTTTAAGAGTTTAATCAACATCTTCGAAATACTTGTGATTTACTCTGTGAGCTTTAATTTGAGGCTTGGCAAGTCCCTCCCTTCCTCCTCCCTCCCTCCTCCCTCTCTCCCTTCTCTTCCCTCTCTCCCTTCCTTCCCTCTCTTATTTCATTTATTCAATAATTTTTTTTGAGGGTCTTTTCACATCAAGCTCTGGGCTAAGTGTTAGACATAGTAAATAGAAAAAAGGACATCATCTGTGCTCTGATGAGTTGACAGTCTAGTGTGAGAGACAGATTTTCACCACAGATCAGAAATGAATGTATTCTCATGACTTCAGTGAGAGCTCTGAATTTCCATGGGGATTTGGGCAGAGGGAGTGACTCTGACTATGGAGATGTGGAGGCTTTCTTGAGGAGCTGATTTGAAGGATGGCTTCTCTAGGCAGAAGAGGAATGACAATGCCAAGTAGAGGGAACAATATGCAAAGGCCCTGGGATGAGAGGAAGCAAGGCACTTTCACAGAATTTGACAAGAATAGTGTGGCTGGGACAGAGAGTGGAAAAAAATGAGCCAGAGGTTGGCAGTTGGCAGATGTCTGTAGCTCTTACCTGGGGTGAGAGTTGGGGTCTTAACTTCAAAAGCAAGGGGATATTATTGAAGAATTTCACCTGGAGATGGAGATGTCATAATTGGTTTGGCTGCTGGTGCAGTCAAGGTCGGGACAGAAGATTCTTTGGGTGAGCCTTCTGTAGCCTCAGGGGATCTAGGTAGGCTGGGAAGAAGCAGATTGGGTAGGATGCAACATTAGTCTCAAGGCCTGGATTGGGGTCAGGTAACAGCTCTGGCTTCCCCAAAGGGAGGTTATCCTGCCTGCAGACCTCCTGTGTGGGTCAGAGGACACTATCAGATGAGGAAGGTAGAGGAGCATAGCTAAGAACTGTGGACCTGGAGTCAGCCACATCTGGCTTTGCTGTTTACCAGCTACGAGACCCTGCAGGTTTGTATCTTTGTGGAGACTGTTTCCTTCTCTGTAAAATGAGGATAATAATAATAATAATAAATGTGGGAGGGTTTTTTGTCTATCATCCCTTTCTCATGGTAATTAGGCAATTACCATTGCATGTGGTTCTGGTGGGACTGGCAATCGCTGTGTCCCATCTACCCATTGGACACATGATCCAGGCCCAAC
Organism: Vulpes lagopus; assembly: GCF_018345385.1. NCBI lineage: Eukaryota > Metazoa > Chordata > Mammalia > Carnivora > Canidae > Vulpes > Vulpes lagopus. Next base: position 38,774,510 of record NC_054830.1, on the reverse strand, counting down.
CAATCATTGAGCCCCATCTCCTTGTCCCCAGGGATTGGTTTAAGGGTGTGGCCCAAGTAGGGCCAATTGAAGACCTTCCATGGGATCTGATATGGGCTGTTGGAGGAGAAGAGTGTCTTGGTTTTAGAGTATGAGCTATAAGATGGGGCACCTGAGTGACTCAATCCGACTCTTGATTTTGGCTCAGGTTATGATCTCAGCATCATGAGATCACACCCTGTGTTGGGCTCTGCACTGGGTGTGGAGCCTGCTTAAGATTCTCTCTCTCCTTCTCTCTCTACCCTCCTCTCTAAAAAAAAAATATATATATATATATATATATATATATATATATATATATATACGAACTATAAGAACATAGACTTGAACTACTGGAGTTTAACTTTCCTGGGAAAAAAATCAGGGGGATGAGTAGGGGAGGGATAGAGGAGAATGAGAATAAGGGAGGGGAGAGGAGAATAAGAGAGAGAAAGAACTTTCACACCCTGGAGGCAACAGTTCCTGAAGCCTAAAACACCCTTTGCACTACTCAGTTAATGAACTCATCATAGCCCATTCTGGTTTAAGTCAATTTGAGTTGGGTATTGTCACTCACAATGGGTGTGTTGTAACCAATGCACCATGTCACTGCAGCAAAAGCAAACGTAAAGTGCCTACTATGTAGAGTACTCAGTAATTACTAGCTAGGGTTTTTGTTTTGATAGCAATTCATAGCTCTAAGATACATAACTAGAGTGTGTACTGCTTCCCCCTCTGGTGTGTGGTCTCATATTGTCCCATTTCATGTAAAGATCCTGTATAAAAGCCTCAGTAGTGACCTGAGTTCCCCTTCTCCCTCTGAAATTTGTGACTCCTGTGTCCCTTGGGGCTTTCTTAGAGTGACAGTGATAGCAACAAGAGAACACAATGTCCTGAAGGATATGACTATGTTTAGACCATTCACCTTCTACTTCATAGCAGCTTGTTTCCCATGATCTTTTTTTTACAAAATATATTATCTGTTGCTGTGTAATAAACCCCAAACTTTGTGGCTTAAAGCAAACAGATTTGTTATCTCATGGCTTCTGGGGGTAAAGGATGCAATGGAACAGCTTTGCTGGGTGGTTCTTCTCATGAAGCAGAAGTGAAAACATTGGCCAAGGCTGCTGTCATCTGAAGGCTTGAGTGGGGCTGGAGGATCCACTTAGAAGATGGCCTAGTCACATGGCTATTGGAAGAAGACTTTAGGTCCTGGCCGCATGAACCTATCCACAGAGTTGCTTGAGTGTCCTTACGATATGGCCACTGGCTTCCCCCAGAGTGAGTGATCTAAGAGAGAGGAAGATGGAAGTAATATTTCTATGACCCCATCTTTGAAATCATGAACATCATTTATGCAATATTCTGCTGATTATACAGGACAGTTCTATTCATTGTGGGAGAGAGTACATAAAGATGTGAATACTGAGGTAGGGGTCATTGGTGAAGGCTGTGGTGGTATTTTTTTTTATAAGATTTTATTTTAAAAAAAGATTTTATTTATTTATTCATGAGAGACACAGAGAGAGAGGCAGAGACATAGGTAGAGGGAGAAGCAGGTGCCCTTCTGGGAACCTGATGTGGGACTTGATCCTAGGATCCCTGGATCACCACCTGAGCTGAAGGCAGGTGCTCAACCACTGAGCCACACAGGTGCCCCTGTGATGGTATTTTTAAGTGTCACTGAAGTTTCTTCTTAGTCTCATGGGAATTCTCTTCCTCAAGGAGGCCTTTGGATGCTCAAGATAACATGGCATCTTCAAGGCACCAAAAATACCCCCTCCAACTTGTGCTTGAAAGGCCTTTTCTTCAGAGCTTGCAAAGAGTTCCTTAAACTAGTGAAACGACTAAACTAATTTGCTGGTCTGTAATTTCCTGGCACGTCTGGAGATTTCCTAATAAATACTAGCTTCAGGTTGGCAACCTGCCAGTGTTACAGCCTTCTCCTGAGTGACAAACAAGGGATGTGCAAAGCATCTTAGAGGGTTGGGAAGGTTGGTGCATTGCAGGGATAGAGCACAGGACCTGGAGGCTGAATGTTTGGGTCTGAGAGCCGGCCCTGCCTCTTACCTACCATAATTCCTACTGTCCCTACCAATACCTATCATATTTCACACTTGCTTCTCTATGCCTCAGTTTCTCCTTCTGGGAAATGTGGCAACAACCCTGGTTTTCCATGAATCACATGGCTATGACTAGGTTCGAATGAGCTGCTGTAGCATTTCTAAGAGGGAGGTCCATGGGACACTGGCACCATGGGCTGCTAGCCCCCAAAGGGGTTCTATGCTGAAGTGAGTATGGAGAACTGCACTGAGTAAAGTCCAGCTGTTTTCCACTTTCCACGACTACAGGTAGGACCAGCTCCATGGCTGTGTGGCCAGAGCAGCCACACAGGACCCTTTGCTAAGAAGGACTCTGCACTTGGGGTTTCATGCCCTGCAGCTGCTGTCTCGAAACTCTTAATAATTTTATCTTTGAAGATGTGGGGTTTTTAAAAATATTATTTATTTATTTATTTGAGGGAGAGAGAGAGAGAGAGAGGAGAGCAAGCAGGTGAGAACATGAATCAGAGTGGAGGAGCAGCAGAGGGAAAGGCAAGCTCCACACTGAGCAGGGAGCCCAATGCAGGATTCGATCCCAGGATCCTAGGATCATGACCTGAGCTGAAGGCAGATGTGTAACCAACAGAGTCACCCAGGTGCCCCTGAAGAGATGTTTGGTAAGTGAAACTTGATGGGACAATAGAGTCTGTGCCAGGGGCTTGGCATCTCACCTCACAAGTGTGCACCTCTCCTGCCTCCTTAGGGTGAACTCTCACCTGCCAGCTTCCCTCCCCTGGCTCCCCTCTGCCCTGCCCAGAGACCATGTCACCAGGATACCCAGAACCCAGAGCTCAGAACAGCGACTGGTTTGCATTGGCAAGGGCATAGGAGGGAGGCCCCATTCTTTTTTTTTTTTTTTTTTTAAACATTTTACTTATTTATTCATGAGAGACACAGAGAAGCAGAGACGTAGGCAAAGGGAGAAGCAGGCTCCATGCAGGGAGTCCAACCTGGGACTTGATCCTGGGTCTCCAGGATCACGCCCTGGACTGAAGGCTAAACCGCTGAACCACCTGGGCTGCCCGGGAGTCCCCACTCTGTTGCCACCCTCTGGCCCCTCCTCCCCCACAGGGGCCAGGGGCTAGAGTCAGTGCCTGTCCCATGGTGTCACAGGGCAGGGCAAGGCGGCAGCTATCCCAGTGCCGGGCTGGCAGCACCATGGCACGTTTAGCAGGCAGCTTGGTGGGGGCCTGTCACCTACTTCTGACCCAGGTACCAAGAAGGTTGGAATTCCTTGGGGTCACTCACCTGCTGTGGGTTGGAGCGCCATGGGAAGGGGAGATCCACTTCCCCACCACCAGCCAGTCCTTGCATTGGGTCCCGCACATTATGTAGCTGGTCCTGCCTGCGGAATTAGTCAGATCCTTTAATATAAGCGAGACGAAACTGTAGTGGGACAGGGTGCAGACCTGAGAGCTAGACTCTTTGGGTCTGGATCCTGGCTCCACTCCTTACCGGCATTGTCACCTCGGCCCATTTGCGTCTCTGTTTCCTCATCTCTGAAATAACGATCATGTAATTCCTACTTCAGAGGTTGCTGTAAAGATTAAATGAGGATCCAAAGCATCTAGACTAGTCCCCCACCGCGTCGCGGATGTTAGCTGATATATTTAATGCTCGCTCCTCACAAAGGACTGCAGTGCTGTTGGGGCAGGAGCATCATCCGTAGCCTGCTGTGGTCCTGTGTACAGCACCGAGCGCACAGCACACTCCACGAACACTTGTTGAATGACTGAGTCCCCAAGATGGGCTTCCCACAGAGCACCCGCCCTGTCCCCTTTTATTCCAGAGAATCAGAAGTAATCAGTGTTCCAGCCTCAAAGGCCATAGAGACACAGCATCTTGTCCCCACTCATGCACAGTCTCCTGACAATGGGGGCAGAGCAGACACCCCAGATACTCTCTCCGGGCCTCCTCTCTGGGCCCATCTATCCTGCTGGGAATAGCTTTCCTCGACCCCCCACAGGCCACGCCATAACTCACTCCACCTCCCTAGCTTCTCCATCCTTAATTGGGCCAATCTGTCTGCCTGACACCCCGCTCTGGTTCGCTTTCTTCCCAAAGCTCTCTCTTGTCAGTTGACAGATTCTCAACTGTCTTGAGCGCATTTTTCAATTTGTGCTCTTCCAGTGATTTCCCAACCAGGTTTCTGCTCTTTTTAAAGCTACTTAATTTTATAATTTCTAAATGATTTTCCTCACTTGCCATGATTCTTCTCCACCCCCACTCCTTGGCTTTCTTCCCATGACTTTCATTTTCTTAGCCCCGAAGCCATGCAGGTGTGTGGGGCACCCTTGAAGGGAGTCTGATTTTTTTTTTCAGCTAGAAGGAGGATTACTGTCTTAATTGGGGGGTCTCACCAAAAGCTGGCCCTGAGATGGGTGCACTAGTTTATTTGGGAAGTGATCCAGGAAGCAGGAAAGAGGGGGAGTGAGGGGGAAGGGAGAGGACCTGAGAATATGCCTTATTTTTTGGTGACCCACTGGGTAATGTGCAGGGAACCGTAGACACGGAATGTACCCCCTGCATTGTCCCATGGGAGGGAGGGGACACTGACTGCCACTCCTGTCCCCCCATTGGAAAATTTGAGCTTCTGTCTATGCCTGTGCAATAAGTAGGCTCTCCTGGCTTTGGAGAAAAGCGTGGTTATAGTGCTAGAGCTTCAGTAATAGCTGTGGAACATTCCATCAGAGCCACAGACGTTTGCTACAGTCCAGTGACATGTTCCAGACTCCCCGGAGTGGAGATTGTCACTTGGGGTGTGGACTTCTTCATTTCTTTATCTTCTTTTGAAGTCTCTGATTATTAAGGTGTTTTGCTGCCCTCAGGACAGGCTCCAGCCAGCGGGTGTCCCTCCCAGAGGGACGGCTGGGTCCCCTGTAAGAAAGGGACATTCAGCCAGGGAGCTCTATGGTGCGTTTCTGTCTCTGGAGATCCGTTTATCACGAGGCGGATGTTGATGTTTTCAAGTGAGACGAAGGAATCTGTCTCCCCGTGACTTCCAGGGCCCCTGACTGCCTTTGGGTGGTGTCTGAACTGCAAAATTAATGAAAGGCACGGGACTCCGTGTACTGACAAGTCCGAAGATGATGAAGCGCAAACATGAATTTGATCATCTTGCTCCAACCCATCTGACTCCTTCCATTAAGGGACCTTAATGACGCCCTGGATGGATCCCAAATGTCTCTGCTCAATTTGGATACAGAAAGGTCCAGTTTAAATTTCTAGTCTCATCTCTGCCCCCCCCCCCCCCCCCCCCCCCCCCGCCCTGCACAGGTTGGACTCAGCCTGAGGGGTTTGAAGAGAGAGCCTGGTCTGTCCCAAGGATCCCTCCTCCTCCTCCCCCTTCTCCTCCCCTCCTCTCTGGTCAGGCAACTCCCGAAAGCATCCCTGACCCTGTGGCTCAGCCCGGGGACAGCCTTTGCACAGAAGACACGGTGAAGACTGTTCCCTGGAGTTTGTGGCAGCCGTGTGTCCTGGGACAGGGGAAAGTGCTGGAGGAAAGAAACAGGTTTGTTTCCACTCAAGCAAAACTGCAGGAGTCCTCTCTCAGGAAACACTGGTTCTTCTGCAGGCCTGGTGAACAACACATGACTCCATTTGTGACTTTTTTGAAGTGTGTCTGGGTGTATGTGGGCAGAGTGGGATGTGGGGGGCTTCTCCTCAATGCACAGTTTTCCAACATTGGAGAACCACCCTTGCTTGACATCCTCCTACTTTCCCTTCAGCCTCTGCCCCCAGAGGACCCTTCTGGGGTCCTGCCTGGGGGCTGCCTTCCTGGTTAAGACTCAAGCCTGTGGGGTCCTCTTCGCCAAAGGAGATTCCCCCTTCGTCCCCCTTGGTGGTGGGAGGGTTGACTTTACCCTTTCTCCACCTCCCTGACTCCAGTTCTTTCCCTACCCTTCTTGAATAGATCTGAAATTCCTTTTGTTCATGGCAGTCCAACCAGGAAATGAGGCCCCCAGCTCCCCTTGCAAGCACACTCTGTCTCTATAAGCTACTCTCCTGGAGCATTGCTCCCTTGACTTCATGAAGGAGACACACTCCCCCTTCCAGAAATCACAGTCCTGCTTAGATTCCCTATGTCCATTTGTACAAAGTAGAGAGAAGGAAGGAAGGGAGGAATGATGGCCAAGTTGGGCATCTTTTAATATGCCCAGATGCCCTCCTGGGCTCTTTCTGGCTCTCCCTAGGAAAGAGGTTCTTACCTTGGGCAGGGAAAAAGCCTTATTATTTATTTTTTATGTTTGCTAATCTAGAAATGAAAGTTGGCATTTCTTTTTGTTCAAGATTATATTAGCAGTGCCGATGACTTTGCCATACATTGAAGTCAGAGATATTTTCATATCACATTATAGGTGTCACAAATATTAGAAAATGACATTTGATGCTCATCTCTATTTAAAAATGACAGTAGTACTTAGACCTGCTGCTGGATCTTGGTTTTTTTAAATGTGTGAATAAAGGAGTACCAGTATTATATCGCACATTTGTTTAATATTTTGATAGCCATATAACTGTTTTTCTCTGTAATCTGATGTATTTTATTTTGTACATTTAACTATTCTGAAAGGGATCATCACTTCAATGAATGCCACAGGAAAGCTCAGAAGCTCTGGTCTGGAATATATGCTTTGTGCCTAATGTCTAGCTTTGAGGCTTTGAATGCCAGAACTAACATATCCTTCTAGATAATATTCTACTCTGGCTTTCTTTTTAACCAGGATCCTGTTGTCCCCAATCAGAGCCAATAATAGCTAACATATTTTTAAGTCTTCTCTGTGCAGGCACAGTGCAAAGCACTCTGCATGCATTAGCTCATTTAATTCTCATCTATTAAGGAGGCACAGAGAGGTTCAGTGACTTGCCCAAAGTAACACAGCTAATAAGTGGGGGAACTGGGATTTGAACCTGGACAGTCTGACCCCAGAGCCCACATTCTTAAACCTGTAGAGTGTAAATGAGGTAAGAGATAGCTAGTTTCCCCAAATGCCCATGTTCTTGGCTTTAGTGTGGGGCCAGCTAGTTCACTATCACTGCAGTGCAGCCAAAAAAACCTTTCCAGCTCCCCAACTAAGAAATGAACATTGAATCACAGCGCCCCCTGGCTTACAAGCTATTCTGATTGCTCACTGGAGGGTCAAGCTGGTGCACAGAAATTTAAGACAAACCTTTATTAGGTACCCACAGTATGGCAAGCCCTCTGTTGGGCACTGGGGATAAAGAGCAGAATGGTTTCCACCTTCTAGGAATTCCTTTCAAGTCAGGAGAGCCAGAGCCAGAAGTTGTGTTGGAATAAGGAGAGCTAAGATCTGGTGGAAGATGTGGATGCAGAGCCCCTGGGATCCTGTGGGGGAAGGGATTTTCACAGGATCAGGAAAATGCTTCAGCTCTCCTCAGGCCCCCTACCCTGATGCCATGGTGAGCCCTCCTGCCTGGTCCCAGTGCTTTTGGCCCTTCCTCCAAACTTTGGTGCTTGCAACTTATGTGTCTCCCTCCCTGCCTCTTCCCTCAGTCTGCTCCCCTGTGGCTGCTTAGCTAATCTCAGAGCCTCATTCAAAGCCAGGGGCTAATAACTCCTGAATTTTTAACAAGAGTTCTCGTGCTGTAAACCAGGGATCACAAACATGAACGGCTGAGGGTCAGGGAGATAATGTCAGTGAACTAAGCAGGCCAATATTTGCATGTTAAACATGCAGGAATATCTTTTACTCCCACAAAGACAGACTCTCCCCTATTTTTTTCTGAAACACATTGTCTTCCAGAATGATTTTTCTCTTTTCTTTTCACCTTTAATAAAAATCAAATACAGAAAAATATTTCTTCAGCAGAAGAAAAATGACAGTACATGGTGATAAAGGCTTACTTTCACATGGAAGACTAAAGGGGCTGGTGACTTAGGCTGCCCCAGAAGCAGGTTCTGAGAGTAGGATTTGAGAGCAGATAGTTTATTTGGAAGATGACTCTGGGACATGTTGGGAGGGAACTGGGAACCAGGACAGAGAAGGGAAGGCAGCCAGTCAATAAAAGGTGCATTATGGAGTGAGTTCCTGCTCTGGACAGCTGGGATGCAAACTCTGGGGAAGGTGCCCTTCAGGTATCCCATCTGAGGAATGGGAAACTGGGATATTTATACATCAACTCCTATAAGTTGTTGTTTGGGGTCTTTTGGAGGTAGTAGTGCTTTTACTCTCTAGCCCCTCTGGCTAGGCAGTTTTCAGAGGACCGGAGAAAGCCTTCAGGCAAAGAGACATAAGTTCTGGGACTTAGAAGTCAGGTCATTGGGCCCCAAATCAGCGAGACCCAAGGGTACAACAATGTGTGTGACAGGCATGGACCATGATGAACTGAAGCAGGCTAGTAGCCGAATGTTTCCAAGCAAGAATGTGGCCCAAGGTTGCCAGACCTTCTGATTTCTCAAGAAAAGCTGAACATTTCGATTTTTAGGTGAAACTTCTCAATTCTCAAAATGTTGACAACAAATCTAAAATTTTAAAAATCCACTGTAGGAATAAATCAAAGCATGCCTGTGGGCTGGATCTGGTTTACAAGTGGCCAGATTATGAAATCTGATCTATCTATCTTAAAGGTAGATCAGATCTTGGCTCCAGATGGTTTTTGCTCAAGGCAAGTTGTAAAGATGAATTCTGAGAAGGTAAAGTGGTTGTATTAGTTAGGGAGTAGAGCAAATTGATGTAGTAAGAGACTCCTCCAGTAGAGAATTTGTAACCAGACAGAAGTGTGTTTCTTTCTCATGCAACATGAGAAGTAGGTGGATGGTCCAGGACGCTGGGTTGCATGAAGTTGCCCAGAGACCCAGGTTCCTTCTATCTTGTTGCTCAGTTCATTGTCTTCATCTATGTGGTCAGGGCCAACTAACCAGCACCTTATTCACATTCTAGCTAGTAGGGAAGAGAAAAGAGAAGCCCAGTCAGTCTCAGTAAGTGCACAGTTCACTTCTTCTCACATCCCATTGGTGAGAACTTCGCCACATGGTCATCTTTAAGGGATGCTCAGAAATGTAGTCTCTCTCATTGGCCATCTGTTCAGTGTACAGTTGGTGTGTTTGTGAGGATTGTATAATTATAGAATTAGAGGAGGGCTGATATTAGGGAACAGTGAGAAGCCTCTGCCACATTGAGTGGAGGATCTGGAAAAGAGATTGAACTTCAAGCCACTTTGAGGCAGGATCTAACCAGGGGAGATTTTTTTCCCCACAAGAATGAGGAAAGTCTGGCTTTCCTCATTAGCTCTCTTTGTTTCGCATTGGTCAGTCATGAAACCTTAGAAGAAACCCTCTGAAACCTTAAGAGAAGATTAGCCCAACCTGGGAAAAGTCCGTTATAATGTGAAAGAAGCAAACATAATAAGCACCTACCAGATACAAGGGGCTTTCATATATGGGATCTCAGGTAATCTTCACAATTATCCTATGAAAACAGTATTATTATTATTCCTCACTTTGCCAAAGAAAAACTGAGGACCAAAGAAGCAGGTTGACATTCAGTCTCTCTCACTAGGGTTAGAGCATGGGCACTGACCAATCAGAGCTGCCGTACAGGTTTGTCCCATCTAAGAAGTAAAGGGCCTTGGCCAGGTTTTGAAATAAGGCCCATATGACTGCAAAGCTCACATTCTTTTCACTGCAATCTGATTTCCTTACACCAGCTGCTTCCCCAGAGACAGCAACAGCAAATCTACTGGGTTGTTGAGAGGGTAAACAAACCGTGATGAATGAATCTCCTCTCCTAATATGAATGCCTTATTGTTGTTATTCCTCATGCCCTGACAGAGTATTTACAGCCTCTGCTGTTGCTCTGCTTCTATCTGGTGGATTAAGGAAACTCAGAACGCCAGGCCCCAGCAGAAAGTTACAACTGGGATTTGAGTTATTGAAGAGTTGAAGGCTCAGCAAGTGGCACTTGGCTTCACTATTAACCTGGACAAGGCCATTAACTCTCCTGTAATTAATTGGCTTCTTCCCTGACACCCTATTGCCAGAGAAATAGTTGTATGGGTGTACCCCACAGTAAGCAAGCCTACCTATGAAAACAGACTTGGTGAAAAGAAAAGTAGAAGATAATCACTTAATTAACTACAAAAGATTTTGTTTTGCAGAATGGGATTTCTGTATATCTAGTTTCCAAATAATATTGGAAGTCTGATTCTGGAAGAAAGGGAGGATACAAAGATGCATTCGTTCCCTCCAGGTCCATCTGAGAATGTTCTGGAATAGATTAGATTTCTATTTCTAGATTTCTAAGAACTCTGCAATGATGTATAAGAGGGGACTTGTGAAATCTGAATTAGGTTGGGGGTGGTTTGTGGTGGATACATTCAGGGTAGCTGCTATGCCCTGCCTCTCCTCTGAGTATCTAGTCACTCACAACCCCACTGGAAGAAAGAGGTGAGTCTAAGCAGCCATGCCTATACCATGTGACTCCCACACTCCACCCCTCACCACTAACTGGATCCCAGGTAAACTGAACTGGTATCAATCCATAGGCTCCAACCAACTTCTGCCTTTTAAAAATGTGAACTGAGAGACATACCCCTCCAGTTAGATAATGGTCAGTATTTGGACTAAGAACACAGAGAGGCTGGGCAGCCCCGGTGGCTCAGTGGTTTAGCACCTGCCTTTGGCCCAGGGCGTGATCCTGGAGACCCGCGATCAAGTCCCACGTCAGGCCCCTGCATGGAGCCTGCTTCTCCTTCTGCCTGTGTCTCTGCCTTTCTCTCTCTCTTTGTGTCTCTCGTGAATAAATAAATAAAATCTTTAAAATAAAAAAAAGAACACGGAGAAGGAGGTTGAGGGACTCTGCCATGTTCACTTTCTTAAGAAAGAGGAACGAGAGTATGCAAGGCTGTAAAGGGAAAGGGGAAATGAGCTGACACCCAAGCAGTGGCAGGGCCTGGCTTCCTTAATTTCCTGTTGTTGGGTGTCTGTCCATGGGATTACCTGTTGCAGCCTTAGAATGAGCATGTTCCAAGTTCCCACTCGGGGGATTCCAAACTGGTCCTAGCTTATCCACCTTGGTCAGAGGTGGAGACCTGTTTTTATGCCACTGCCTGCTTTCGGTAGATCTAAAGGTCCCCGTGGCCCCTCTGTCCTGGGAAGCTTTTGTCCTGGCCATTGGTTGGAGAAAGGGTGTTGTCCCTGGGACACATCCTTGCAAAGTGGATGATCAATTGGGTTTGGTGGTCTTTGTCAGATAAGGGAAATGCCTCGATGTTGACTCAAGGAACTCTCAGGTCTTTGGAGCAATGCTGGTAGAGGCTGCGATCTTCATTTCCCCACTGTGCTGCCCTGAGTATAAGAGGCCTTTGCTGTGTTTCCTGATGGAATAAGCAGCTCAAGTGTGGCTGAGTTGGATTGGGAAGTGGAGGTAGGGAATACAGTCCTCGGGATGCAGCAGGGATAAATCTGTTGTATACAGAAGGGCTGAGTGAACTGCAGTTAATGACTCAAATGTTACCCCACCCCACTAAGCTTGGGTGGATTTCTGTTACTTGCAACCAAATGTGGTGTGCAACACACAACATGGTAGTCTGCCCATTGCTTGTCCCTCTCTTCCTTCCTGAATTTCTACAGGAAAAAGAAGCCCTATCTGGCTATCCAGGAGCCTTGGAAACACCATATCCAGATTTACTGCATGGCTCAATCAAAATCCATCATGCCTTGGGATTTAGCACTTGTCCTTGGTAAATTCATAGGTCTTTATAGACATAACTAACTTGCATTTCAATATTAAGTTTCTTATCAAGGGGGTTAGCTGTCCCCTTAACCTCTTTATCTGATCCCTTCCTCCTTTTATTTCTTCTGGTTGAGCAGCCTCTCTCCCCAGTCCTTTACCCTTGCGTTAACAGCATTCATTGTGTAGGCTTTGGTCGGTACTTGCTATGTGCCAGCCACTGTGGTAAATGATTTACAGAAAACATGCTGTTTAATCGTCACAAACCCCTAGGTGGTAGCTACTAATGATTATCCCCATTTTACAGATGGTGAAATTGAGAGGTTAGGTCACTGATCTGATTCCACTGCCTGAGAGTTTTACCACCTTGTTTTGTTGTCACTCTGGCTTCCCTGGAGTGATAGTGAAATTTCTTCCCTTTATTCTCAGTGGCTGAGGGGGAGAAGGCCCAGGTGTCCTGCCTGGCAGCAGGGCCCCCAGAACTTGGCTTTTCTCTTTCCTCCTTCCCAGCCAGCACAGCTGCCAACCTGGAACGTAGCCCTTTCTAAGAAAGCCCAGGAGAGAAGCCAAATGTTGACTCACCTGCCAGACACAGGGATACCGCAGCCAAGATGCCCCGGGGCCCAGGCAGGAGGATTGGCAGGGCAGGCCCATGGTGGGGCTCAGAGGCGCAGCTTTATGGGGCCCTTCAAAGGGCCAGGCCCTCTTTCCTGACTGCTTTAAGTTCCAGCGGCTAAAGAGATCCAGATGGGCTTGTCCCCCTACCCCCCTGCTCTATCCTGCAGCCTTGGAAGTTTCTGAAAGAGACTGTCTCCTCCTCATTTCCATTTGGGTAGCAGGCAGGATTCCAGGAAAGCCCCCATGATTTTCTGCCCACACCTCCCACCCCCGTGTGCACTCCCCACAGGATCCCTAGGACTGAGAATGTAATGGATGACACCACCACAATTAGACCGAGTTACATGATATAATTAAAAAGGAGATAATCCTGGTGGTCCCATTCAATCACAAGGGCCCTTTAAAGGCAAAGTTTTCTCTGGCTGGTGGCAGGAGAGCACGTGAGAGGTTCAAAGCTGGAAGGTTTGACCCACCCTTTCTGGCTTGGAGATGGAGGGAGCCCAGTAGCAAGGGATGCAGGCAGCTTCTAGAAGCTAAGAGCGGCCATCGGCTCACAGCCAGCAGAGAACCAGGGACTTCAGGCCTACAACAGGAAGGAGTTGAATTCTCCCAATGACGAACATGAACTTGCAGGTGGATTCTTCCTTGGAGCCTCCGACAAGAACATGGTCCAATGGGCACTTCGACTTCAACGTTTTAGCCTGAGCAGCAAACCCAGCTGAGGTGCTCCCAGACCGAGACCTACAGAACTGTCTGGTGATGGTGTTGCTTCAAGCTGGTCAATTTGTGCTAATTTGTTACAAAACAATAGGAAATCAATACACGGGGGATCCTTAATAGGCTTCTCAAACTTCACAAGGCTGGCTGTTCCCCCTCAGACCTGCTCTTCATAGTCCTCCCCATCTGGTTGAGGACAACTGGCTTCTTCTTGGCTCAGGCCCCAAATCTTAAGGTCTGCCTTGACTTCTCTCTTCTTGGAGACCCTATGCTGATCCATCAGCAAATTCTTTTGACTCTCTTTTCGTAAAGTATCCAGCCTTTGATGGTGCTTCACCACCCCCCCCCCCCCCCCAGTGTGTTGTCTTTCCTCTCTGCCCTGGCAACGCCCAGGTTTATTGTAGCCATTGGGAGGGAGGGTGTTCCTGGGCTGTGACTGACTCCCCTCCTCCTCAGCTTCAGTGCCTCACCCCTTGGGGCACTGGATGTGTTCAAATTCAGACACCAAGCCGAGGGTGGCAGAAGGGGAGACTTCTATGCTGAGGCTTAACAGGTAAAGGAGGGCAGGACTCAAACTCTGGCCACCCTGGCCTGACAGCTGGCTCTGACAGCTCCCCTATACGTTTCTGGGTAGAACACAGTTATCACCCCGGAGGAGTTCCCAAGCCTGCTTCAAAACCAATTATGCTCAGAAGTCATGCTGTGCACTATTTCCCAGGGATTGGGATTTTATTTATTGTTCAAAGTTTTGAGCCAAGAATGAAAAAATATTGTTGATGATGACTGAGGAATTCCCAGGAGGCCTAGAGGAACTTATAGGCAGCCAGTCTCCTGGAGGGGTTAAGATTCATAGCTGTCAAGTCAGCCAGAGTATGAGTCCAGCTCATCCTTTCTAGTTGGGTTTCTCGGGGCCTCAGTTTCAGTGACAATTAAACGAGATCAGTTTTCTTTCTGTTCAAACCTTTAGCACAGTACCTGGAATACAGTTAGTGCTTATTCAGTGGTGGCTATTATGCTGATATGTTGTCTAGAATTTCTTTCTAAAGCTAAAGCATAGATAAGATGTTGCGTGTGCTTGCATGCACGTGCAAGAATGCGTGTGTGCATGTGTGTGTTAGCTTTCATTGATATTGGAGGGGCAGTTAGCTAACATTTGAAAGATCACAGTCCCACAGTCCAGAGGAAGTTACCATAAGTGCTCCAATTATCTGTCTTAGCCTAGCACCCATGGGTGTGTTAATTAGCATAATGGATTTCTAACATGGTTTTTCATTGATGAAAATAATGACATTCAGGAAAAGTAGATGGCTAGAAAGGTTTATGGTGTATCTGCTTTGCCTGAACTTTGCAAATGAATCTAGCAAGACCAGTTGCTTGCTCTCTTGGAAAGGCACTGTGCTCGGATGTCCAACCAGTCCAGTGTCTGGTTGTTAAAAGGTTGATTTTATCACCTGCCTGAGTAGGTTAGCTAAATACTGCACTGACAGTACTGTCACATCTGCCTCAAATGAACTTTTCATGTGAGAGGCTGTTGAAGTGTCTAAAAGGACAGCTCCCTGAGATGTCCCCAGGCTCACAGAACGGGTCGAAGGGCTGTGTATGTGTCTGCTTGCTAATCACTGTTTACTTTTTGGTGGAATTCAGGCTGAGATGGGCTCTGTTTGTATCACACCATCTGGTGAGGATGTCAGAGGAGCAAACCTGTAGCCTCCGTGGACTTCTAACTTAGTGGAGCATGTGGACACCACCATCAAATAACTTATAACTCGAATAGCCAAATTGCTTAGGATGGTTTGCAGTGATTGCTTTCAAATAAGTAAGAGAATTACAATGGAATCAAGGAATAACTGGTTTCCTGTAGCTTAGGAAAGACATGTTATAACAAGAAGTCAGAAAATTGTGAGAATAAACCTCTGTATACAATGTCCTGGGGGTAGAATTCTGGTACTGTTTTAGATGCAGGTAAAACTTAAAAGAGGGTATGTGCATGTGTGTGTGCACGGGTGGGCACACACACACATATACACACACAAGCACGTGTAGAATGGAGGAGCAGTTCGATGATAGGAGGTGAAGAAGGTGAGTGGAGAATTCTGGTACCATTTTTCTCCCAGGAAAAGGAAGGAAAAAAGTCATGGAACTTTCTAGAAGTGGTTTAACTAATTGAGATGAGCTAGCATTTGAGCCTTAGACCAGGATTCCAATGCTGCTTCTCTTTCTTTCTAAGTGATTTTAGACAAGTTTCTTAACCTCGCTGAATCTGTTTCATTATTGACAAAATGAATAGAAACATACTTTGAGTAGTAATTAAGGTGAATGGACTTGAAACCACTTAGCAAAATGAGGCACAGAGTGAGCTTCCAATAAATAGTTGCCTCCCTGGATAGTTAGAGCACCGGGGGTTGTGCACACAGTGTCTAGGTTACAGCAGCCAACAGGCATATACATTTCCTACCTAGAACTTAAAACCTAGCTGTGATGATGAACTTCATGGAGGTGTCGCATGAGAATCCTCTGGAGTGTCTCTTAAAAATGCAGGTCCTAAGTGCCATTCAGGAGGTGTCAGGGAATCAGTGGGTAGGGCCAGGAACCCGATTTTCTTGAGGAGGGGGAGGGACAAAGGGAGAGGAAGACAGAGAATCCTCAACAGGCTCCACACCTAGTAGCAGAGCCCACTGCGAGGCTCAGTCTCATAACCCTGAGATCATGACCTGAGTAGAAATCAGGAGTCGAATGCTTAACCCACTGAACCACCCAGGCATGCAGGGGACCCATTTTTTTTTTTTTAATTTATTTATTTATTTGAGAGAGAGAAAGTGCAGGGAGGAGGGGCAGAGAGAGAAGAGAGAAGGAGACTTCCCAGGGAAGTCTCCCCAGGAGGGAGCTGGACATAGGGCTCCATCCTAGGACCCCACAATCATGACCTGAGCCAAGGGCAGACGCTTAGCTGACTGAGTCACCCAGGTGCCCCCGCAGAAACTCAACCTTGTGAAGCTCCCCAGGTGACTCTGATGGGCAGCCAAGTGGGGGAAATACACTTAACCACAAATTCTCTACTATAGCCTCAGGCTTGAAAAAGGCTCCTTGGTCATGTGTCTGACTTGACTGCACCCACATTTGTGGGAGGCACTGCCTACTTCATAGCCTGAGCCTCTCCATTGCAATGGGGGCAGGAGAGTTACCCCTTGTTTTGCTTATTTTATAGGCAGTGCTCATCTATCATTATCAGAAACTTCAAAGCCCTTGCTGAGCTTGAAATTGACAGGCTGTAACTTGCATTACGCAGTCTTCAGTGGCTAAACCCTCTAAACCTGAGTAATGCCCTTCTCTTCAGATCAGGGACTATGATGAAAATCTAGTCCGATGCTGCTATTATTTGCATGAGATTTTAGACTAATATTTCCTGCTCTCCTCCCCTCCTTAAAATCATGTGTTGTGTCTTCATTTGCCTAAAAAATAATTCCTACTCATTGTAGGAAATGGAGGCAATACAGCTTTGGCACAGAATAGAGTGTGAAAAGATCCTGGGGATAACCATCATGAGTGTCTTTGGTGTATTTCCTTCTAGCCTTTTCTCAAGGTATATGAATACAGGTGTTATTTTCTCCCCCAACAAACTTGAGATAGCATTTGTGTGCTGATTTTTGACCTGCCTTTCTCATGTTTTGTTTTGTTTTGTTTTTTGAAAGATTGATTTATTTATTTTAGAAGAAGAGAGAAAGAGAGCAACTGAGGGGAGGGGAAAAGGGAGAGAGTCTTCAAGCAGGTTCTTCTGCTGAGTGTGGAACCTGATGAGGGACTTGATCTCACAACCCTTGAGATCACTACCTGAGTGGTGACCAAGAGTCTGGTGTTTAACCAACTGAGCCACCCAGGTGCCCCTCATGTTATAACAGGTTTTAAATTTTTTTTTTTTTTTATGATAGTCACAGAGAGAGAGAGGCAGAGACACAGGCGGAGGGAGAAGCAGGCTCCATGCACCGGGAGCCCGATGTGGGATTCGATCCCGGGTCTCCAGGATCGCGCCCTGGGCCAAAGGCAGGCGCGAAACCGCTGCGCCACCCAGGGATCCCCTATAACAGGTTTTAAAGTAAAAAAGTTAGTGATATTTTTTCATGCCAGTAAATAATCCCCTACCACAGTGGTTTTCACAAAGGGCTCCCGCAAAAGCCTCAGGGTTCTTAGGAAGTGCTTAGTGGTCACCTGAGGTGGGGAGGAAGTTGGGGTGCTGGAGGGAACAGCTAAATAGATGGGGCTCCAGCCCCAGAACCCAGTTTTAGTTAAGGCAGCTCCCTGGTTTCTATCACT
Organism: Vulpes lagopus; assembly: GCF_018345385.1. Taxonomy (NCBI): domain Eukaryota; kingdom Metazoa; phylum Chordata; class Mammalia; order Carnivora; family Canidae; genus Vulpes; species Vulpes lagopus. The sequence goes on along the minus strand of NC_054830.1, from coordinate 38,757,055 downwards.
GGAGGAGCCATGTAGGTTTGCATCACAAAAAGATTTGGAGGCTTAAAAAATGTGAAAAGCACTGCCCTAAAATCATCACAAAACACTTTCAAAAATCTGGCTTCTTTCCTTCCTTTTAAAACATTTAAATGAAAATGATTCCTTAAAAATTAGAAAACAAATATTTGCTAATTGTTCTTAAAAACCCAAGTTTTTATTATGTGCTTTTTAAAAAGTAAACAAATGATGTATCCAGTACAAGTTTGGTGAAAAACCCATTCTCATATATTCCTACCCCCAAATATCTAAGGAACTTAGTACTGCCCAACTCCAGGGGGCTCTATTCACAAAGAATACCCAGATAAGAGGCACATCTCATTCCAGACTCTTCTGTCAGTATGGATTGCCTTGAGTTGAGGTACTATGGAAACCAACCCTGGGACTAGGATTTGAGTACAAATGGGTTTTTTGGGGGTTTTTTTGTTGTTGTTTTTTGGGAAGGTAATGTATCCTACTGTCCTGGTTTATCTGGGACTTGGGGGGTTCCCAGGATGAACGAACTGGTCACTGTATGGTGGGAAGTAATGCCAGGGAGCACTGATCAAGCATGGAGGAAATGAGTTGAGCCAGGAAGGGCAGCTGATAAATAGGTTAGCTCTGTGGACAGCTAGGACTCAGGCCTTTTGGGACCTGTAGGGAGCACTGTCAAACACCCATGAGAGGTATCCCACTTGGGGGGCTTTTCTCCACCAACATGAGTCCCTCACTGGCTGATACTGGGAGTGCTAATTCTGACTTGGGTCTGCCCACCTCCTGAAGCCTTGGAAAGGCCTGGGCAGGAAGGCACAGACGCAGGAATGCCAAGGAACAGGGGCAGAGCAGCAGAGCATCTGTTATGAGACTATTTCTGTGCATATATTTTTTAAAAGCAGTAATAAGATCACTTCATTGTTGATTTACTGGCACCTTGATTTATGTAAGGTGTCTAAAGGAAAGCCATTATACGCCACAAATCTAATAATGCAGTCACTTCAAGGGACCAGGCTTGGAACTGCCCTTAGGTTGGTATCCCAAGGTTCAACATGTAAATAACCAGCCTTGGAACCGGATGAAATATAATAATAGTAGTAGTAGTAGTAATAATAATAACAATAATAATAATAATAATACCTCAGATGAGTTCTCTCCTGGATTCATATCAAAACTGCTGCTGAACCATTAGAAGAAACTACTAACAAGGCAAGTCTGGAGACTCTAATTGGTCCAGCGCTGCGGTCAGCCCAACTCCCCCAGGAGCGCGCTAATCCCCGGGACTGACAGCGGCTGGACCAGCCCTGGCGGCGGCCCTGACCACCCTGGAGCCGCCCAGCAGCAGGTGCGTGCAGCCACAGGCAGCGCTGCCTCCTCCCTACGCTCTCAGCAGCTTCTAGATTGCTCTGTCTAAACAAGGGAGCAAGGAATAAGTGCTCCTTTTGTAACCGCGTCTCCATGGTTATTTGACACGTGATCGTCTTTTTGGAATTCTTGGCAAAACCGGCTGTGGGTTTGGCTATGACGTTCCTATCTGTGAAAAGGGAGGGATGGAATTATTCAACCGGACAGGCTCAGGCTGTTCCCTAAAACAATTTGCAAAGTGCAAATATCATCCTTGATGTATCAAGACTGGATGCTGCTAAAAAAAATAAAAAAATAAAAAGAAAAGAAAAAAGAAAAGTGGAACACTGATTGGCTTTTTTGATGATATTAAGGAATCATCGCTACTTTTTCCTCTGTAAGTTGTGGTAATGGTACTACGTTGTAAAAGAGCGTTCCCTTGTCTTTAGAAACACAGTGGTATTTGCAGATGAAATGATATGATCTCTGAGGTTTGCTTCAAAATACAGGAGTAGGGATGGATGAAGTGGGATTGGCCATGAGTTGAAAATACTGAGTGCCTAGACATTTGTAGTCTTGGTGGGTCTGCTTTCATATATATTTGAAGTTTTCTGTAATGCAAAAAAGATTTTTTTAGCAGATTTGATTACAGGGGCAATATGTTTACACGTTGGACATATGGCCAAGAGATACACATGGCCGAACTCCATTCTAATCTGTATATGTGCCTCCGTAGAATGGAAAACTCAAGTGTCACAATTACGAACAAATTTGTGAGTACGAGCAATCTTGCTAAAAGAAAAAGGATGGTAGCTGAGAGGCAATTCAGATTTTTTTTTTTTCCTTCTTTTTTCCAAAGATCCATGACAAAGATCCAATGAATGGGTGTGACTGCAAGATAAACTGTGTCAATTGTTGGAGGGGAGTTATAGGCCATAGACTTCTACCCTGTAGACAGAGATGGTGGTGGTAGTGATGGATGTGGAGGGGTTGGAAGGCGGTGGGAATTGCGGGGTTACTGCGGGACAACTCGGAGGGTCTTGAACAGAAATATCCACCTGTGACTAGGCAGGGTGGGTTTTTGAGACGTTAAACCCCACCCTACCCCCAAGCTCCCCAATTTTGTGAAACCAGACAATTTGCCTTTATTGTCTAAGGAAAGAAGGGGTGCTACAGAATCCAGGGGATTAAAGAGTTAAAGTTTCAGCATTTTGAATTTTAAAGCTACTGTCCAAGCATAAGACAAAGACTAGCTCACTGAGAGTCAGTGTTTTCTTCCTTCCCACCCCCAAAGACAGTTAACTTTAGTCAAGCATTTGTGATGGGACAGCCACTATTCTGAGCATTCTACAAATATTTTATTTTCTAGTCCTCTAACATCCCTATTAGACCATTGATTTTACAGATAGGGAAACTGAGACACAAAGCAGCATCACATAACTAATATGATTCCAGAGGCTGAATCCCTAGCCATTCCCTGGATAGATGAGGGAAGACCCCAAGGTTCCCATGCCCAGCTTAGTGTAGAATCAGTTAGGTAGAGTTGGCGCATCGGGGAGTTTAGGCAGAAAGAACCCAAGAAAGACTCAGAGTGCCCGGGAGAGCACGGAATGGAGCATGGAAGCCTCGGGGAGGCTGTAACCACACCTGCCTCTTGCGCCTTGGCACTCTTGAGGGCTCTCCAGAGCTGGCAATCAGCCTAGGGGCGAGTCAAGAAATTCCTGAAAGAGAACCATCTTGTTTCTGCCACCTCCAGGATTGGAGGCCTGACAAAGAAATTAATTTGGGTTGTCAAAAAACCTGGAGAAATAGTCTTTCAATTGCAGCCTGCAATTTTACATGCTTAATAGTGTGCTCTGGTTTCTGCTGTTGTGATTAAATAAGGCATTCTGAAGGAAGCGGGGTTAAAAGATTAGATTTTCAAGTCACACTACCCTGGGCTTGAACCTTAACTCTGTCATTTAGTTGCTATGTGGCCTTGGTGTGAGCCTCCATTTCTCATCAACAGAACAGAGATGACAGTAGAAATGGCTCTGACTGTGTGGACCAGACAGGGTGGTGTGAGGATGAGGCCCCTCTCAGGCCCTGACACGGGGCCGCTCCTCACTACCGTGTAAGTTGTGTTTTTGAAGTCTCCGTTCAATGGCAGGATGAGTAAAAAATGACTTTATTGTTTCTAATCATTGCCCCTACCCCAGCTACCTGACATTTTCCATGGGGAAACATGTCTTTAGAAGTTCAGCTGATTTCTGTAATTTACCACTTCCTTTACTAAAACCATCACTTTAGTTTTTTTAAGGCTCTGTCCTGTACATTTCAAAATGTCAGTCGCATTTTGGATTGAAAGCCCTTTTCTTGTTCTTGTCCTGGATCAGAACTATGATGTTAAGGGCCTAGAGGGAAAGGGAGGGTGTTCTCTCGTAACCTTTGCCCTCACCACTCCCTCCCTGCATTGGCTTGTGTAGGGGGAGGGGCAGGAGAAAGGAGAGGAAGCAAGGCCCTTGCCTCTTCCCTGCACCTGGTGAACCTGCAGACTTCTCCCTGGTTGCTCAGTGCTGCCATCACCCCAGAGTTCAATGTGGCCTTTGTCCAGTTAGCCTGGCAAGGAGCCTATTTCTCAGCACCCCCCTGCATGCTGTTGGTCTCTTCCTGGATCTGGCCACAACTTTTAGTTGACTCCATCATAGTACACTGTATGGGGACCTTTTGGTCCCTATGGTAAAGAATCCTTGCTTCTCTACCTCCCTTGGCAAACTTCGGGGCCTCTGGGCATGTATGACATCCAACTGCTGTACTTCTCAAGAACTAGGGACCTAGAGCAATGTGTTCCTGGACCCATCTTTCCTGGTAGACTCTACTATGCCATCCTACTCCAACTCTATCATCCTCTTTCTGTACACAAAGGAATGCCAGCAGATCCTCCAATTAGCAAATGGAATACTAATCTCTTTTGCCTACAGAGACTTGCAGTCACCAGGAGGTCTTCTCTCTAGGGCTTCCTTTCCTGGCTCTGGAGGTGGGAACAAAACTCCTCACTGAGAGGAAGAAAAGGAAAAGGAAAGGGCCTCTCTTCAAAAATCCTGCACTGCCCCACAAAATTATTTCCTCTCTCTCTCTGCAGCAGTGGTAGTGGTAATGGTGGTGGCATTGAGGGAGATGAAGGTGATGGAAGTGATGAAGGTGGTGATAGAGGTTATGAAGGTGGTGACGGGAGTATTGGAGGTGATGGTGGAGGTGATGGTGGAGATGGTGAAGGTGATGGTGATGGAAGTGATGAACTTGGTGATGGAGGTTATGAAGGTGGCGATGGAGGTACTGGAGGTGATGAAAGTGATGAGGCAGGTGATGGTGGGGGTGATGAAGGTTACAGAGTTGGAGGTGGTGAAGGTAATGGTGATGGAGGTGATGAAGATGATGGTGGAGCTGACAATGGTGGAGGTAATGGTGGTGTTGTGGAGGTGGTAATTTTCCTGAGAATTGCCCCAAAGGCAGCCCTGAGGTGGCTGTACCTTTTGACTCTCAAAGATCAAAGAGTTACCCTCGGTCAGCCAGTCCCAACACCTCCATCCAGCAACATGTACTTTTGACTCTCTCTCTCCAAAACATGACGTGAATCAGTTCACTGACATTCCACTGCCAACATCTTGGTTCAGTTTGCCTGTTTTCTCACAGTGGCTGCCTGTCTGATGTCTCCTTGCTTCTCTTATTCTCCCCACTCCACTTGTCATTCACCACACAACAGCCAGAATAAGCTTTAAAAATATATACACCATCAGATCATGTCATGCCCCTTAAACCCTCCAGTGGCACCCGATCACATGGGTGACATCCCCACTGCTTACCCTGACTCATAGGTCTCATCAGATCTAGCTCTTGGTGGAGAATGACGTCCAGCTTCATCTCTCACCCCCCTTTGTTCCACTTAAGCCCAGTCACACTGGCTGCTTTAATGATGTGGTGCTGCACAGGAAACTATCCTGAAGTGTGCTGACTGGCAACAGCCACCATGGTTCTTTCCCACAGTTCTGTGGGTTAGCGGGGTTCATCTGGGAGGCTCCTGTCTGCCCCATTGAGGTGTCAGTTGGGGTTGCACAGGTAGCTGCATTTGGCTGGGAGCTCTGCTGGGGCTGAAGACCTTCTCCCACATGCCTGACTCCTTAGCTGGGGGCCAGCCTCGTGGGTTTTTCTCTCTGGAAGGTCTCGCCCGCAATGTAGTTGGATCTCTTTACATGTTGGGTCAGAGGCTCTGGGAGGTTGAAAGAGGAAATTGCCAGAACCCTAGGCTCGGAACCAAAATGCTGTCACTGCACCACATTCTAATGGTCAAAGTGAGTCACGAGGTGCACACAGATTCAAGGGAAGGAAAATAGATGAAGAGGAGAGGCAGGTGCAGAGTTTCTGTTTATTCCTCGGGGCTTCTGCACCTGTCTTCCCCTTGGCGTTGAGTGTCCCTCTCCTTAAACTCAGCATAACTGGGACCTTCTTCCCGTTCAGATCTCAGCTCATATGCCCTCTCTTAAGAGTTGACCACTCAATGAATGAAAGATGCCACCAGTCACTCTCACAGTACTCTTTGGTTTTTTGTTTGTTTGTTTTGTTTTGTTTTGTTTTGCACAGTACTCTTTGAACACTCTCTGCAGAGCAGTATCCCTCTGACTTTATCAAGTTATTTACTTCTCACTAAAGCCCTGCTCTGGAGTGATAGTCCCATGAGGGCAAGAACCTGGCTGTTTGGTTTGCCCTGGATCTTTAGCCCTGGAACACCTAGTACAGAGGAGGCAAAGGCCCCCAGTTGATACATATTGAATAAGTGAATGCAAGAGGCCTCTCCATCCTGCAGAGGTGAAGAACTCATCTTTCTGAATGACACAGGCTTGGGTTTTGCCCCTCCCTTGCTGTGTGACTCTGGGAGAAATTACCTAACTTCTCTGTGCTTCAGTGTCTCAAACGGGGTGAGAATGAAGGGAACCCACCTCCTTCTCATGGGAATTGTAAGGATAAATGAGAATGATCAAACTTATCAAGGGACCTAGAAGTCCCCATTATTTTAATGGAAAATCTAATTGAGTCCCTCCTATTTCCTTCCTTTCCCTGAGCTCCAGAACCAGGAGAGAAAAATTTCAAGTAACTCTAGAAGGTAGGAATCACATTACACTGAGATCCTTAAAATACTTTCACGTGGCTGCCTGCTGGCTCCAGGCAAGAGCAGATCCTTATCTTGCGGGTGGTGGTGCGGGCTGCCTGGCTGAGGTCAGGGAAGAACCAGAAGGTGTTAAGCCCACTCTCTGCTTTTCAAAGGAGCTCTCTGCTGCTCCTGCGGCAAGGGCCACCAGACCACTGAGCAGTTCTTCTCAGATCCACATCCTGCCACAGGCTGCACTTGACCCTGGCTTCCTCACTTTTATGAAACTGTTGGGCCCATCCCAATTAGAGCCTTTGGAAACCACTGTACTCAATTTACCACCTAATTACTCTTACCTTGTTTGTTTAATGAAGCTTACCTAATGATTCTGGTGATTTTTATGAAATGTAAGGTGGAGATTTTACTTTTCACTTTATAATTTGTGATTTTTATATTAATGTTTTATAACCTTGGGCTCTTAATCATAAAGTCATAAGGAGCTTAATTGATTTGAAACTAACCATGCCCTGAAGTGTGTACATGTCAAATTGATTCAGATTGATCCAGTGAGTTTAAATAAAGCTTAGGCCAGAGAACATGATGGCACCTGATGGAAATTTTCCTAAAGTGCTTAACTTGGGTGACTCAATTACGCTGCCATCTCAACACAGTAAATTATTGGAGAGATACTTATTTTTTTTTTTATTTCTTTGCATTTATCACAGGCTGAGAAGATAGGACAGTTAAAAAAAAAAGCCTAGGAAAAGTTAGACAAGTGTAAAATGTTCTATTCATAGTTCTTCCTTCTGGAAAGCTGAGGGGAGCTCACATTTTGAGGGCATGATGATCTATATATATTTCAAATAGATATATATATATTTACATGTTTTGTTTCAAAGCCTGATAGTCAATATCAACCGTCTTAAGTTGAAAATGGTTGGAAATTAAGGGCTGATACTAGAAACACTGGAAAAACACAAAAGTCATTTGGGATGAGTTTGCTTTTTAAAAAAATTTCCCTAAGGGATGATGGATAGCAGCACTTTTCTGTAGAAAATGTGAGGGAATGAACTCATGGGAGAAATCCTCAGTTATCCAGAACAGGGTGCGTTCTATTTTGCATGGCTGCCAAATGAGCCGGTCAGTTTAGTCCTAAGTGGCCCTAATAGGCACCCTTTCCCTCCAGAGGCGGCATTCTTTTGCCTGCCTCCCAGCAGCCCTCACAAAGGTGTGAAACCCTTTATGGGCTTTGGAAAATATCAGACATAATTTCCCAGGGGATCCCTTGAAAGCAAATGACACTGATTACTGGGTACAGAGAAGAGCATGACTGCAGGGAAGGTGCAGTTCCCAGGGCTTGGGGCTCCCGAAGGTCCCAGCAGTCACGCTGAATTTTTCCCTATCCGATCTCTCCAAAACCGTTTTTCTTTTGTGAGCAGTTCCAATGGTTCCTGACTTGCTTTTATAGCTATCGTTCCAGTTCTTGCGAAGTCTGTCATTTTGCTTTACTCTCTCTTTTTAAGAGTCTTTGATGAAGTGCTTCTTGGACTTGACCGTCTGTAGACATCCTTGTATGCCCCAGGCTCACTGCCACTCCTCGCCTCAGCGGGGACACTGCGGGTTGTGTTCCAGACCATGCTTCCCGCTGCCCTTGGGGACAGCATCCCTGTCTGCTCTAGTCGCCCCTGCCTGCCCACGGCTGAGCACATGTGCATTTGATAGCACTTGCTCAGTACGAACTTATTTTTTTCTACAAAGTGCACAGCCTTAGGTGGTACCCTAAAAGGTATTTTTTTTAAGATTTTATTTTTTTATTCATGAGACACACACACAGAGAGAGAGAGAGAGAGAGGCAGAGGGAGAAGCAGGCTCCAGGCAGGGAGCCCAACCTGGGACTCGATCACGGGTCTACAGGATCAGGCCCTGGGCTGAAAGCGGCGTTAAACCACTGAACCACCTGGGCTGCCCGAAAGGTATTTAATCCATAATCGCCATCCCCCATCAAGACAGTGAAGGCTTCCAGCCAGCCCACAAGGCCTCCTTGTGCTCTCTCCCTCATAGCCCCGACCATACTCATTCTGGAAGTAACCACCGTTCTTTTATCACTGAGCATTGATTTTCTTTGTTCTGTCATCAAAATGCATCTCTCGGATCTTTGACTGTAGAGATTGACCTACAGCCGATTCTGTTGGGCTTTGAAATATATCACCTCCTGTTTGGGAGAACACACTTCCCGCAGGCTGCTCCTTCCTTTGACTGGGTGTGGCGGGAACCTCGTGCAGGGTGGTTCCTGGGAGATCGGGATCTCTCCTGACCTCAGTTTTGGCTCAAGGACTCCCAACCAGCCTTGCCCAGCTTCCTTAGACCTACATGGTCCCAGCCTTCCCTCCATCTCCTTGGAGGCCAACACTAACACAACTGTTTACTCTGTAGGCTTCTTTTGCTCATCATTAGGGCTCTGATTTATCATGTCGGTGCGTGTGGTAACAATTCACTCTTCTTCTTTATCGCTATGTAGTATTCCATTGCATGAAGATGCCTGAAAGTCAGTTGGCTCTTCTCGCCTTTTTTTAAAAAAAAGATCTTATTTATTTTATTAATGAGACAGACACACACACACACACACACACACACACAGAGGCAGAGGGAGAAGCAGGCTCCATGCAGGGAGCCCGATGTGGGACTCGATCCCAAGTCTCCAGGATCAGGCCCTAGGCTGCAGGCGGCGCTAAACCACTGAGCCACTGGGGTTGCCCGGCTCTTCTCGCCTTGATGGGCATTTGGGTTACTTCTCAGCTCTGGCTATTATGGGTAAAGCTTAAAGCTGTTATGGACATACTTGGAGTTCTACTCTTGTGGCCATGTGACTTCATTTCTCTTGGATATGTACTTAGCTGTGGGATTGCTGGGGTGTAGAGGAGTGGATGTTTAGTTTTTTTTAAAGATTTTTAAAAAATTATTCATTAACAAGAGACAGAGAGAGAGAGAGAGAGATGCAGAGACAGAGGCAGAGAGAGAAGCAGGCTCCCCACAGGGAGCCCGATGTGGGACTTGATCCCTCACCACAGGATCACACCCTGAGCCAAAGGCAGATGCTCAACTGCTGAGCCTCCCAGGGGTCCCGTGGATGTTTAGTGTTAATAGATTCTTCAATACAATTTTCCAAAGGGGTTCTACCGATTTCCTTTTCCATGCTTATAAAGTACTTACTGAATGAATGAACTCATTCCAGAAGGGTCTTTTTATTTATTTTTTTTCAGAAGGGTCTTTTTATTTTAAAAGATTTTATTTATTCATGAAAGACACAGAGAGAGAAAGGCAGAGACACAGGCAGAGGGAGAAGCAGGCTCCATGCAGGAACCTGATGTGGGACTCAATCCTGGGTCTCCAGGATCACACCCTGGGCTGAAGGTAGCACTAAACTGCTGAGCCATCCAGGCAGGCCAGAAAGGGCTTTTTAGAATATAACTTTATTTCAGTTGTTCACAAACACAAGACTCCATGTGCCCCATTGTTATGGATAATGTCCATATTCTAAACTAACAAGCTGTAAAAGGCTCTGCATGTGTAGCCATGTATGATTCTCCAGTGTCATTCTCACTACAACTAGCAATCAGCACCCAGGACCCAGCACAGGTACTCAGCACCAGCACCAACAACATATACATCATTTACATTGAACCTCTCATCTTCAAATATACTGTCATCATTCTTTCCTCCAAGTTTTGCATACTGGACCCTCTGTCTTGAATACCTCATCCTTTTTTGTAATTATTTTCCTACTTTGTCTAGTAGATGAGTTAGAAATCCTTTTGATTGCAAGTCATGAAAAAAAATTGGACTTAGAAGTTCAAATAGTGGTTCATTTTTGGTTGCATAACAAGAGGTAGACAGCCCCTAGCATGCTTCAGCAGCATGACGATGACACGGCTGGTTCTGTGCCATTTTCTTTCCTTTTGTCTCCAACTTGTTGCCTCATGGTCATAAAGTGGCTACTGCAGCTCCAGGCATTACACCCACATTCAAGGCAGGAAGAATGGGGAAGGACTAAACTAGCCCTTTCTGTCTCTTTCATGAGAGAAAAGGAAAACGTTTTTTCCAGAAAAACCTTCAACAGACTTCTGTTGGAGTTGCATTGGCTGAAATTGGTCATGTCGACCCCTCTGGCTTCAGTGGAGGCTGGAAAGCTATTAGCTCTTGTGGAAGACAAGAGGAGAAAGGGTTTGGAAATGGCTATGGAGTGAACCTACCCATGGTGTGTTCTTCATTAAGCCAAATCCGACTCACCCTTCTGGTCTCAGTATGGCTGTCCCTTCCTCTTAGAAGACTTCCTTGATCTCTCACCTTTTGAGGACTGATTTAAATGGTTCACCATTATTTTGATATCTTGAGATTTCTCCAGTCTTTAATTTATTTGCTAAACCTCACCTTGAGGTATGTGTCAAATCAAGTCCTCCAAAAGAAACCATGAAATGACTAAAGCATGATAAAATATATACATGGATCCCAGCTGAATCCTCACCTCTGCCGAAGCTTTATCTGTTCTATTGTCGACTCTTTATGCAACCACAAAGCCCACATGGCTCTTGCGGGAGTCCTCAATGCCTTCCTCCCCCTGGATGAACTCCCAGTAAAGTGTTGGTAAACTGGTACCCAACATTTGTACCCGTTAAATACCCACCAACCCAGACTAGATGATTCCAGCCTTTCTGTCTAAGTGCTATTTGAATGCTTTAAAATCCTTTTTTAGGGACTGTCTAGTTTAGCAGGTAAGTCCTTGGATTCTGGACTCAGAATGTTGGGCTTCAAATCCTGACTCTGCATTACCATGGCTATGGGCAAGTCACTGAACCCCTCTGGGGCTCAGTTGCTTCATCTGTAAAATGAGGATAATAATAGCACTTACCTCCCAGGGTTGTGGGGAGGAGTAAATGAGTTAGTCCTGGAATCTCTGGCACAGGACAAGCGCTCAGTCTGCATTGGCTCCCTTATTCCCTCTGAGCCATCTTTCCATCTGCTGCCCCTACACTCCCGTCTCTCCTCTCTTCTTCTTTAAACTCAGTTAGTGAAATGCCTAATGCAATCACTGCCTAAATCAGTGACTATTACATTTCCTTGGAGAAATTTGCAGTCAGGTGGGAGAGCTCAAACAGGCAGCCAAGGAACTAGAACACAGTAGCCGACATGAATCGCGTGCTTGCTCTGTGCCCTGCATATATTAGCTCTTGGCTTGCTCACATCAGGTCATTTCATTTTTCCTCAGATGAAGAATCTGAATCTTGGAGTGGTTTGTCAGTTAAGGTGTCCCAGCAGGGGAATAAGTACAGGTGTGTCTCATCATTTAAAACCAAGATGCCTAACCATCATGCTTGGCTGAATTTATGACACAGAATGGGCTGGGCAATCCCAGAAGGCACCAGGGTTCCTGGAGTTCAGAGGTGGCACCAACCAATCGGGGGGTTTCCCAAAGGGCTCCACGGACACATAAGACACGGGGAGGTGGGACAGATTTTTGTCAGGTTCCTGGGAGGAAAGGTAGGAATAGCAAGAAAGGCTTTATAGACGGACGGAACAACAATAGCAAAGACACAAATTCCAAAAGTGCATGCAGGGTATTTGGAGGGAAATAATGGTTAGGAGTGCAGGCTCTGGCATTGGCAGAACCTTGGTTCAAATCCCAGCTCTGCCCAGTTACTAGCTATGTGACCCCGGCTCAGTCACTTCACTTCTCTGCCTGTCTCCTCATTTGTGAAATGACAACAGTTAAGAGCACGTCCCTTGAAGTGGTTGGGGAAGATGACATAAGATGAGGACCGTGTAAATGCTCAACCAGGGCTTCACCCAGGCTGGCGGTCCGCAGTGTCACCTGCTTTCAAGAGATTAGCTTAAGAACGGAGGAAACTGCTTTTGAGGTTTCTCTGTGATGTAAGTAAAAATGTTGGAAGCACTTGTGCCTCTTGATTTCCTCTCCCAGCAAATGACAGTGTGAATCATGCTGCGTGCAGTCTCTTAGTCTGTCTGCTACAACTTGCCCAGATCAGCAAAATGCAGATAGAAATACAACCATTAAAAAAAAAAAAAAAAAGGAGGACTGACACTCATCTAAGTACCTGATTACAAATATTTGGCTTCAGCAGATATTTCAGACTCTTTCCTCAGGGAAAGACTTGAGAGGTTGCTTTCTGGGAGAAATTACACAAACTTCGTGTCCAGCCACGACTCTTTCTCAGTCCCTGACAAGACCCCAACGTCAGCCCCTTAGGGGAGGGAATACCAGAAGAAAAGAAACAGGAGTGTTGAAAAAAAAAAAAAAACCTTTCATATTTCCTTCTCTTTTGAGTCAGCTGGCATGTGGTCAACAAACTGCTTTGAAGGACCTGCTACATCCCAGACCATCCTTCATGAACTAGCTCTGTGTTCATAAAAATCGATGCTGAATTTTCCAGCCATCCCTACCCTTACCCTGCTCCCGCCCCCTTTCTCCCCTAGGAGATCTAAGGAGAATTTAATCCATATGGTTTTGATTCCCTCACTCATCAAAATGCAGTTTTCCAAGAGCCATTTGATCTCCAAGATGTTATGTGAGTGTCTTTTTGTATTTTATTTTTTCCCTTAGAAAAGAAAAGGCGACAGTTTGCCAAAAGAAAATGAACTCCAAACCCCCAGGGTCTGAACTAGGTTCAAGCATTAGTTCCAGGGGAGCTAAGGGGGATGTTGCTTAGTCAGAGGGCTCAAATATTCTCTTCAGAAGTCAGGTGAATCCAGGCAAAAGGAGGAGACTTCTTTTGCTGTCTTTTTTCGTGTGTGTGTGCGTGTGCGTGCATGTGTGTGCTCGCACACACTACCAACTCTTCTATCCTAATAACTGAATAATTAATACCATGTATTAAGTATTTCCTGAGTGCCAGGCATTGTGCTAAGTGGCTTATGAGAATTTCCTAATTGGATCTTTATAATCACCCTTTGAAGGATGATTGTCTCTGTCTCCCACCTCCCTCCTCCCTCCTTTCCTTCCTTCTTTTATTTATCAAATATTTATTGAGCACTTATCATGTGTCAGGCTCTATTCTAGGGTCCGGAGACAACATTAGTGAATAAGACAAATTACATCCCTGCGTCTGCAGAGCATACATTCTAGTTTACGTGCAATTAGGCAAACAAATAGCTTCAAGTAGTCTCAAGTTGTCTTATTGTGAAGACAATAAAACAGGCAGAGGTGGCAGATTGACTCCAATCCTGTTTTATTTGCATGGTGGTCAGGGAAGTCCTCACTGAGCTGAGGGGCACCAAGGATCAAGCTGCAAAGATACAGGGGGAAGGATGAGGGCTAAGTCCCAAAGGGGGAACACATATGGCACTTGTAGGGCACAGACTAAGGGCCAGCACGCTGGGGCCATGGTATGCACGGGCAGAGAAGGGAGGTGAAAGGAGCTGGGCCAGGCACCCAAGGCCTTGTGGGCCACAGTGGAAGCCTCTGGAGCTTAGGCAGCAGGAGCCAGGCCCAGATTCTGTGTTACCCTATCGGTCTAGGGTCTGGGTGCAGAAGAGGTTGGAAGGATAAGATAGGAAGCAAGGAATCGATGGCAGACCCCAGGGTGTGCATCTCCTTCCCCTTCCAAATGCGGGAACCAACAGACAACTGTTTGCAGTGGGACCCCACCACTCACCAATGGCACCTCAGGAAATGGATGCCAAGGGTACTGCTCAGAGTAAACGGTGGCTTAGACCCATCTGTCAGCAGGGAAGTAGGAGAGATGTGCTTGGATTCTGGAAATCTTTTGCTGGTGGGCTTGCACATGAAGGAGGAGAGGGAGGAATCAGGGACAGCAGGGAGATTAGGGCTTGAGCCCCCTGGGCAGCTCAGGGGTAATCATTCCCATTTTGCAGGTGAGGACATGGAGGCCCAGAGTAGTTGAATCACCTGACAGATCCTGTTGTATGGGGCAGAGTTAAGACTCAAACCCAGGACTTTCTGTCTCTTCGAAGAGAGAGTTGTCCTTTCACACTCATGGGTATGCCCTCGGACCATGCTGGGCATTTGTGTTCAAGGGAATGAACTTAGCAAATATTTTTCCAGATATCTCTGTGTCTTCTTAGCCCTTTTGGGCGTGCTTTTCCTTTGCTGCTGGTTTTACTTCCTCATGAGAATCTATAAACAATGCCTATTGTCTTTATTTCAAAGTTTTTCTATTTTTTTAATTAAAAAAATTTTTTTGTTTTTCTATTTTAAAACAAGCAGAATATGCATATGATTGCGCCTCCCTAACTGACTTAATTTTATTTTCAATAATTTGCTTGTGCCTGTTGTATACACAATAGGAGTTTGCTAAATAATATTGATGGTCTAAATGCCCACCTGAGTGCTGCTACTTGTATTTGATGGTCAAGAGCTGTAGAAACCATTCATTCACCCATCAGTCCATCCATTCATCCATCCATCCATCCATCATCCATCCATCCATCCATCCATCCATCCATTTCTGAATAGCATTCCAGATGCTAAACAACATGTTAGGGACTCAGAATGAACCAAACAAGTTTCTGCTCTCAAACAGCTTCTAATTGATTAGGTGTGAGTGTGAATGTAAATTATGAGATGTAAATAAAGAATCTTGATACATGAAAAAACACTTTAATGGAGATAATGTATGTACAAAGTACTGTGAGTCCAGAGAAGAGAATTTTTGTTTTTGGTGCAGCTGTGGGGGAGTGTGGATTTCTTTAGAAATAGCTGGCTTCAGGACACCTGGGTGGCTCAGAGATTGAGCATCTGCTTTCAACTCAGGGCGTGATCCTAGGATCTGGGATCAAGTCCGACATCGGGCCCCCTGCGAGGAGCCTGCTTCTCCCTCTGCCTATGTCTCTGCCTCTCTCTCTGTGCCTGTCTCTCATGAATAAATAAATAAATCTTAAAAAAAAAAAAAAAAAAGAAATGGCTAGCTTCATGGAGAAGGTGACATCCCAACTCAGTCTGTGGACAAGGAAAGTTCTCTGGGAATCGAATGGAAACTTGTGGGTGATTGTGTTGAGGGGCATGTATTCCACCTTTGCACACCTTCCCCAAGTTAGAAGGAAGGCACTGGCAGGAGGAGACAGCTGGGGGAGGTGGAGAGAGCAGGTATCATACATGTCCCCAAATCCTGTGTTCATCTTTCTGACGATGGTATTGATGACTATGGTGGACAGGGGCTTGTTCCTCCCCCTTCTTTGAGCAGCAGTCCAGATACTTCTGTGGGATCTTCCTTTACCCAGCCTTGGCCCGCATGTAGGAGGAGCCAACCCCACCCTGGCTGATTGGAAGACTACATTCCCTTGGCCATGGAGACCATATGATCCTTTCCATGCCAGTCAAAGCCCAAGAGACTTAATTCTAGGATTTTCATTAGAATTACTGAGGAAGTGGAATTCTGTTTTTCTGGCGATTTGCTGTTGAAAGTGACTGCTGATGTCACTTTGCAATCACATGGAATTTAGAATGGGGCTCACAGCAGGGAGCAGAGCCAACACCAAGAGGGAAGCTGCTTCCTTGTCGCATCCTCTGGGCCCCAAATCAATCTATACCTGACGACGTCAGCCTTAGCACAGGTCGTGAGCCAATAGATTTCCTTTTTTGCTTTAGCTGCTTTGAGTTGGATTTCTACTAGTTGTACCAACAGAATTCCAACTAATGCGATGGCCAATAATACTTGAAGTGTCATGGCTCTAGGGAAAGTTTTTGCTTTTCATACCAAAAAAGTTTTGGATGTAAAGCAGGATGAAAAGCAGAATTTAGGACATGATGGCTGGGAGTGCACTTGGGAGGGCCGAATATGGTGGAGCCTGATTTCAGATTACCTGCTCTTCTTACTAATGTCAACAACTTCAGTGTCCCTGAATAGAAGAACTAACTGCAGTGGTACATTTTGCTGGAAAGAGTCTTATAATTTCAGCACAGATTCCTGTTGATGGTGGAGACTTTCTTTTATGACTATAGTATGATATCAATGCCAAGAAATTGACATTGGTATAAGCTTTGTTCAGTTCTAAGCCATTTTATCCTGTGCAGAGTCCTGTAAGTACCACTCAATCAACATATAAGACTGAATGGTCACTCATTCATCAGAACAATCTCTCTTATGCTACCTTTTTAGTCACATTTCCCCACCTTCCTGCCATCCCTAAACTCTGGCAACCATTAATCTATCCTCATCTCTATAATTTCATCACTTCAAGAATGTTATGTACATGGAAGTATATTCTATATAACCTTTTGAAGTGTCTCTTCTCACTTAGCACAGTGCCCTTGAGATCCATCTAAATTGTTTGATGTGTCAATTAAATAGTATTCCAGGGTATGGATATAACACAATTTGTTTTACTGCTCACCTATTAGGGGAGATTTTAGTTGTTTCCGTTTTTTTTTTTTTTTTAATTTTTATTTATTTATGATAGTCACAGAGAGAGAGAGAGAGAGGCAGAGACACAGGCAGAGGGAAAAGCAGGCTCCATGCACCGGGAGCCCGACGTGGGATTCGATCCTGGGTCTCCAGGATCGCGCCCTGGGCCAAAGGCAGGCGCCAAACCGCTGCGCCACCCAGGGATCCCTCCAGTTTTTGACTATTAGGAATAAAGCTGCTGTCATTATGAATGGAGCTGCTACAGGCTTTTCTGTGGACATAAATTTTTATTTCTCTGAGATCAGTCAGAAAGAGTATAATTGTTGGGTTGTGTGGTAGTTGAACGTTTAATTTTAGAAGAAACCGCCAAACTTTTCCAGAGTGTCTCTGCTATTTTATATTCCCAACAGCACTGAATACATGTTCTAGTTTCTCTGCATTCTTGCCAACAACTGGTATTGTCACTATTTTTTATTTTAGCCACTCTGATAGGTGTGTAGTGATGTCTTATTGTGGTCTTAATTTCATTTCCCTAATGGCTAGTTATACTGAACATCCTTTCATGTGTTTATTTGACACCCATATATCATCTTCAGTGAAATTTCTCTTCATGTCTTTGGCCCATTTTTTAATTGGCTTATTTATTCTTTTACTGTTGACTTTTGAAAATTCTTTAATATATTCCAGATAGGAGTTTTGTCTGAAATGTGGCTTGTATTTCCCTCTAGCCTGTGGTTTGTCTTTTTCATCCTCTTCACAAGGTCTTTCCCAGACCAAACGTTTTAAATTTTATGAAGCCCAGTGTATTGATTTTTTTTCTTTTATGAATTGTGCTTTTCATCTCAAGTTTAAGAACTCTTCTCCAAGCTTATGTCCTGAAGATTTTCTCCTAATAGTTTTAGAGTTTTATGAGATCCATTTGAGTTCATTTTTATATAAGGTATAAGATACAGATCAAGGTCTTTTTTTTTTCTTTTTTTCTTTTTTCTTTTTTTTTTTTTTTTGCCTATTGGTATGCAATTACCCCGGCACTATCTGTAAAAAATTCTCTCTCCAATGAATTGCTTTTGTACCTATGTAAAAAATCAGTTGGCCATATCTGTGTTGGTCTATTTCTGGATTTCCTATTTTGTTCCATTGATCTATGGATCAATAAAGCACATGGTGTTGATATAAATATATATCTTCAAATGTTGATATAGATATATCAACCATAGTGCTATATATAGATATATAATGAGTCATATTGTCAGAGTGATTCCTCTCTCTGTATCTTTTTCCAAATTGATTTATCTTTCTAGTTTCTTTGCCTTTCCATATCAATTTTAAAATAAGCTTGCCTTTATCTATAAAAAGTCTTCCTGGGATTTTGATAGAGGTTGCATTATCCCTGTGTATCCTTTTGGAGAGAATTGATATTTTTACTACATTGAGTCTCCCAATCCATGAACATGGTATGTCCTCCATTTATGTAGATGTTCTTTGATTTCTTTCCTCAGTGTTTCATAGTTTCACATAAAAGCTCTGTACATGTTTAGTTGTATTTATACTAAGTATTTCTTTTTTTAGTGATTTACATGTATATTTTAAATTTTGATTTACATGTCTTTGTTGCTAGTACAAAGAAATACAATTGATTTTGTATGTTTATCTTTTATCCTGTGAAGTTGCTGAACTCATTTACTAATTGTAGGAGGTCTTTCTAGATTCCTTAGGATTTTCTACATAGCCCATCATGTCTTCTAAAAATAGTTACAGTTTTATTTCTTCCATTTTGATCTGTGAGTGGGGCTTTTTGTAATTTCCTTTATAAGGCCAAAGTAATGATTTAAGTAATGACTGAATTAAAGACTTGTTTGATTCCAGAGGATCCTAGAAGTCACCTGATTTACCTAACCTCATTAAGCCTCTGCTTCTTCAAAATTAAATAGAGATAATCAGGGTTTGCATCTTATAAGGGTAAGGGTTGTTAAACTCTGATGTAGACCTGTGTATGTTTCCATAGAAATACCTTATTTTGAGTAGCTTAAGTAATAGGAGTTTACTGTCTCATTCTGGGGAATCCAAGTTGTATATCTTTACAAAATTGTATGTTTAAAGTATATAAATGGTTCTCTCCCTTTCTCTCTCTTTCAATTTCCTCTTCTGTAAAATGGAGGTAATAATGAAAGATGAAAAGAATAAGGCCATGGCCCCTCCAAATTCACTCTCCACTTTTTTACATCCTGCTGTGTCTGGAAGATTGACCTGAATGGTCATGGGTGATACTGCTTTTAGGTTTCTGAAAGGTTTCAGCCCATGAGAAACATGAAGTTGGAACAGAAGAGGAATGAGGTCAGGTTCATTTCTGCAGGGTCAGTGTGAGCTGGTTGTGTCCTGCTATTAAAGACCCTGGCTTTTGCCTGGTGGCCTTCTTTACGGGATCTGGTAACTGCTTTGTGTCCTTATAGCTTTAGGCTAGGGGAGGGGGGTGACAGTCCCATTGTTATTGACTCTCAGGGGCTGCACTCTCTTTGTGGTTTCTCTATATCTTGCCCACACTTTTGCAAATGGTCTTTCTATTGAATTCTCAAAATTCCCATGTTGAATGTGCACTCTGCTTTTGATGGCCTGAATGACTCACTCCAAGGCAAGACCTAGAACAGAGCCCAGCACACAGCAAGTACTCCATACAGTCTCCTGCTGTTGTTTTGGTCATCTACAAAGCAAAGAAGGAAACACAAGATGGATGTGTGTGGTTTGACCATTGATTTCATTATTTGAGTTCTTCTTTCTTTAATCAGATGATGTGGTTTTACTCTCATGAATTAGTAGTGGCCTTGATGAATGGTGAGCCCTCCCATCTAAGTGCCAGTAGGAATAATGGCTTATGGACACAATCTCCAATCCCCAGTCATTACATTGAACTTTCACTTATCCAGGATCCTGACTTCCCTTTATCATAACCTCATGACTCTTAACTATAATCTAGGAGGTTTCCTATTCATGTTAATCTAATTTAAGCAAACCAGCTGTAATTAAAGCTCCTGGTAGGATCCATGTGTGTTATGAACTGATGTCCAAGAAATTCATAACCCCCCCCCCCAATGTCGTGATATTAGACATGAGGGCTTCGGAAGATCATTAGTTTTAGATGAAATCTTGAGACTGTGGCCCTCATGAGAGGATTGGTGTCCTTATAAGAAGAGGAAGAGAGACCAGAACTCTCTCCTTCTCTCTACCATGTGAGGCTACAGTAAGAAATCTGCAAGCCATCTGCAAGCCATCTGCAAGCCATCTGCAAGCCAGGAAGAGGACTTTCACCAGAAATCAAATTGGCCAGCACATTGACCTTGGAATTCCCAGGTGCCAGCACTGTAAGAAATTAATGCCTGTTTTATAAACCATTCAGTCTAGTATTTTGTTATAGCACCCCGAGCTGGCCAAGACAAGGTAAATATTTCATATGTGTGTAACAACAGTGTGAACTCTCCTGCTCTGAGAGCTCACTGTGGGTGAGGCACTGAGCTCACTGCTCTACATGAAAGGCTTCCTTCAATTCCCATAGTAATACTTATGGCTACTTGTATTAGGAATTGCCTTCAGTTTCTTAGTAAGAGACCAGAAACAATAGTTATTTTAAAACATACAGATTTTTGTCACACACACTTGGTAGCCATGAGCTTAATAGTAGTTCCATGATCATCAGAGTCTCAGGCTTTCTGTTTTTTTTCATTGGTTTCAACTTCAAGGTTACCACTTGGTCCAGGATGGTTGCTATAGCACCTACCATTATGTCTATATTCCTAACAATGAGAAAAAGGAGGAAATCCAACAGGTTTTTTTTTTAAGTGCCAGCTTGCTATATGAACATACTTTTCAGCCAGCACTTTCCCAGAAATTCTCAACAACTTTCCTTTATATCTCATGGGCCAGAGATTGCTCCCATGGCCACACCTAGCTACAAGGGAAGCTGGTCAAGGTAGTCTTTTAGCTGGGCTCAGTGTGCCCTTAGTAATGCCAAGACTCTGTAACTAAGAAAAAAGGGAAGAGTAATATGAGGTAGGCAATCTCTGCTATGCTACTGCCTTTGTCCTCATTTTACCAATGAGGAAACAGGTCTGCAAGTCAGGCATCTTGCCCAAGACCATACTGATGGTCAGACAGAGCCAATACTCAGGCAGAGGTCTGCCTAACTCCATTGACCACGTTCTTCACCTCTACATGCTAATCGTAAAGTTGGCCTAAGAAGAAAGGCGGGAGCCTAACTAGGCAGCCCTGTATGTGCTCAGACAGCTCCACTGCCGCTCTATGGACACCTGCTGAATGGGTCCAGAGTTATAAATGATTCTGGCTTATGTCCAAAACTGACTCACAGAAGATTTTCCAGAGGGAGTCCTTATGTAAATGGAAAACTGTCTTAACTTGTTTGCCTGTCTCTCCTTCCTGGTAGACTGTAGGCTTTGAGGGGGGCTATCCTATTCACCGTTGTATGTCTAGCAGCCAAAACCGTGCCTTGCATGCCTCCAGGGATCTCATAAACATTTGCTGAATAAACGAAGGGAGCAAATGAGTGAACTAATGAACTTGTATACAGCTAACAATCTTGAAAGCAAGTCAACGTGTTTTTCCTGTATGGTATTTACTACCAGCTGACCAATTGTGTCAAAACCACCCTGTAAGAGGTAAAATCTCCTGGAGAAAACCACCCATTGTCATCTGTGAGTCCCAAGAGTGTTGATCTGTGAGAATTAGCATGTGTGGCCCCCGTGAGACCTTTTTATCTCTGACAGATTTCTGAATATCCTTTTTTTCTGATTGGCCTATAAAGTACACTAAGGAATTATGTTAATGCTGGTATCTCTCCAACCACATCCTACTGAGGATTGAATCTATTTTTCAAAGACAAAACTGAGTTTTAATTTAGTGTCCCCATGACATTTTCCTTTTTAAGCACATGAAGGATGCTCTGCAAAGGGAGAGGTCTTGGGAAATCTTTCACGGATGGCTACACTTCACGCCTGGGTGGAGTAACCCTCAGCACGCCAGCTTTCAATTAGAAGTAAATAAATGGAGACAGCTTTGCAGTGTGCCCGACAGTCTGAAAGATCAACTCGGGGCCTTGGGCCTGGATTTCTCCCACTGTGGCTGAAAATTTTCATTTACATTTTTTTGGCATTTTCTGAGGAACTTTAATGTGCTGGATTTAACCTTTAAGACTTTCTATCCTTCTCTCTGCCACTTATTCCCCCACCCGAGGCTTTGAGAATGCCATGAGCCTGGAAGCACCTTTGGAAAACAGGGACATTCTCTTTTTCCACATAGGTGGATTCTGAACAGAATTCTCTAGATGGAAGTTTAGCCCTGTTGGGGCCAAGTAATGGAGTTTGTTAGGTTTTTTTTTCTCTCTATGATTGTAATTCTGTTTGAAGTTAGAGCAGATGGGGACATGTGTCTCTACCTATCACATCCTAGGGCCTAGGTGAATTGGTAATGCTAGGGCATTGCTCTGGGGAGGACTCCTTGCTGTACCATTTCCCCACATTTTGAGACTGGAGAGGAAGGTCATGGCATCATTTTGAGATTTTTCCATAGGGAACTGTATCAGTTAGTTGTTGCTGCATAACAAACCACTCCAAAACTTATTAGTAGCTTAAAATAAGACTATTTACATAGCTCACAATTTGGTACATCAGCATTTTGGGCATCCATCGGCTGATCGTCCCCTGGTCTGGGCTGGGCTTGGCTAATCTCAGGTGGGCATGGTCAGCTGGTGAGTTGGCTTGTGATGACCTTGGTTGGGATGACTGAAGCCACATGGGCTCTGTCATCCAGTTGCCAGCATGAACTTGCTCTTGTGGTGGTGGAAGGATTGCAAGAGCAAATACAGGAGAATGTAGTCTCTTAAGGCCTAGACTCAGAACTAGCATGACATTACTTCCACAGAATTCTGTTGCTGAAAACAAGTCTAGCTCCAATTCTAAGAGCAGAGAAATAGACTCCACCTCTTGATGGAAAGAGCATCATCTTGCAGTCTCTGTGGTTTTTAATCGCTGCTCTTCTTGTATTAATTAATGTATTTGTAGGATCATTATTAAGTTTTGCTTTTGGAGATCATCTGAGTCTGCATTTTTTGCATTTTAATTGTTGTTTTATTTCTCTTAAGTTCTGTTTGTTGTCACTGAGTTCTTCCTCCCCCAGAAAGTGAGAATGGTAGATCTGAGAGCCATGGAATCTTTTGCACAGTCTAAGTGGTCTGTGGCAAGATTTCAGAACCCCATGCCTACTAGTTCATGCTGTGGGCTCTGGAAACAGACAGCTCTGGTTTGAATTCTCACTTTGTTACATCTTTGCTGTTGCACCTGGGCAAATTACTCCACTCCTCTGGGCTATAGTCTAATTTATAACAGGGAGTCATTTTCAAAATGTGCTTCTCAAGTTGTAGGGGTTCCATAGAAGAGGCTCAGGAGCCAAAGTAAGATCAAGATTTAAGTTTGGGCTGCCTTTCCCACCTTCAACCAGAGTAACTCACTTCTTTTTTTTTTTTTTTTTCAGAGTAACTCACTTCTATCTGCAGATTATATTGGATGTCCAAGTAACATTTCACTTGAACAAAAGTTGTCATGGTAAAAACACATTTAAATACTGATTACATAGAAGTAACTGTCAGGATCTCTGCTTCCCTGTGCCCTCTGTGACTCATAGAACTGCACTTTCTGCTTTCTGGTGAAAGAGAAATCATGCCAAGAAGGAAGAAGAGTCTGGACTTGGGCATTCACTCATCATTCTTCCCACCTCCAATCCCATGCAATCTTGGTTTAAAGAGTAGGTGGAAGACAATAACGCATAATAGAAGAGCCTAGAGCCTGAAATCACACTTTTAGGGTTCAAACCTTAGCTTCCTTAGTGGCACTATAGCCTTAGGAAAATTACTTAACCTCTCCAAGCACCTCTCCAATTTCTTCATCTATCAAAAGGAAATGAGAATCACAGCATCTAACTTCCTAACATTGTTGTATGGATTGAATCAAATAAATTGGTATAGCATAAAAATTATTCAATATATGTTTACTATTGTTGTTGTTATTAGTATGTAGTCTCTAAATTCCCTTAAAGTTCCAATAGGCTATGTGTCTGTGAGATTCTAGTTGGCAGTGTTTGTTTTTACTCTAATTGAGGACCCAGTTGTCTGTTGCTAGGTGATCTGGTTTGGGATTTTTTTTTCTACGAAGGCATTAAACAAAACAAAGCAAACCCCTGCCTACCAACCTGCCACCCAATGGTAAAATTTAGCTGTTGGAGATTCACTCCTTTGGCTTAATAAATTAGATGTTCTTATTCATTAATACTTAGTATGAACTGGTCGGTTAGATCTTTTTCTTCTGTGAATATCAGGCTCAACCTAGGCACTGAGAAAATGTGCAATTTGATTGAAAATTTTGAAGAGGGAGATACAATGTATATGTGTAAGAATGGGAGAGGTTAGACTGGACACTTGGGGAATGGAGGGGGATCAAGAAGCAAGGAGGTTGGTGCCTGGATGAAGGAACAGACCCATTAGTTTGGTGCGAGGAGAGCCAAGAGGCACTTGGGCCTGCTTTCCTACTGTGTCTGGAGCTGAGGGTCGTTGTGTCTGGTGCACAATAATGCATCCTCCAAACTCACCCCACTCATCGTGATCCTCAGATGATTCAAGCCCCCCTAGACTGTGCAGGAATATTCAAAAACCACCATGGTCACCATCCAACAGGAAGGAACTCTGTGGCCCTGGATGATGGAGGAGCTGGGATTTTCCCATACTCCCATGGGGCACATAGCTTTGGTTTCTCAGAGGGAAGAATCTACCCCGTAGTGACACTAAGCACGTTGACTATCAGGTTGGCCCTGCCCAACAGGATATGTCACAATCACTCAGCCATCAAGGCTTCCACTCAGTGAGGCTTTGGTGAACAGGCTCCAGCTTGCCACACTGGGCCCCGATTGCAGGTCTGATGGGAAAGGTAGGGCAAGATGGGCCTCAGACTGATTCTTTGGATGTTACATCTAGACTGGGGGCACACAGAGTGGTGGTGCCTTATCTTGAGATGACAAGGGATAACCAGGAGAACAGCTTAGACTAGGGGGTTGTATGTCTGCCGAACCCAGCAATTATTTGGCTTTCTCAGGTAACAGGTAGAGGTGCACCTGGCTGTAAGCCAACTGTTGGAATGGAAATATCTCACCCCTCTTTAAAACTCTATTTTTTTTTTTACCAAACATAAACTGGGGAGCCATGCTGACCTAACTGGAGGGGGCTTCTGTTTTTCAGAATGATTTGCCTTAGAATTCCTTTATCTGGCAAATTCTCCTATAACTTTTAAGAACTGTACTTTTTCCTTTTTTGAGAATGCCCATCATTTTTGTCAAGCAAGTAATCTGTGTGCATTATGGGAAAATATGAAAAAAAAAGAGCCAATAGATAAAAATTTTACCTGGTGTGAAAAATTACTTGTAAATAATTACTATTAAATTCTTTCTTTCTCTGTGGCTTTCGGTTGAGAGCATAGCCTGTCATTTGTTTATATAATCCCCTATTGTTGGGCATTTAGGAGTGTGGTTTTTGTAGGCTTTCAGCACCTGCAGAAATCCCTGTGGGATCAAGCTTCAGTTGCCTACCATGGTTGCTGACGGATAACTCACCCTTTATTAACTGCCTGCCCTGCCTGTCTCATTTCTCCACTTCCCTGCTCATTTCCCCTTCACCTCCCAACCAACCACTTGCACTTAAGTCCTTGTCTCGGGGGTTGCTTCTCAGAGAACCCACACCAGTGCAGTGATCCACTCACTTTGGGTTTTCCACTTTTCAGGAACAAGTCTCTTGTTTGACGTGGGGTAACCAGAGGTCAGGCTCTGCGAATTCTCTGAGGCCAGTTTGGCTGTGCCTCCTGGGTTTGGCAACTCAACCTTTGGCCTCCAAGTTTCTCATTCTTTTGCTGCCCAGTTTATGTGAGACTTCCGCCAAGGCCGACTTGTCACTGATGGCTAATCCTTGTTTTTCCTCTTGTCACTCTGTCCCTGAGTTAATCCTCTCTTCCAATCCTGTCGTCTCCTCTCTAGGCTACTCTTACCAATAAATCTTTAGCAGAGTCTGCTCCTCAGCCTTAGCCTGGAAGCTATGGTGTAGCTGGAGTTTGGGGATTCTCTTTACCCTTCTCCAAGAGTCCTGCTTTTTTTTGTAATCCTCCTAGGAAGGAATGTTTTGTAATTGGGCTGTCGCATGAGGTGTTGTCTCATCTAAGCAGAGAGTTTTGGGCTTCCTTTTTAAATCTTTTTCATTTTTTACAAAGCATTGCTCATATTCTTTAACTTTGGTCCAAGGATAGATGCTTTCCCTTCCAGGTCCCCATACTTGCCACTTTGACGGTCCCAAGTCTCGGAACCCTGCCAGAGTGTGCAAAGTAGAATGTACTAACATATGTGAGAGCTTGCCATGGTCTTGAAGCTGTCCTTGTTAAAGGACATTTATAATCTGGGGACCTTGATCCAAAGACATGAATGCAAAGGTGGGAACTTCAGACACTACGGTAGGAAAAGTTTTTAGTGACCCTCCAAATAACAACATTCACATTTCAGCAGGGGAGTGCCTTGGCATGGGATAAAAATTATAATGCATTCCCTTTCTTCCTTCCCTCCTCCTTCCCTTTTGTCAAGAAAGAGAGTGTGGTGGACTCTACCAGTTACTCGCTCTGTGATTTTGGATAAATCATTCTTTATGTCTCTTTTCCCACCTGTAAAATGGAGATTATTTTTATCCTGCTTTGTGGGGTTTCTGTGAGGATTAAATGAGCCAATACTTGTAAAGCATTTAGGACAGTACCTGGCACAGAGCAGTCCTTCAAAACCAATTTGCTCTTACTATCAATTCACTGGTAAAATAAATAAGGCACCCACATCATGGCAGGTCCTGAGGCAACAAGATGAGTAAGTAAAACCCATAGAATATAGTGAGGAAAAAAATTTAGAACACATTTATTCAACTTGCCCTCAGGAAACCACAACTTTATGCTTTTCTTTTTCTTTACTACATTAGAAGAATTTGGCCTGTTTTAGGAAGGAAGGCAAACCCTTCTCCAGGAAGCCACTCATTACTGAGTGCAGGCAAGTATGTCATCTCAGTGCAAGAGTTGTGGGAGGAAGCCATATGATAATTGTCTTTCTCTGATGAACTTATTTGGCTCAGCATAATACCCTCCAGTTCCATCCGGGGCGATATAAATGGTAGGTATTCATCCTTTCTGATGGCTGAGTTATATTCCATGCAACTAATAAATTATTGAGCGCTACATCTGAAACGAATGACTTACTATGGGTTGGCTAATTGAATTTGAATAAAAAATTTTTTTAAAAGAGTGGTAGAAGAAGGGAAAGCAGGGATAGCTTTCCGATAACTAATGATTTTGATTCTGGTTTCAATAGTTCCCAAGGTCTATTGGGGAAAAGAAACAACAATAAACAAACAGGATTAGGATGTGGTTAAAAGAGAGATGCTAGGACAGATTGGAGTGAGCTTGGGGCCCTGGGATGGATGTTCAGGAGAGGAGTTCGGGTGGTGTTGGGTAGACAAGAGATGGAGCCCTGCAAGGGGCACTGGTCCTATATTCAGTGCTCCTTGAGCTCTGTTAGCCCGCAGTTCTCTCCAGCCAACTGCTCTCCTTCTCTGGAGCAAGTGCAACTGGTTGGTTAAGAGCATCAACTCCAGAGCCTGATTATTAGGTCACATCTCTGCTTTATCCCTTACGGTGTTGGATTATATCTTCCCCAAATGACTGCAACCCCGCTCCTACTCCTCAGGCTCTTTTCACAATGTGACTGGCACTTCTACCAAGAAGGATGACTCTCTTCCCTCTCCTTGGACGCAAACAGAAACTTGTGACTGCTCTGGCCAAGAGAGTAGGCAGATGGGATGCTGTGTGATTTCTAAGGGTACTTCATAAGAAGGATCTAGATTCTACCTGGTAATTTCTCTCTCTAGGGACACTTGCTCTTGGAACCCAGCCACCATGTTGTAAGGAAGCTGAGGCCACATGCAGAGGCTGTATCGGGCATTCCAGCTGACAGTCCTCACTAGGCCCCAGGCAGCAGCCGGCATTAATTGTCAGGCATGTGAGTGAACAAGCCTTCAAATCATTCCAGGCCGCAGCTTTCTGGGCTTCTATCTGAGGCCCCAGTCAGCATGGGGCAGAGATAGGCCACCCTTACTAGGCCCTGTCTGAACTCCTGACCCACAGAAACTCTAAGAAATAATAATTATTTTTGTGTGAAGTAATGAGATTTGGGGACAATTTGTCATGCAGCACTGGATAACTGACATACTGGCTATGTGACCTCCAGCAAGGTAGATAATTTTCTTATGTCCTAGTTTCCTCATTTATAAAATGGGGTTAATAACAATATCCAGCATGCTGGTAAATCAGTTCTCCTCCCCCTACCCCCTCCCCCAAAGCCATAATTTTTAGCATTTGCTGATTTCTGTGGTATAAATACTCCCACAGTGGTCAATTGCAAGCAATCAATGGTTTAAACACCAGATGGTGAAATTCATAAATATTTAACAATTGGCTCTCATGAACCAGTACAAGTCACCTCCAACACATTACCAAAATATCTACCTCATAGCAGTAAATGATTTATTATTGGTAAATAATTTAGACACAGCACAGAGTAAGTGCTACGTGCCTGCTATTAAAACTCCTGCTCTTGTTTTTGTCATCATCACACATACTTCAGTTGATCTACGGTTATCTGCAGCATTGTTCCATCTACAGAGGGCTTCCCTGATATTGGCTAGCCATGCCCCCTCTGACAGAACCCAGAGAGCTCTGTCCTATAATGCCCCAGGTTAGCCCTAAGTCAAAGAGGGGCCCTTGGCATGTAGTGGTTGATGTTGTAGTAGAGGGCTAGTGTGCAAACCTTTGTGTCCATACTTGTTAGTGGATGCCTGACCTGTGCAGATGTGAGAGTCCTGAGTAGGGTAATTCAGCAATTTCTCGTCACACAGACAGCCCAGTACAGTTTGGTAGATGTTCAGATAGGCTACATTTGGGGAGCTATGGGAGACCACTGAGGGAGCTTCTGTCTAAGCCTTAGGGGGCCATAGGAGACGTCTCAGAGAAGGTTGAATGGGGATTTCCCACTGAAAGAGAAAAGAAAGGGCATTCCAGGTGGAAGGGCTAGCTCAAACAAAAGCCTAGTGGAAAGAAAACATAATTTCTGGGGATTTGTGCAAATCTGAGTGTGGCAAGGGTGTAGAGTGACAACTCCAAGGGCATTCTCTGGATGTGTAAATTTGAGCATGGTAAGAGTATAGAATGGCAAGTCCAAGGGCATTCTGGGGAACTACTGGTCTACCCTCTTCAAAAATGTCACTATTATTAAAGAGAAAGAAAGGCCCAAATGCTGTTTCTGATGAAAAGAGACTATGCAAAAATGACAAGTAAAAGCAATGCATGCCTCCGAACCAGTCCTGGGTGGGGAGAAGCAGGAGTACTATAACATTATTCAGACAATCAGTGAAATTTGAATGTAGGCTGTATATTAAATAATTGTGTTGCATTGTTATTAGATAAAATCCCATTTTCTCTTAATTGATGTGAAGTGTTAGGAGTAATGGGGCATGGTGTCTACAATGAACTCTCAAATGTTTCTGGGAAAAATTCTGGTTAGACAGAAAGGGTAATAAAACAAAAATGGCAAAATGTTAACCATGGAACCTAGGAACACAGGATAAGGGAGTTTATTCTATTTTTGCAATTCTTCTGTAAGATTAAAATGATTTCAAAATAAAATGATTCTTTAAATGAGTGGAGAAAAAGAAACTATAGGCTAAGGGTTAAGGAGGGGAAACAGAGAAGTCTGAAGGTTGGGCTGCTCATTTTATTAGAAAGGGCACTGAGGCATGAACAGGCTAAATGGCTGATCGAGGGTCAGTGAGCAAGTAGCATGGACATTGTGCCCCATCCCATATTTCTGAGATCCAAGTCTTGGCTCTTTTCAGTAAACCTGAGGGTCCCAGAGGGGAAGTGCGTGTGTTGATATATGGCCTCTGAAGTAGAGAAGACCTCAGGGGTACAATTTCTGCTTGCCATGCAGGAGTTATCCACATAGCTCCTATTATTTTAGGTTATCATTAATGTGAGTTGTGACCTGAATTCCCTGTACACTGCCCTGAAATTTGCCCCATATGTTTGTAAAGGTTGATTATATCTTTGGGACCTTTTTCTAATGTGAGCAGAAGCTATAAAGTTTCAATTGTCGCAGCTTGTTGGGATCAAGTGTCTTTTCTTGTGTGCCATAAAAAGGCTCTGCATCTGATATCTGATGTCAAACAAACATGCACGGGCAATCTATTGATTTCAGATGATGTGTAGTGTCATCATCTCTTAGATAGGAAGTTAGTAACAAATCTTTCCTTCCCATTTTTAAAAGAGAACAACTCAGTACAGAATAATGGAAGCCTGGCTAGCTATGTGACTGGAATAAAAAGGAGTCCTCACTCTTGGGGTGTGTGGGTGGCTCAGTTGGTTAAACATCTGCCTTCTGCTCAAGTCATGATCTCAGGGTCCTGGGATCCAGCCCCTCACTGGGCTCCCTGCTCAGCAGGGAGTCTGCTTCTCTCTCTCCCTCTGCCCCTCCTCTCTGCTTGCGCTCTCTCTCTCAAATAAATAAATAACATCTTTAAAAAAAAAGGAGTCATCACTCTCACTTGCTTTTGGTGTAAGTATAAATTGACAAAGCCACTCTGGGCAACTATTTGACAGTACACTGTCACACTACTGTATGCTGAATAAAGCAATTTGATACTTGTGCACTTACCTAAGAGAACATGAGTATGCTTGTCCACTTGAACACATGTACAAAAATGGCCATAGCATCTTTAAAAATAATAGCAAAAAAACAAAAACAACCAAACATCTATCAACACTAGAATAGACAAGTAAACTGGTATATACTACTAAGCGATGGCAAGGAATGAAATGCCGAGATAACAATCTCATGGCTACATGGACACAGGAGAAAACATCCTGCATCATTCTGTTTATTTGAAGGTCAAAGACAGGTGAAGTGGACTTAGGAGGATAGTGGTCAGAAGAATGAATATTAAGGAAGGTGTTGATTGGGCAAGGGAGCTGTCTAGGGTGCTGGAAGTGTTGGCTGTCTTCATCTGGGTGGTAGTTACAAAACTAAAATGTGAGCGCTTTGCTACACGTAAATTATACATTATTAGAAAAATAATTTAAAAAGAAAAAAGGGAGTTTCTTTCCACTGGTAGGGTTATCTTGAGGGGCTGCTGAAAGAGCCATCCCAATAACAATGCCTGATAGTTGCAACCCACGGACTGTTGTATTTTTAGGCCCCAATCACATGTGCTTTTGCTAACATGTGCTGAGTAAAAGTCACCAGTCAGCTGCTGGTCAGCTGATTCAATACATCATCAAGTGATGCTGGTATGCCAAGCCAATGGTCTCAGGACTGCATCCTTCTACAGATCAGAAGTTCAATATGCAGATCAAATTCCAATATGAAAGAATCACCTGGTCATGTTGAAAGGCAGATTTTGATCCATGTCTTATGTGGGGGCCTGAGAATTGGCATTTACGGTAAGTTCCCAGGTGATGCTGATGCTGTAAGACCAGGCTCTAGAGGCAGACAGGCCAGGATAAGAACTTGGTTCTGCTACTTATAAGCTCTTAAATCTCTGCCAAATTTCTCCATTTCTCCAAAGATCTCTTAATTTCTTCTGTAAACTGGAGGAGCGGGGATAGGTGAGACAATTTCCCTGAATGGTGTGGGTTAAAGGGGGTAAGATGCAAAAAGTGCTTAGCACAGTGCCTGGCCTATAGTAAATACTTGCTGATTGGCAACTCTTGTTATATTTATTATTGCTAGTAAAGAAGAAGATTGGGACCATGATTTGGAGAAAAGTGAATGAGTGTGGCTTCTAAGGGCAGGACCTCACCAGCATTTTCCTAATAGCCTATTGAAGGAGGACATTTTTTTTTTCTCATGTTCTTTCCCAATTCATCCCATAATCCTTCCTTTGGTCTCTATTATCAAGATAGATTTTTTTCATCACTCTTCTTCCCACTCCAATCCACTTTAGATATAGTAAAGATGGGAAAGCTTAAGCAGAACTTAAGCCTGAAATCATCAGGTTGTCAAATTGTCAGATTGTGCCTGGAGGTGATTTTGTTAAAGAAATATCCTCCCCACTTGGCTCTTTCTAGAGGAGTGGGATTGGTCCCTGGGAGTTGAGGTCCACAGCTGGGTCTCCACACATGCCCATGCTTCTCAGTGTACAGGGGCCCCTCTGGAGGAAGACATATGTTCCTCAATCTGTGGGGCTGTCAGTTGGTGTCTTTTTCAAGAACCGAATTAACTTGTAAAAAAAGAAAAATGGAAATGCTTGGTTCTATGTTGTCTGGACAATAACAGGCCTGGACTGAGTCTGGATTTCAGGGAAGCGCTCTTCAGTTGGGAGGTGAGAGCACCATTTGTTTGGGGCCTTGAGTAGACTGGAGGTGGATTGAGCTTTAGATCACAGCCTATAGTTCAAGTCCATAAAGCAAAGCTGTGATCCTTGAGGTCCAGTCACTAAACCCTAAACCAGACGACAAAGGTTCAAAACTAACCAACCAACCAAAGGTACTCAGAGTAGATCAGGGAGACAAAAAAGAAGGCATGCATAGTGCCACGAGAGAGATGCTGAGTGAGGGATATACTTGGACCCCATGGGAACACAGAGAAGGGGAGAGACAGGAGAGGTGTGGTAGCCAGTTTTCAAGATAGCCTCTCAATGACCTTCACTCATTGGCATTCACACCCTTGTGTAGGCCCTCTGTGTATTGAATCTGGGCTGGCCAGTGTAAGCAATAGAAGTCAGGGGAAGTGGACCTGTGTGACTTCTGAGGCTGGGATGAAAAAAAAAAAAACTAGCTTCTGCAATGGTCTTATGGAATACATGCTCTGGGAGAGACCAGCTGTCATGTAAAAAGTCTGAGTATGCTGAGACCACCATGCTGCAAGGGAGCCCGGCTAGCCCTGTGAAGGCCCCACAGGAAGACTGAGATACCCACCAAGCAGCCATCTCAGCAAGCAATGGACAGGTGCATGAAGGAGCCATCTTGGGTGCTCAGGCCAGCTGAGCCTTCAGACAGAGCCAACCTGAGTCATCTGGCTGCCACTGCGTAAAAGACCTCAAGAGAGACCACTTGGCTGAGCTCAGACAATCCACTGCCCATGAACAATAGTAATAAATTATTGCTTTGAACTGCTAACTTCGGGAGTAGTTTGTTATGCAACAGTAGATTTCTGGAAGAGAGGGGTATCTGGTAGGTAGCAAGGGCACCTGAGAGCAGGAAGTTGAAAAGCAGATGGCTAGCTGAGGAGGAGGAGCATCCCACAGAGACGTATGTCTTGAAAAGCCACATAGAAAGGAAAAACAGAATGGTCTACTGAGGAATTAGGAGCAGTTCAATATCGATAGAAAGCAAAAGGCCAGCAGAGAGAAACTGGGGCTGAGCTGTGAGAGGTGGGTGAAGGCCGGACTCAGATCCAGTGCAAGGGCTTCTGAATGATATGCCATGTGCTTTGCAGGAGCTTGGTATTTACCATTTTGAGAGGTGGAGATGTGAACATCCTCTAGAAATCTCTCCATGGCTGCTGCTATTGTCCTCGTAGCTGTGACAAAAACCACTCCAAAAGCTGGGTGAAAGCAAGCACTCACTGGCTTCAATGGCTCAAAGAAAGAGGGGAAAGGGTTAAGCTCTATTCACAGCTCTTCAACTGCTCTTGCCAAGTCTGAGAAATGTGATGTACCCAGGAAGTCCTAGATTCTATTTTAGCAGCAGCCAGAAACCACTTTCCTTGGATTGGTGATGTATCCACAAAGTACCTACCCACAGAATTGGGAAATGTGTGAATTAATTTGTACTAACACCAAGCCGGGTTTTCCCTGAAGTCCGGGGTGTCTCTCACTTATGTCCACTTCCACCTCCACCTCCAGCTAAAATGGGAAGAGCCAAAGGGAGGACAATCCTTCCCCTCTACCATTACATCGGCTCAGAAATGGGAATAATAATGCTTATCTTGCCACTGACTTGAGAGAATTAAAGAAAATAGTGATTCAGGTAAGCAGCCCGGAACCCCTCCACACGGTATACTCAGCAAAGGCAGGCTATTGTTAATGTCATCCTCCTCTCGGGTGTGCTGGTCTTACCCTGAGCCTCTTCTTGGGGTAGTAGATAATAGAATTAATGAGCTGTCATTGGCCAACATTGCTAATGGACCAGGTCACTCTTTGCCCTCGTGTGCAGATAGCCTCTCAGTCTCTGGCAGCCACTAATATTAATTAATAGCTAATATTTCTTGAGATCTCACTGTGCTACAAATGAGTTTTTCCCTTTAATCCTCATAAAGATCCTGCACTCTGGGAACATTTTACATTTATAGAAGTTGAGGTGGAGTGAGGGTAGCTTGCCTAAAGTGTCACAGCCTGGAAGACCCAGGCTGGAATCTGAACACTCTGGAGTCTGCTGCCTAACTAGTGCCCTGCACTGCTTCCCAAAGGAGCCTATCTGAGAAGGGAGCCCCAGAGGATGGAAATGTGTGCTGCTTCTCATTGTTCTCAGAAACTGAAATGAACTGTGCTTCGGCTTTGCTTGGGCACAGCCCTTTCAACAAGCATGTCCAGTGACTCTGTCTTTTCCTCCAAAGTCCAAGTATAAAAGGAACAAAGAAAGAATCCTTCTAATCCTGGTTCCCTGTAATTACTAGAGGGAAAAAAAATCCTCAGAAAACTCCATTCCTTCTTTGGAAGTTTTGAGGAATGATCGGAGCTTATGCTAGAAAATTAGCCCAGTGACGGGACTCTGTTTTCTCACCATTGTATAATCAGTACTTAGAGAAGGGTTCGGCTCATTGTAGATGCTCAATAAATATTTATGTAACGGGTGCAGGGCTGACCTCTCCATTAGGCCCAATAGATGTAGTAGCTAGGGCCCAGAAACTGTTAGGGGCCCATGATAATGCTGCAACTTGAATAAAAACAGAAGAGAGGAATAAAGAATATTAAATATATAATGATGAATCCAGCCCAAATTATATTCATCTTGATAATAATGCAGTTATAAAGTACAACTCATAACATTTTTTAAAATGGAGGAATGGCCAACAAGAGTTCTAATGCAGGCCCAAATGGGTGAAGATTATGTGTAAATGCCCAGGGTCTGGTATAGGGTAGAACCCAGACAAGGTTCATTTTCTTCCATCTGTGCTTTAGGAAGTAGAAGTGAAGAACAGGCATCTGTGATACTGCACATACATAAGGGCTCAATTCATGCCCACAGGCTCCTTCTCCCTTATCTCCACCCCGCTAAGGGGCATGGCAATGGGTGTACCACAGGTGCCCTGTCCTGTGTGCCATGGCTGATTGGACCAAAGTGCACTCTTGACAAGGGACAGCCAATAGGAGCTGCTCAGGTGAAGGGAATGCTGTCTAAGAGATGCTGCCATGAGCCGTGGCCAAGCCAAAGGACTTGAAGGAGAAATATACAGAAAGATTCAGTGGGTAGTGAGAGGAGAACCTAGAGAAGACACAGAGAAATGGAGATAGAGTAAATGAGTAGTGGAAATGGTGGTAATGAATGAGGATCCATCAACTCACACTGTGGTTAGGGCTAGATGATCTGGTTCCTGGATGAACTTCAAGCACAAAACCTACTTGCATTTACTGAGCACCTTCCATATTCCAGGTACCAGGCTAAGTGGCTTACATATATCATTGCATTTAGCCTCCCAACAACCCTATAGAGTCTGTTTTATCTTTATCCTCTATGGATACGTAGAGGATGTGGAAAGGAAACGTAATTCATTTGCCCAAGCTCAGACAACCAGTAAGTGGAAGAACTAGATATCAAACCCAGCCCATTGGACTTCAAAGCCCACAGTTTAACCAATAAATCATCTTGTTTTGCCAAATGTCAAAGTCCATTCCAATCTCCATGAGGTTCAACAGTTCACCTTTCCTGGGCTCTCTTAAGATCCCTGGCTCCCACTGTGCCGTATGTGTCTTTGCAAGGCACTCCCCACCTACCATGGCTTGGCATAGTCAAGTTCTTTGTCTTCAAAAGACAAAGAAGGGGAATGTCAAGAAGGAGAGAGTACATGGGATAAACAAGAGAGAATAGACATGAAAAGAGAAGCCGATGAGAAATAGTGTGTTAGTGAAGAGAAATAGCCCCAGTTTGCCAGGTTGTGGTGAGAATGAGCTTCAATGGTTTAGAAAATGCCAGATCACAGAAAGCCTGCAGGGCAAGCAAGACAAAAGTTTCCCTGCCCCCTCCCACCCCCATCCATAGACAAGTGGCTTAAACGGGAAGAAAAGTGTACAAAGTGGTGTTTAAGAAGTTTCAACTAGTGGTTTAATGAGGATGAATTTGTCACAGAAGGGATGAGGCAAGAGGTAATTTTTACAACAGGAGAAAAAGAATGAACTTGGGCAGTAGTATGGTATGAGGACATAGTAGTGGGGAATAAGGGACATGGAAGAGAAAGACTGCCCAGGAGTAATTAGATGTCACCAGAGTGGGAAGCAGAGGGAGGAGTCTTCTGTGAATATATCCAGAAGAGTGCTCTAAAAGTTGGGAAGAACCAGATAACAATGACCGAGATTCCTGGCTGTCCACGGTATCCTTTTGCCTCTTCTTTAGTATAAAAGCTCAACATTTCAAGCCAGGCCCATGGTTGCCCAGGAGACACACCATATTCTTCAGCTTCCCTTGCAGGGTGATGTGGCAATGGGCCCCTATTCCACAAAAATGAGCCCATACTAGTGTCCCAGCCATGCCAGCCATGGGCTTGGAGCAGCCATGTGAAGGGAGGTCTTGGCACAAGGTGGTGGTTGATTCAGAGAGCAATAGCTGGCCCATCAGTCCATGGCCCTCCTCACAGGAGGGGATCTGAGTGGAGCACTTTCATAGCCACTACATGCTTTCCTTTTTTCTGTTTTGCTGTTCCTATGCTGGTTCCGTACTCAGGCAGCTTGCGCCCCACATGATGAGAAGAGGGCTGCTGCAGTTCCAGCATCACACCTCACCACATATACCAATGGGAAAGAGCATTTGCCATCTTTCCAGCAGGCCTGGAGGAAGCTCTATTGTGTATCATTAGTTCTGTGTCACGTGCCCACCTGTGATCCAATCATTATTACTAGGGAAATACGCCTTGCTGATTGGCTGAGGCCCAGACCACAAGCTCCATTCAGGAAGGAGGAATGACACCACACTCAGGTTCCTTAGTAGGTCCTAAATCAACAATTGAAGAGGGACGCCTGGGTGGCTCAGTGGTTGAGTATTGCCTTTGGTTCAGGTCGTAATTCAGGGGTCCTGGGATCAAGTCCCGCATCCCTGGGAGCCTGCTTTTCCCTCTGCCTATGTCTCTGCCTCTGTGTGTCTCTCATGAATAAATAAATAAAAACTTTAAAAAAAAATAGAAGAGTGGAGAATAGATGCTGGAGAGACGACCACAAAATGTTCTCGGTAATAGCATTCAATGTCCTAACACTTGTTTCATCCTAGAACCCTGTTTTCAGAAAGCATTTTGCAGAGTTATGTCTGCAGAGCAGAAAGTGAGAAATGCTGCGTCTTAGAAA
Source organism: Vulpes lagopus (assembly GCF_018345385.1). Taxonomy (NCBI): domain Eukaryota; kingdom Metazoa; phylum Chordata; class Mammalia; order Carnivora; family Canidae; genus Vulpes; species Vulpes lagopus. The sequence continues at coordinate 38,719,539 of NC_054830.1, read as the reverse complement.
TATAAGAAGTGTATTATATCTGCATAATTACACCTTCTGGTTATTCTTTGGAAATGGGTCATTTGAGTTAGGGATGTTAGCAAAGAGAAAAAAAGAATATCCAAATTAAATGAGGTCACATGGTAAGTTGAAATGTTCAGTTGTCTTTTCTTGATATATTCTATTCTCTTGGAGATTGCATTACAAAACAGATGCAAAATTTGCCAGATTTTATGTATTTTTAGGAGAAAGGATACTTTGACCCCATACCTTTCCTCCACGGTGTCCTTAATCACTTTTCCATTGCATCCTGAAGTCTCCAAAGTAGGAATCAATTAGGGGCCTTCATTCTCCTCTTATCACAGATGACACCAATGGGAAAAAGGGTCATGCCCTTCCCCTCCCTCCTTCCCCTAGGGATTAATGCCCAGATGAGTTCCTAACAGAAAGAAGCAATTTTGATCCAGCAGATATAAGACAGTATTTCAAGATACTGTGTCCTAGGCATGTGTGAAATTTTATTTTCATTAACTCTGAAAAGTTACATGAGCATAAAAATGTATTCAAAAATATTCATCCCAAAGAACGGTACTCAGCAGACTCTGAGTCTGAGACAAAAGACAATAACATTCTTTATTTTCTATAGTTTCTCTTTAAAAGAAATGGTAAGAGGGATCCTTGGGTGGCTCAGTGGTTTAGTGCCTGCTTTTGGCCCAGGATGTGATCCTGGAGACCCGGGTTCGAGTCCCACATCGGGCTCCCTGCATGGAGCCTGCTTCTCCCTCTGCCTGTGTCTCTGCCTCTCTCTCTCTCTCTCTCTCTCTCTCTCTCTCTCTGTGCCTCTCATGAATAAATAAATAAAATAAAAAATAATAAATGGTAAGATTATCAATAATAAGAAAAAGGATACAAGCAATAGCTATCATTTATGGAGTCTTTTTCTATGTATCAGGAACACCTCTAAGTACTTAATATGTATTATCTTATTTAATATTCACAGCCATCTAATGGAGTAAGTAATGTTATTGTTGCTGTTTTAAAGATGAGGAAATTGAGACCTAACAAAATTAAGGGGCAAGTTCAAGACCACATAACTAATAAGCAATAGAGTCAAATTTGAACTCAGGTCTGTATAATTTCAACATATGTATTCTTTAACAGGCTGCCCTGCCACTTAATGATGGGCTCTTGATTCCACCTTGCATAGCTTCTCATGGAGTTGCTGGGAGGATCAAATGCATTAATATGCATGGAGACATTAGATACTTACTTACCTGCAGGGATTGAACCATTGGAAGCTGTGGTTTTACTGGAACTAACCACGTTTTCTTTATTATCATCATCTTTAACTTATGTGGAATGGCATTGCCAAAGATCGCTGATGCTCATGTCTGCCTTCAGCTGCCAGGCCAGCAGTAGCGAAAGGTACCAGGGTTTTATCAGCTCTGGCCCCTGTTTATAAGTCAGGACCCTACTTCTTACAGAATCTTCTCCTAAGAAGCATTCATAGAAATCACCATGTACATGTGCTCATGAATATGAGCAGCCAGTACTTCATAGCATAAGCCATTTTATGTCCCTTCTGCTCTGGGCCCCTTTTCCTGGGCACCACTGGAGTACGAGGTACCATTATTGCTTCCTCCTGGTGAGTGGAGGGTGCTCTTACCCCTATGTCTGGTTTGCTGGTGTTCTCCAAGGAACCAAAGCTGCTGCATTTTCCACAGTCCTCAAAGGGCCAAATGGAAGTGGAGAGTGTGAAGATAACATCTTTGGGGTAATCTTTACTGAAGTGTAGCATGCATATGGGGAAGTACACAAACTAAATGTTCAGCTCCAGGATTTTTTATAAAATGAACCCACCATATAACCAGCACTGAGATCCAGAACCAGAACCTTTCTGGAGCCACAGACCCTTCTTCAGGTCCCCTTCCAGTTAGTGAGGTTATCCTCGGCCCAGCTGTAGCCACTATTATGACATCTAACACTAGACATTCATGTTGTCTCTTGATGAACTTGATCTAAAGAGGAATCATTAAAAAAAAAAAAAAGAGGAATCATCGAGCATAGACTTTTAAAAGTTGAATTTCTTTTTTTTTTTTAAACAACTTTTTTTTTTTTTTTTTTGTTTATTTATGATAGTCACACAGAGAGAGAGAGGCAGAGACATAGGCAGAGGGAGAAGCAGGCTCCATGCACCGGGAGCCCGACGTGGGATTCGATCTCGGGTCTCCAGGATCGCGCCCTGGGCCAAAGGCAGGCGCTAAACCACTGCGCCACCCAGGGATCCCCGAATTTCTTTTTTTTTTAAAGATTTTATTTATTTATTCATGAGAGACACACAGAGAGAGGCAGAGACACAGGCAGAGAGAGAAGCAGGCTCCATGCAGGGAGCCCGATGTGGGACTTGATTCCGGGACTCTGGGTTCACGCCCCGAGCCAAAGGCAGATGCTCAACTGCTGAGACACCCAGGCATCCCAAAAGTCGAATTTCTTTTGTTCACAAACTGTGTTTGTGAAATGTATCTATATCAATGAGTATAGCTGTAGTTTATCCTTCTCATTTCTGTATAGTATACTATTGTATGAAAAACACAATTTAGTTATCCATTCTGCTGTAGATGGATATTTGGATAGATTCCACTTTTGGACTCTATTATGAATGGCGCTGCTATGATAATCATATCTTTAGCTGGATATTGCATATATATATATGCAAATGTATGCATTTTGTGTGTGTGGAGGGGTGGAATTTCTGGGTCATGGGCTGTGCATATACTCAGCTTTAGTGGACACTGCCAAACTTAGTATCCACTAAGTTTGAGTGCTTGTATCCACTAAGTTTGGCAAGGCTTTCAAAGTGATTGTACCAATTTACATTCTCAGTGGTATAGGAATTTGGGGAAAAATTGTATAATATTAGGATCTGTTTTTATTTTTGTTCAGGGGTCCCTCAAATACTTACATCTGTTCCAGACCAAACTGGCCCTCTCCCTCAGCCTCTTGAGTTTATCAGTTACAGTTTGTGATTGCAAGCAACAGGAATCAATTCTATCTAACATATAGGAGAATGATGGAAGGTAAATCTCCAAAGGCAAATCTGGATGTTGTTAAAATGGAAAATGGATTCTGAGCCGAAGGATAAGATGTGGATATGGACACAGAGTGGGGCCTGGTAGCATGAATTACAAGAGCAATCTCCAAGCAGGGACTGTGTTAACATGCCACTCTGCATCGGATGTTCTCCCTCTTAATCCTTCATATGCAGTAGCTCAAGAAAGAAAATCCAATGGACTGAGTTTACACAGTGAGCCTGTGCTCTGGCCACATTAGGATAGCAAGAGGGAAGCCTATCCCTTTGAATTTTGTAGTGGGTATTGGTTATTAGGAATTTCCCTGCATCAAGGAGAAGATGAAATCTTGGTGTGCCTAGAATGAAAAATGTATACTGGGCAGCCAGAAATTGATGTCTATTCATGAATCTAAGAGAGATATATGCATGAAGAATAATGGCCAATAGGAAGCAAAGTCGTACTTTTTGGTACCTGGGGCTTATGTCCCAGACTATAACACAGACCACTCTAGCAGCTCAGCTGGACCATATGAAACACCTTCCTTTTTTTTTCTAAACTGGTGGATTAGTTTCTCAGGGCTGCTTAAAACACACACACACACACACACACACACAAACTAAGGGGCTTAAAGCAACAGAAATTTGTTCTATCAGAGCTCTGGAGACTTCACAGAAATATGAAATCAAAGTGTCAGCAGACCATACCTCCTCTGAAGGCTTTAGGAGAAGATCCTTCTTTGCCTCCATGTCTCCTTTTAGCTTCTGGAGTTTCCAGTAGTGCTTGGCATTCTTTGGCTTACGGCGACATCACTCCCATCCCTGCGTCTGTCTTCACTTGGTCTTCTGGGCTGTGTGTATCTTGGAGCATCCTCTCCTGTTCTACAAGGACAACCAGTTATTGTATGTCAGGCCCAACCCAATCCAGTATGACCTCACGTTAACTAATTACACCTGCAAAGACCCTAGTTCCAAATACCTTTGCAGTCTGAGGCTTTGGTAGATATGAATATGGGGGAAAACACTATTTAAGTTTCAAACTCCTTAGGTTTCAAACCAGAACAACTGGTGGGTTCTCCCCCCTTTTAATTCTCCTCACTACTTACTGGTACCCACGTCTGATATATTTTTTAAAAAGATTTCTTTATTTGGGGGAGAGGGCAGGTAGAATTTACAGGGAGAGAGAGAATCCTCAAGCACCTCCCCACTGAGCACCGAGCCTGACATGGGGCTTGATCCCAGGACCCTGAGAAATCAAGAGCTGACCGCTTCACTGACTGAGCCACCTGGGCGCCCCTCAAGTCTGATATTTTTTTGCATCCTTGCTACATGAAAGGAAAGAAAGATAGGAATTACAATCGTGTCCTGATCTTTTAATGATCTTTTGTAAACCCACTAGACTGTAAATCAGACCTGGGCAGATCCTAGAGCTGACCAATCAGATCTGTATGGCTTAGAGGCTGTAGCCAGACTGCCCAGGTTCAAACCCTGGTCTGACCTTCCTACTATTTGGGTGACACTCTTTGTGCCTTGGTTTCCTCCTCCTCCATACTTAATGAAAAAAGTACCATTTCATAAGGTTGTAGGAGTAAAAGTTAAATGAGGAAATGGGACTGCATTCTTAGCTGAGGGCCGGACACAGTGTCAGCATTAACTAAATGTTCTTCATTTGTGTCTTCTGAGGGAGGTAGGTATGAGAAAGGAGGCTTAAAAAGAATTTCCCCACAGAAAGGCCTTACCCCGACAGCCGTTACCCCCTGCCCCCTCCTATCCCAGGACTGACACAAACCCATGGGATGCCCGGCTGGAATATGAAACCTACAAGACCTCCTGGTCTCCGTGCCCTTCTGAACAATCAAAGCTTTGTTCTGGGGCCAGACTTAAGGCTCCCAGCTCTGTTGTCCCTTCGGGTGGGTCATCTCCCAGAGGCTCTCAGAGCTCAGGACCAAATGGACTTCCAGAGGCCCATCCCATCAATTTACCAAGCACACTCAGACAGGGCTGGGGCTCAAGCCTGGGCCATGGCTACACCCACCAACAGCTAAAGACATATACCTCCATTCCCCCTAGGACAGGAGACACAGCCCAGCAAGGGCACCTGAGGCCAGAACAGCTCCCGAAGTTGTAAATCAGGCCATGCTGGGATCACCCAGGAAGAGAATTTGGGGCTGCCTCCTGTCTGAAGGCTCCCACCCTCTGCCTTCATTTGGTGGATGGCAAAGCAGACTGGCTTCTCCAGAGTAATGGGAGGCTGGCCAGGGGCCAAATTGCTATTGATTTTTCTTGCTAGGGTCTAGGCTGAGACAAGAGACTGCTTTTTGCATCAGCTGCGTGGGCCAGCTTGGGAAGATTGGGGGCGGGGATCGTGTGGGGGAACTCCTTTGCAAGAGCCTGGGCCCTGGGCTGATGTCAGTGGAGGAGAGGGCACAGGGCACGTGTCAGAAGCAAGAAAATGACTCTGCAGCCATCCTGAGTCTTGTGCAGTGGGGAATGGCTGTGAAGAAGCTGCCCTGCTGCTCTCCAACCAAGGGGCCAGTGGGTTTTTTTGTTTTTTGTTTTTTATAGCTCACAAAATACCCTTCAGTGTCTAGCCTCACAGTGGGAAAAGGACTGACACTTCCACTGCCCTTCCTTCTCCTGCCAGGATGATGGCAGCTGAGCAGAGCAGAGCAGAGCCACAAGCTCTGTGTCCAGGCTGGGCCCCTGATAGTGTGGATCCTGGAGCAAGACTACAAATGACGGCCCGCATACAGTATGTCTGAGCATGCTAAAAATGTAAATCTCACTAGCAAAATGTTATGTAAAATACATGCTACCCTCCGACCTTGACAGATAATGCCTTCCTGAAGCCCTGCAGCACTGAATTTAGATTTCTCAGGATCCTTGGCTTGTTCCATGCCAGAATATGGAACTAGGGAAGAACCAATCCCTAGCGCCCTGCCCACTCATCTTGTTTCACCCCTGGCCCCATCCTACATGGTGAGGAGAGCCTCGCTCATGCACTTGCTTGCTTGTGGACACTCCCAGCGGCTCTGTAACCAACCCAGGCTTGGAGGGTCCTTGTTGGTTGGCAGGTTGGTCTCCCAAAAAAGAAAGAAGGGAAGGGTGCACTCACATCCCAGAAATAGGATGAGGGCCCCTGGGTGGGAAATCCTAGAATCCCAGATACCCAGAGTGGGGAGTGGAAGGAGCAGGACACATATGGGCACATCCGCTTGTTCCCATGGATTCAGGGGCGGGGGGGGAGGCAGGAGGCCAGAGGGACCCTTTAACCTAGAGCTGGGGCAGGACCCTCCTGCCTGATTTAAAAGACTGTTCTGTCCATGCTGACATCACTGCGAAATTCCAACTGCATGCCAGTGTGGAGACAAGGCTCATATGGCAGGGCGCGGGATTTCTGCAGTTTGGGGAACACGACTCTTTGACTTCCCTTCCTCTCAAGGGAAAAGTTCACCAGGACAGTGGGGACCACCTCAGAATCAGGGAAGCCAGAGGCCAATATAGCAGCTGCAGGGCAGAAAGCACCCCGAGAATGGCCCGTGCCTTCATTTTGGTCTGCTCTGGTTGAAAGATCCAAGACAGCGCTTCCTTCCACCATCCATGTGTTTTCTGTTGTTTCCTAATCCTCAGCTTGGCAGGCCCCGAGCGCTGCATCCATAGTTTTGTCTGCTCTTTTGTCTGATGAGTTTCTTCCTACATGCCTCAGCTGGCAGCAGTGAGCCTGCGAAATGAAGCCCCTGCTCCTTCACAAAAAGATTCATCATGTTCTTCTCTGAAAAGGCCTTTCCAGCCTTCATTTTTCTCCCTCTTGCCTGCCATTTCCCTTTTCTCTGGGTCCTATTATATATTTTTTAGCAGCCCTGGTGTTCCTGCATTTTTTACCACGAAGTTGACTGTTACATAACAGTCTCATGGACCTGCCTCCCAGAAGCTGAAGTGTCTGTTGCTATAACTACAATGCTCATAAATTCAGCCTCACTTAAAATTATGCATTTTCCAAACTCCCCAAGTAAAGACTCAGAAGGGTTGGGCTAGCTGGATTTTTAACCGTAAAGTTCACGTCCAGACCCCCAGATCTGGACTGTTTAAAGGGATGTGGGTTTCTTTTCATTCCTGCAGATGCCTTAAAGGCGAAGTTTCATTTCCGCCTCTGGAATCCCAGACGTTCCACACTGTCCAGGAAATAGATGTCACTTCTCCACCGGATCCTACAAGAAATGAGATCAATAGGGTGGAAAAAGAGGAAAGGCGTGATTTTGAACTAGCCACGGCTTTGTGTCCACAGTCTGTTTTCCTGCTACGCCTGTGTTTCTTCTTTGAGCTCCTGTTCAGGAACTCTGTGCGGGAACCAGGTCATGTAGGAGAGGGACTGAGGGGACCTTGCAGACTGGTAATAAGCAGTTGTTATTGAGCTAAAGGAATCCAGTTCTAAAAGTAGTAAGGGGTCAGGAATCCATTTGCTACCTGTCATTCCCACTGCCACAATCCCAATCCACGATGTCAGCTTCTCCTCTTAGGAATATTTCCATGGCTTCTAGGAGACAACTGCTACTTGACCAAAAATATGCTTTCTCCTCTTCGTTTATTGATAACTGAAAGCCAGTTGGTACTGGCAACATGCCAAACTAAAAACTGCTTTCCCAGCCTCCCTTGGAGATTGGGGAATGCATTAGCTATCTGTTGCTGTGTAACAAATCCCTACATGATTGGCCTAAAACAACACACAGTTGTTATCATAGAGTTCCAATGGGTCAGGGACCTGAGCATATTTTCCTGGGTCCTTTCCCTCATGCTCTTTCACCAGGCTACGGTCAAGGTGTCAGCCAAAGCTGGGGTCAATGGAAGGTTCCACTGAGGCAAACTGTGCTTCCAGACTCACGTGGTTGTTGGCAGAACTCAGTTCCCTTGGGGGCCGTTTTATCGAGGGACTCAGTTCCTTGCTGACTGTTGGCCAGAGGGTGCCACACAAAGAAGGAAATATTCTCTCCAGTAGGGCTGCTTACATCATCCAAGTGTGCAAGGGGAAAAGGCAGTAGAGTCTGTTAGCGAGGCAGAGGGTACAATCTCTTGTAACGTAATCGTGGAAGTGACTCAACCTTTGCTGCGTTCCGTTGTTTAGAAGCACGTCGCGTCTAGCCACATGGCAGAGGGTGCTATTTTTCTGAGCTTCTGGGCTCAGCTTTGCTTATGGTACAATCCTTGGACTTTCCAGCTACAGGAGATAATAATCTTCTTCCCCCTTTTTGGCTTAAGCCCACCTGAGCTGAATTTTCCATCACTTGCAACCAAAAGAGAGTATCCTCATACTGTAGGCTTTAATAAATATTTGATGAGTGAATTTAAAGGAAGTGCTGAAGAATTGATAAGCAATTTTAGAACTCTGAAGGCTGGAGATCCTAGAAATAACACCCAGGGGTTGGCAAACTTTTTCTGTAAACAGCCAGCTAGTAAATATTTTAGGCTTTGCGGACCACACAGTCTCTGTCACGTCTAATCAACTCTGCCACTGCAGCGGCGAAAGCTGCTATTGATGATATGCAGATGAGCATGGCTATGTTCCAATAAAACTTTATATACAAGATTAGGCAGCAGGTGAGATTCATCCCACAGGCTGGAGGTTACTAACCCCTGGCTTAGGGCACTGGCGCATGTGGCCAGGAGTGTTCATTGTATCACATTAAAAAAAAAAAGATCAGGGGCGCTTGTGTTGTTCAGTGGTTGAGCGTCTGCCTTTGGCTCAGGTCGTGATCCTGGGATCCTGGGATCGAGTCAGGCATCAGGCTCCCTGCAGGGAGCCTGCTTCTCCTCTGCCTGTGTCTCTGCCTCTTCTCTGTGTGTCTCTCATGAATGAATAAATTTTTCAAATCCTAAAAAAAATCTGAGTGGACTAGTGACCTTGGGGAATGTAGCTGCAAGGTTGGGTTATGCTTCTTCTCAGTCTCCTCCTGTCCACCACCCTCTCTTCCATTCTTTTTTTTTTTTTTTTCCTCTCTTCCATTCTTAATGCGCTGGGTACCTGGAGTGGTTTGTCAGAAGGGAGAGGGCAGCCAGTCCTTTTCAGCCTCACGTTCAGCTTCCATCAGCAAGTTGGCCACAAGAGCCATCATCCTGAGCCTTTCTCTGTTTCCTGTCCTTTCTCTCACACTCCACTGTTTTCCTTTCTTCCCTCTCTCTGCATGCACATTGTTCTCCTTCCCTTCCTCTCTCCCTCTTCTTCCATCCAGATAGGAAGAGGGAGGCCCTCCCCAGGGCCTGACCAAACCTGTGTGCTTCCCCAAAGAGCTGGGGGAGTGAAGAGGCATCTGAGCTGTTCTCCACGGGAGAGCAGGACAGAAGACCGACACCCCAAGGGGAAGCATATGGCAAAGTTGGGACTCCTGACAGAGTGGGCACTTTCCCCTAGAGCATAGGCTCCAGGAGGGCAGGGGCCACGCCCCTAGTCTATCCCCAGGGCCCGGTGCAGTGCCCACACTGGGTAGATGTGCGGCAAGTAGTTGGCGAGTGAATCAATGAACTGAGCCCTTGCAGCTGGTATTCTGAGTGATTTCTCAAATGAAGGCTCACTTTATTTTCAGGCTGCTAAAGACTCTGCTTCCTTAGCTTAGCTCCAGGCCAGCTGCAAAGTCTCCCTAAGCTGGAGGCGGGAGGGGCAATCCTGTCCTCTGTAATCTTTTTAAGTGACTTCTTTGGAAAAGGCTTTGCATGCATTAAACACTGGGTTGGCAGAGTCTTAAGCATCTTTCAGAGACAGTGTCAGGCAGCTGCTGCCAATAGGGACCACAGGAGGCTGGGTAAAGATGGATGAGGGATTATCTCCTCTCCGTGGAGCCAAGGAGGGGCAGAGCCAAAGGCTGCTCAGAGCGCTGTCCAGAGTGATCAGGCCCCTTAAGGTTTCCGAAAAGTACCGAATGCCCCTCTTTCTTCTGCATCAAGCACAGTGTGGCCCTGCGATCAGGAACACAGTGCTGGTACCTACTTGGCCACAGTTTATAATTCTGTTGTCTCCCTGACGAGCTGTGTGACCCTGACCAGGTTACATCCCCTCTCTGTGCCTGTGTTCTCTTATCTTTGTGCTGAAATACTGACTGTGCCACAGACTTACTTTTTAACACAGGGTTGGATTCTAAAGTCAGCTGGAAATCATGTATGGTCCAAAATACCCTTGAAAAATGACTTAAATCGCCATAAAATTTAGTCTATGTGATTTTGTGTATCTACAAGGCTGCACAGAATTTTCCAAGCCCGTTAAAGGACCAATGGAAAATCTGAGTGCAAGTTTTTGGGAAGTCAAATCATTCTGCCTTCCAGATAATTATCAAAACCCTGGCAATGAGTGGAGGTCTGCAGGGTGGGTGGGGTGAAGATTTCTCAAGTGCTCTGGCTTGCCTGAAGACTTTTCTCCATTCTGGTTTCATAGTAAGCTTCTACAGTCGTCATACATGTTAATTGTTTTGTTTACAATTGGCAAGATCAAAGAAATAGTGGCCTTGTGTGGGCTGGGGGTGGGATGGGAGTTAGGAAAGTTGAAAAGCCCTCAGAGATTAAATGAGGAACTGTGTAGTTACTATGTAGGGCAGTGCTTGGCACAAAGCAAGTGCTCAATAAAGGAGAAGTTTCAGTTTAATGTTATTATAGTTATTATGCCCTAAGAACCTCGGTTGAGCCTGGCCTGTAATTACTTAGAGAGCAGAGTGGTGGTAGTCATGCGATCTCCATACACCCGGTTTCTTTGCAGTTCTCCTGAACACCAGTGAGGTCCCTAGTCTCACTGCCCCCAACCTGCCCTAGAGCCCTCACAGGGCTCCTGGGCTGTCCTCAGGCTGCTGGAGTCAGCTTTGTCTGGGCCATCAGAGAGCTGGAAGTGCTTGGGAACCTCTGGCGAACCTCTGGCCCACCTTGCTCCCTCACCTGGCAGTCCCAATAAGGACAGCCCTGAGAGGCTCCTTGCAAGACAGAGTTGCTTTGTTTCCGGTCCCATTTCCCACCGCCTCCACTTCCTCATAAGTCACTTTCACATGAATCTTCGTTTCGTGGTCTGCTTCTGGGAACCCAGTCTAAGACAGAGAAGGATGGGGATTTTCCCTGCTGTAGGGAAGAAAACTGGAGCGAAAAGTAGTGGGGGAGGAGTGGAGAGGGAAGACAGAAATGCTGGGAAAGAAAGAAAGTGGGGAACAGAAATGTTTGCGGTGGAGGCGACTTTGGGTAATAAGGCACAATGGTCTGGATTTGACAAATGAAGACAACTTGAAGACCAAGAGAGAAGGTGACGTGCCTGAGGGCTCACACCATCACTAGGGCAGAACTTGGCATGGCATCTGGCCCATTAAAATGCCTCCCAAAAGTTTGTGGAGTAAAAGAGTAAGCAGGTGAATGGCCAAGACTGCATCCCAGTCCCCTAAGCCAGCAGGCTCAAATGCAGCATCAGAGAACATTCTGTCCCGAAATAGCTGCCCTCCAGTGCCTCTGGGGCAATACGCCCCACATGCCTGGTTCTGGGAGCACACTCCAGCCAAAGACCTGCCGTGTTGCCTTTGCCGTTAGCCCAAACATGCAGGGAGATCATCCCTCCTTCCTTCCTTTTTTTGCCAAAAGGGCATTTCACAGAGATGAGAGATCACCAGGCTTGAGCTCCTCAAACCCATCTGCACCTGCACCTCCTGGTTGTTCAAATGCAGATTCTGATCCAGTGGTTCTAGGTGGCCCTGAGAATCTGCATTTCAAACAAGCTCTCAGGGGCTGCTTGTCCAGGAAGCCTACTTTGCCAAGCAACAGTTCTAAGAATATGGCTTTATTTGCACCATCCCCTCCTCCCAAAAAAGACCCTTTCTCCTTACGCATCCTTTGAGGTTCAGCTCAAATGTCGCTCCCAATCCCCTTGTCTTACTTCTTCTTTCAGTGGGAAGAAATCTCTTGCCATGCCGGTTCTCCTGTGCCTCTCATAACATTAATATCCTCCTTTACGGCATAGTTATTTGTGTCCTAAACCATGAGCCTCCTCAAAGAGCTCTGTGATTTTTTTTTTTTTTTTGAGCTCTGTGATTTTGATTTGAAATTCCTGTAGCTCTTATTTTACTCCCTGACACACTGCTGCAATTGCTCACTTGTGTATGCCAGGCACCAAGCTCAGTCTCTAGGGGGCATTATCTCAATAGTCCTAATACCCAGAGGCTCCCAGAGGTTGGGTGAATTGCCTGAGGTCATAGCTGGGAAGTGACCAAACCCGGGGAATGCATCTGTCAACTCCCAAAGCCCAAGCTTTCACACATTTTGTGCATGTTGAATGAGTGAATAAGTGGGTGGGTAGGTGGGTGGATGGATGGATGGATGGGCCGTTCAGATGCAAGAACTGATCCTGAGTAAAATGTTCCACGTGAAGTTAGGAAATTCACATGCTTTGGCTTGGGGCAGGGCTGGGTCTCCCCAGTCCCTCCTTCTTCCTTCCAGTGGCAAGATTCTCAGGACATTCTAATTCACAATCGAGGCCCCGCTTACGAGGAAGAAAAGGAAGCCCACATGCCCAGCCCCTGATGCACTTTCCGACCCCCTCAGGTTTAGTCCTCAGTATCTCGTGTGTCACCAGATCGGGCCTCCCTCCCCCGAAGGGTGCCAAGCGCTCCCTGCCTCCTGGGGGTGGGGCGGGTGGGGGCGGCCCCAAGCACAGAGCAGCCTTTGAGAGAAGCGCAGCGGCTGACGTGGAAGCAGGCAGCTGTTGGCCTTTATTTCACTGGAGCAGCTTATCTCAGATCATCTCCTCAATCACAGGCCCTTAAACAGCTTCTGACAATCAATTCATATCCCTGCTGCTGGGACTGGGGAGGTGGACGAAAAGAATTACCGTATTTACCTGTGTATAAGCTGCAGCCTCCGTGTGGCCAGGGGCTCCCCGAGGGGACCCACCTGCTGCCCCCGCAGGTTGGTAGGGAAGTCAGGGCATTCCTCTTCCTCTTCGCCCGTCCTCTTAGATCCTGCCCATTTCCTCACGATGGGCATAGAACCCTTAGCAGACGAAGGTGGAGGTGAGGACTGAGATCAGGCGGGGAAGGGGTCTGTGCTTCCCAGGCCAGATGTGGAAGGTACTCGGTAAAGGGAAGGCTGCTTGAGACTGATTTCCCTGACATCACAGTGCATCAGAGCAGCTTCCTTGCATTCATCCCTGTGCTTTCTGCTCATACTCCAGGAGTCTTCCTCCAGGGGGTTCCTTGAGTTGGGGTCAAGTGGCTCCTACGGCGGAGTTTCTGTCTGCATTTTAGAGCGGCTCTCTTGGTCTCTCTTGCTTCTCTCTGCTTCCTGCTGTGGTCTCCTCCTTCAAGCCCATGTGGGATGCATTGTGGTGTCACCATAGATAGTTGTGTAAAGCCTATCGGGTAGAGGGTAGAGGGCAGAGGCACAGGGAGAAGCACACACACAGGGAAGGCACTTTGGGTGCCAGCAGGTGGAGGATGAGGCTGGAAAGGCCTTTGCCACCAGATCACGAGGGCCAGGCAGACACCTGTACGGAGGTAGGACTTGGTGCTTGGGAGGATGAAAGGAGGCCAGTGAGAAGCTCAGCTCAGGGTTTCGGGAGCTCTTGGCAGCTGTGTGAACGACAGACTACAGGGCATGAAGGACAGAGTGGAAAGAGGGAGAACAGATAGGAAACTATTGCTAGAACCAGGATGAAGTCTGAAATATTGAACTGTTGGCCGCAGAGCGAGGAGACAGTAGATTATGAGATCAGCCAATCAGAAGGGGCTAGAATGAGGTCTTGGTGGCCCTGCTGTGTTCGGCATGAACTCCTGATTGGCTAGACGACTGCAGTCTGGGGATTCCAGGAGAGAGGCCTGGGGTGGCCTGGGTCGGAGGACTCGGGCCTGTGGCTACTTACCCCAGATAGAGCAATAGTGCAATAATGTAACAATGACAATGGCCATATCAGTGCATATGTGGTGGTGGGCAGCACTCGCTGGTGCCCGGGGCTTGGAGAGGCAGAGGCAGATTTCAGAGAAGTTGCTCAGATAACATTGACAGGAAGGTTCAGTGACTGCTTTGGTTCCCACTTCATCATAAGGAAACTGCCTTATTCAGAGCTCTCAGGTAGGCTGAAGGCATGGCGTCACCCCCGTGGCCATGTTGGCTGTTTACTTTGGCCTTTTCATATCCATGCTTCTTTCTTCTGATACCAGCCCCTCATTTACCTTTGGGGGAACATGCTTCTCCCACTCTCAATCCACTTGGTTTCAGAGTTCACCTGGTACTAGGTCTGGCCAACCATCCCCTGGACAGAGTGACTGGTTTTAGCAATGAGGTTGTGATCCTGGCCCACTCAACGAGAGTCAGTCCAAGGAATTTGATTGGACCTTCTGGCAGAAAGAAGTCCTCTTTCTCCTGAGACTGCCACACTGGAGGATCCAAACTTAGAGGGAGCTTGCCTGAGAATGGAACCCACACAAAGCAAAATAGGGCTAAGAGTCAAGAGTTGCCAGTGAGAGTTTGAGCCCTTGGATGTGAGGCCTACATCTACTGCTAAATTACTTGAGCCAATTAATTTGCTTTTGTCCTAAAGCCAGTTTGAGTTGGTTCTTCTATTATTTACCAATCAGATTACTCTCTCCTGAGAATTAGGAATTGAGGCAAAGACTAACGTCCATTTATATTGGCTTAAACTAAAGCCAGTGATGCGAGGTCAGAGTGGCCATGTGCTCACCTCCACAGAAATCCCAGAGAGAGAGAGAAGAAAGGAATAAGAGCAAGAGAGAGATGGAACAAATGGACAGGGAGAAGGGTAAGACGAGAGTCCAGGGGGCATCAGAGAAAAATGAAAAAGATCTGCTTTCTCCTCTTAGGGGTCTTCGTGGTTCCTGCTTCTGAACCTTCAGGCAGCTAGACTGCATTTCCTGCCCTCAGTTTCTTCCCCAGCCCTTGTTCCTGCCAATAAGTTGGCCTCCTGGACTTGAGTTAGTTTGAATAGATATCTTTCCCTTGCCCTGAATTAATCCATAAGCAACAGAGCAGCCGATTTGATGAGGCTTGAGAAATTGGACAGGCAAGAGAAATGGACCAAGGATGATGTCAGGGATGATATCATGGGGAGAGGAGAGAGGAGGCATGAGGTTGGGGCTGGGGGAGTGACCCAGAATTAAAGCTGGTTCAGAATAGCCCGTTAAACTTCTTCATGAACCTGCTGCAAATAATGCAAATTCCTCTCTCCTGAAAACCCAAGAGTCCAGGAAGCTCAAACAGCCAGAATTCCACAATCCTGCCCTGCATTGACACCCAGAGGGGTCTTGCTGGGCCTCTGCACCCCTCTGTGTTACTCTGAGCCTGCGCTTTCAGCTTCCCCCCTAGTTGCTCATGCTCTCCACCAGCACATGTGAGGTTGCCCTCCTCCCCTTGGTGGTTCCCCTTGCCTCCTCACTGCCATCCCACCCATCATCCCACACTCACCAGCCTCTCCCAGGAGTAATCGGCCTCAATCTTTCAATCCCTAATTCCTCGGATAAAGACCTAGTCACAGCACTGTGGCAGCTCTGCACGTATCCCCTTGGCACTCCCTGTTCTCACATACACGGATGGCTTCCTATAGCTCGTGCTTGGGACTCTCTGCCAGGGGCTTTCTTTGGCCAGAGTGCTCTTGAAAACAGGGGCAGGGCAAGCCAGAATGCTGGGGAGTTAACCCCACAAGGATCAGCCTTGGACTAATGCCAGACAGGAGTCGGTGGGTAAATACCCCAGCTTCTTTGTTCCTTAGGTGGGACAACTCTGACACCTGCCTACACTGTCTTTCATGATCTGCTCCTGGGACTGCCCTACCCAAGTCAGACCAATATACCACTTGTTCCAGCCACGGTCATTTCTCACCTGGATTCCAGTCTGGCTGCCCTCCAACCCACTCTGTAGCCGTGGGGCTTTCTAAAATGCAAAGCTGGTAATTTCCCTTCTTTGCTCCCCCTTGACCTGGGGCAAGTTCAAAGCCCTTGTGTGGATGACAGACCCTACTAGTCCCTGTGCAGTTACCCTTCCAGTTCAGTCCCCCTCGTCCCCTCCGGCTTCTCTCCCTCTAAACTCCAGCCACACGCAATTCCTGGAAAGTCTACTTGCGATGCTCACCTTCAGCACTGTTCCCATCTCCTAGAATCTTCTTCCCCTTTCTCTTTTCCCAATACCTTGGTCCGGCCCATATGGACTTTGTCTTTTCAGGTCTTGTTCCTCCAGAGAGCTTTCCTCACTCCAGTCGTAGTTAGACCCCCCACTCTCCTTAGATGTACAATCCCTTGCTCCTGCCCTCTTCACCCTGGGGCGTAGCTGTTTGCTGTCTACCCTTCCCTGGAGAGCGGTGCTTCTTAGGCCCGATCAAGCATCGGAAAGAATGCAGACCAATTAAATTGGAATCACTGGGGATAGGGCCCAGCATCAACTTTTCTTAAAAGCTCTCTTGGTGATTCCGATGTGTTGGCTGGGTAGAAAACCACATTCTGGTAGCACGATCTCCATGAAGATAGGAGCCAGGTCTCATTTATTTGGCACCCAGTAGGAGGTCCCTGGTACATGCTGGCTGTGAATGACACCTACAGATGCGCTGTCCTTGAGTCCCAGGCACCCGTCTAAGATGAGTGAATGCACAAAAGGCCTACCGCATGCATCTGGGAACTGGAGGCTCCAAAGAAATGACTGTCACTAAGACGTCTCATTGTCTAGCAGGCAGCAAATAGCCGCTTGCCAAAGCAGAGGTTCAGTAGTCATCTAGCAACTCACCTCCGGTAGCAACCGCACAGAGATGGAGGGGCTGGAAAGTAGGGGCTGGGAGTGGGGGAAGGGAGCCAAAGGGAGCCATTTAGAAGTGAGTTTTTGGGGAAGAGGTCTTTCCAATGCATTGTTTCTTGGATTGCAACACAGTTGGCTCCAGCCCCGGCTCCATGGGATTGGAGCTGGCTAATTGGGGGGACAGGGCTGGTTCTGCAGGCCCCCGCCAGTGCAGACACACTGGGAAAGTACACCAGAGAGGCTTGAAAGTCCTCTCCCGGCTTTGCTGGCAAGAATGAAAATATATGGTTTAATAAAAACGGCTGATTCAATTTCAAACAAGTGGCTCGTACCCACCTCTAAGTAGCTGCTGTTAAAAATCCAGGCTCTGGCCTTGTTTTAAATGAAGCCTGAGAAAGGAAAAAAAAAAAAAAAGACCAAGGAAGGGAGGTCATGGATCTTTGGTGAAGCCTGTTTTAGCTTGGGTTTTTAAAATGGAGTCAAAGCCAGGGCTTCGTGTTGTTTATTATTTTTCCTCCTGCACAAAGCAGGCTCTAAATGGCATTAGCTGTAATGAGGTGGCCCCCTGCGCTGCCAGGTGGGGGGCCTGGTGGGGAAGTGGTTATGGGCTGGGGTCCCTATGGGCTGGTTGCAGTCCTGGGAGCCAGGGCTCTAAAGTGCTGGGGGGGGTAGGGGCGTGGGGGACAGGAGGTGGGGGCTCTGCCTCCCTTTGTTCTGGCTCCCAGGCCAGACGGCCCTGGCGGAGCAGGGTGGCATTCCGAGCGCCTCTAGCCCCAGCTGCCAGTTCCCTGGTTATCTGAATTGAAGAGGTCAGAGGTTAAGTGAGAGATCAGAGTCCTCGGGTCAGGGGAAGAAAAACAAATCCCCAGAGCCTTCGGCTGTGCTCTTGAAGCGTGTAAGCCGTGCCCTCCCGTACAGATGGGGGAATATTTTATACATGACCCTGTCCTTTTCTGTTACCATGTAAATTGATTGATTTTTTTTTTCTCCTTTAATCGAGTTAGGGGAATTTCATGGAGGAAAAACAAGGATTGGCCGGGCACTTCGATTTTGCTGGAGGCCAGGAGTAGGAACTCGAGTTCTGGCTCCCACTGCGTGAGGGGGAGCCATCCACAGTTGCGTGCCTCAGTTTCCCTGTTTGCAAACAGAGTCTCAGAGGTGATAGGGTAAGAAAGGATCTGAGAAGCACGGGAGCTGGTTCAGAAAGCGGGAGATAAAACGGGCCATTATGAAGGAAGGAGGCACATTTAAGAGCTTGTTATCCTGTGGGTCTAATAAGCTCCTCGCCGCTGCTAAGGCTCATCAGTCAGGAAGCAGTTGGGGAATCTCCACTGGGTTCTTAGCCCCGTGCAAAGGGCTGGAAGGGGTCCTGAAGGATAAGACAGGATAACGCCTCTCGAGGGGCATGCTATGTTGCTTTAGAACTAGAAAGACTCCAGCAAGTGTCAGCGCTGACACTTCCTAGCCATGTGCCTTTGGGCCAGCTACTCCAAGCCTCAGTTTCCTTATCTGTAATATGGGAGCAAAAAGCCCACCTTGGTGCACCCGGTGCTTGTGTTTCTTTGTCTGAGGGCTTTCTCTGACTGCCCACCCTCACTTCACCTGCCCTGCAGGGGCTGGAAGTGCCCAGGAATTAAGGCCCACCCCGCCCCCACTCACAGCTCTCCACCAGCCAATGTCTGATGGGAACTGGTGAGTACCCTGACTCCCTTGTGTATGATGACCCTGAGGTGTGTGCATTCCACACCATTTCCCAGGATTTCCCAGCGGGATTAAGCTCCAGCTTCCCAGGAGGTTAACTTGCTTGATAACCACACCTTTTACTGACTGTCTTCTCCACTGCTCTGCCCCTGTTTCTTCCAACTGCTGAATAAACTACTTGTACCCGAGTCCCTGCTCAGGATCGGCTGAGGCAGTGAGGGGGGCAATGATGAGGAGAAGCAGGGTTACTGTGAGGGTTGTTGTAATTAGTGAGCAATGCTGATGCATATAGAGAACCTGACACAGAATGAGCCCTCAGATTAATAACTATTATTAACAAGACTCTTAAAATTGATCTGCGAAAGACGGTGCTTTACAGCAAGAAAGCAAGGCTGCAGATGATTTGAGTGGTTTAGATACTTGGAGAAGGACACGGAGGACCCAAAAGGCGGGAATGTGTAGAGCCCGTGAAGAAAGTGGGGTATGAAGACAGGGGGCAGTTGAAATAAGCAGCCATATCCGTGGCCTTCCAAGAGTGCCCAGCTCCTGGAGGTGCTTGGTACTGCTCTATTGGGTGTTTTTAAAGCTCTCAACACACCTTGAGGCTCCCTGGTCAAAGTTTTGGCAAACATTTGAATAATGTCTGTGTTTCTTATTAGCCTGTAAGACTCCAAAGGGGCAGACAGGCCAGGTCTGGTCAGCACTGTGTCCCCAGCACCTAGCACACAGCCTCATGTATGGTAGGTCTGTAGTAAATAAGCAGATGAGTAAGGGAAAGAAGGAAGAATGAATGGATAGGCATGGTCAAGCAGCTAAGCCGAGCTAGTCTAGAAGCCGGCTGGAACAGCCCAGATAAGCTGGGACTAGCAAAAGGAGTTCGGCAGGAGTGAAGAAGGAAGCATTGTGAAAAAAGGAGACTCAAGGCAGATAGTACACGGCTACATGCTGACTTAGGATGCTGGGCTTTTATTCTGCCCATAGGTGGGAACCATCAGGGGTGTGTGAGGTAGGAGGCAACATGGGTGAAACAATTTTTGTAGGAAGACTTCCAGCATTTTCTTTGACTATAAAATGAAGTTTATTATTTTTTAAAAGATTTTATTTATTTACTTATTCATGAGAGACGCAGAGAGAGGCAGAGAACAGGCAGAGGGAGAAGCAGGATCCATGCAAGGAGCCTGATACGGGCTCGTTCCCAGGACCCCAGGATCACGACCTGAACCAAAGGCAGATAGATGCTCAACCACTGAGCCATTCACGCGCCCCTAAAATGAAGTTTATTTATTTTTTTAATTTTTATTTATGATAGTCATACAGAGAGAGAGAGAGAGGCAGAGACACAGGCAGAGGGAGGAGCAGGCTCCATGCACCGGGAGCCTGACGTGGGATTCGATCCCAGGTCTCCAGGATCGCGCCCTGGGCCAAAGGCAGGCGCCAAACCGCTGCGCCACCCAGGGATCCCTAAAATGATGTTTAAATGCCACTGAAACCCTTGGGTTTCTGAGAACCTAAATGAAATGATATATGGGTAGTGATGAGTGCAGTGCCTGCCATCTATCATAACAGGCACCCAATACATGTTAGCTAGTGTTCCTGGTTGGTTCTCCTTGGTAGTGATTTACAGAAAGGAGGTTGGGAACAGAGAAGAGCAGAAGACCATAGGCAGCCAGGGTTAAGGGACCAACCATGACCAGGAAGCAGCAGTTGGAGAGAAGATAGGTACAGTGGAAGCTGTCCTGTACCACCCACATCCCCCCCATTAGGGAAGACTTGCTTCTCCCCGCTGCTGGGATTGCTGCCAGAATGGCCTGTAGCTAAAAAACACTGCTCACTCAAGCCCCTGCTTGCTTTCAGAGGCCACCCCCAGCCAGCAGTTGATCTATAGGGACTGTAAGGACTTGGCTCTTCTGCTTCACCTTGAGGCCCTGAATGTCTGCACCAGCTCCCTAGTGCCCTATGGGGCTGGCTGAGGACTTTGCTGATCCTAATTACAGATCCACTTCTCTCCCGGGCTAATCCTTCTCCCCATCCCCTCCCTTCCAGGAGGGCTGGTGTTGAGAGCACTCCCTCATCCTCTTCACCTCAGAGTCTGGCTTCCCAGGGCCATCGGCTTGTGGGCGTAGAACTAGGTAGGAGGACAGTGGCTGCAAGCCTTGGGAAGAGAGGAGGGGTTAGGTGGCAGGACCAAATGATGCCATGAGACCAGGAGAACCAGCTCTGAGAAAGTTGATTGGACTGAGCCACCAGAGCCAGTGATTCCAACTAATAGGAGAGATAGGGAAAAGTGACTGCAGGGTGCAGAGGGTCTGGAAGGTGGGCCAGGGAGGAGGGTGGGCTGTGCATGAGAAGAGAGCCTGGCAAGTCGCCTCTTTATTTGGCTTGTGTTACATCTGTTTGTGGATTCTCATCAGAAAACCCACTGACCACATGCTCAAGAGACATCAAATACCTCTTTAACCGTGAGATTTAAAAACAGCAATTTGTTTGGCAGGACTGAGAACACAAGCCTTCGGGATGTCACTTCCCCAGCATTGCAAAGGCACTGCAATCCTGTTGCAAGGCACTTTGTCAAATGACAGTTGGTGTCAGCCCTGCCAATGAGTTTCCACTCCTCTCTCTCACAGGCTCTTTTCCTCTGTCTTCAGAACCCGAGCCCTCTACCTCTTCCTGTTCAGCCTCCCCTGATGCTCAGTTATTAATTCCACAAATATTTATTGACACCAGCAACACTGCATTGTTGGAATTCTCATGCCTGTCCACTTCCACATGTGCATGCAGGCTGGGCTCACAGGAGCATGGCCTGGATGCAGGGCCCATCACCCCACTGGTTCCCTCCTAACCATTTTAGCCCCTTTCTACCCGGCTCTACTCTTCAAGATGCTTAGGCACAGGGCAGCCCTCCTAGGGACTTCTACCTGGATTTAAAATAAAGTCAAGGACAGCCTGGGTTGCTCAGTGGTTTAGCACCACCTTCAGCCCAGGGCGTGATCCTGGAGTCCCAGATGGAGTCCCACGTCGGCATCCCTGCATGGAGCCTGCTTCTCCCTCTGCCTGTGTCTCTGCCTCTCTCTCTCTGTGTCTCTCATGGATAAATAAATAAAATCTTTTTTAAAAATAAATTTAAAAAAATAAATAAAATAAAGTCAAGGGCACCTGGGTGGCTAGGTCAGTTAAGCATCTGTTTTTGGCTCAGCTCATGATCCCCAGGGTCCTGGGATCGAGTCTTGCATTGAGCTTGCTTCTCCTTCCTCTGCTTGCTGCTCTCCTTGCCTGTGCTCGCTCTGTTAAATAAATAAAATCTTTACCAAAGACTTTACAAAGTCAAGACATTCACACCCTGCAGTTTGGCAGTTTCTTAAGAAGTTAAACACACTTACCATATGATCTGGCCATTCTACTCCTAGATGTTCACCTATGAGAAAGGAGAGTATATGTTCACACAAAGACCTGTGTATGAATGTTATAGCAGCTTTGCTTCTTCTTCTTCTTCTTCTTTTTTTTTTTTTTTGGTAAGATTTTTATATTTATTAGAGAGAGAGAGAGAGAGCAGGGGGAGGGGCAGAGGAAGGAAGAGGGAAAGAGAGCATTTCAAGCAGGCTCCTGGCTGAGCACAGAGCCCGATGCAGGGCTCCGTTCCAGGACCCTGAGATCATGACCTGAACCAAAATTAAGAGTCAGTTGCTCAACAGACTAAGCCACCCAGGTGCCCCTAGCAGCTTTGCTTCTAATAGTCCCTAACTAGAAATAATCCAATTGTCCATCAACCAGTGCATACATAAATAAAAGGTGGTGCATCCCTATGAGGTACCAGTATGCTGCAATCAAAAGCAATGAATTGCTGACACTGGCAACAATATAAAATTCAAGAGGAAACACACTAATCTATAGTGACAGAAAGCAGATCAGTGGTTGCCTGAAGGAGTGGAGAGGAGAGAATAGACGGTCATGAGGAAACTCTTGGAGGGAATGGATATGTTCCTTATCTTGACAGTAATTACAGTTACACAGTATACCAAGAGATCAAAACTCATCAGATGCGTGGTTTATTGTAGGTCAGCTATACCTCAATAAAGCTGTTCAAAAAAATCTTTTGAACCGAAGTCCAGGAGGAGGACGGCATTGTGGCTTATTTAAAGAGTGAAATCTCTCTCAGGGAGAAAGCACTTCATTCCTGGGTTGACACAAGTGGACTCTTCAGCCTCTTCTTCCTGGAGACTTGACTGGGTGGTATATCCTTGGAGTCACCCTTATCCTTTCAGCACTAAGTGGATTTGCTTTCCACTTGATACTTATGTTCTGAAACAGCCAGCCTGATGGGGAATAATTAGGCTTGATGAACTGAATAAACAGTAGAAACGTGAGTGATTTTTAAGAGAAGACAGTGTCTGTCACTTTTGGCCAAAGTCCTAGAGTTGGCCTCATGGTCCACTGTTTTGGGCTTATTTGTACCTGTAACTGCTTCTTCAATGTTTACAAGGATTCACTTCCTCCTCTCAAAATCAATGTGTATTTACACTGCTTTAAACGCACACATGGCACGCGTACTGACGAGCCATGATTTATGTCGCTTTCTTTACTAACCTTGCTGGATGTTTTAGGTTATCTCAGATTATTTTACTATTATACATCAGAGCAGACAATTTGGTCAGAAGCAATTTGGCAAAAAGTAAATTCATTAAGCTGCCAGCGTGGTTAGGATGTTGAATTCTCTGATAATGAAAAGTTTTAGTCATTATGTTTATGCAAAGATTTTTGTGTGCCACGGGGAAATTTTGCCTGGCATGATTTTGCAGCTTTTTATGCATCTCTCAGCAATTCTTCTCTGTACTTTTTTTTTTTTTATGTGAAATTTTTTGTTTGTTTCATACTTTTCTACTTTTAAATGTCTCCATATTTCCAATCAAGGATGCTCTGTTTGGGATTGGATTAAGAAGGAAACAACATAAACTACCATCACCTGCATGCTGGAAACAATTTAAGTGTTCATCATTGTATGCCTTGTGTAGAGCCCTCAAAGTTTATGATGTGTGCACCAGTGATCAAAAAATTAGCCGTGGTGTTCAGTTTGCTAAATAAAAACTTTCAGGAAAATATGGCTAAACAAGCAGAGAAAGAATCAGTGGCTAAAAATAAACCTGATCTTTTTTTAAAAGTGCAAATAAAGCTCCTACTCTCTTCCCTATCTGGGTTGAAAAAAAGAAAAGAAAGCAACTCTGACATCCGGGAACTGGTCTGACATTTACAGCGAGGCTATATTGTTCTCCTGTTGGACAGACACAATCTCACAGAACACGATATCAGACGAGGTCACCCTGTGACCATAATAAAGTCAATCAAAACACATGGTCACTGTGCAACTTACAAAATGCCGAACATGTCCCTCTCTCAGGAACAGGAGTGACTGCTGCTGCTTTATCCATTATAGCTTTTGTCCACCTTCCATAGAGATAGGATTTATTGTCATGCCCAATGGTAGAGTTGCCTCTGCTCTCTGAGTGAGCCGGCTTCCTTCACCTTCCCCCAAATCACCCATCTGAAGCCCAAATCCTACACTAGGTTCTTTCTTTTTTTTTTTTCTTTTTCTTTTTAAAGATTTTATTTATTCATTCATGAGAGACACAGAAAAAGAGGCAGAGGAAGAAGCAGACTCCACTCAGGGAGCCCGACGTGGGACTCCATCCCGGAACTCCGGGATCATGCCCTGAGCCAAAGGCAGACTGCTAAGCCACCCAGCCGTCCCCACTAGGTTCTTTCTAACACCCACAGTCTGTGTTTCTCCTCACTGCAATGGTAGACGCACCTTACTTTTTTTTTTTTTTTTTTAAGGATTTTATGTATTTATTCACAAGAGACACAGAGGGAGACAGAGATATAAGCAGAGGGAGAAGCAGGCTCCCTGCAAGGAGCCTGATGCGGGGCTTGATCCCTGGACCCCAGGATCACACCCTGAGCCAAGAGGCAGACGCTCAACTACTGAGCGTCCAGTGGCAGACGTTCAACCACTGACTGTAGATGCACCGTCTTCAGTGACAGGTATGTTCCTGGTGGGCTATGGATAAAAGACATTGGCAAGATTCTTTAATTCAGAGTTTCTTTTCTGTATGTGTTGTCCTTCAGGCAAAGCCTTCTCTTTACTGGCAAGACAAAACAAAAGACTAACAACAACAACAACAACAAAACCAAACCAGGAAAAAAGAGAGACCAACAACTATCCAACCCTCTCTGAGACAACAATTGTTGACATATTTGTGTTCACCTTTCCTGGTTTCTTTTCTGTATGTATATATTATTATTTTAAGCTTTAAAAATAGGTCTGACTTATTCTATTTGGTAACTTGATTTTTTTTTCAACTTACATCATGACAGTGATGATTGCATTTGATATGTTAATTTAGTTAGCCTGTGGAGCCCAGGTGTTTGGTCAAATACTAGTCTAGATGCTGCTCTGAAGGGATTTTGTAGTTGTGATTCATATCTGCAAGGACTTGACTTTAAGGAGATTTCCCCTGATAATTTGGGTGGGCCTTATCCAATCAGTTGAAAGTTTTCAGAGCAAAAACTGAGATTTCCTGAAGAAGAAGGAACTCTGTCTTGAGGCTCTAACGTAGAAATCTTGCCTCACTTCTCAGCCTGCCAGCCTGGCCTACAAATTTCAGACTTGGCAACCTCCCACAGATCACGTGAAACAACTCCTTAAAAACCTCTCACTCTGCACTCCCTCCTTTCCTCTCTTCTGTTTCTCTGGCAACTTTGATTATCTTTTGATGTAAACAGAGGCACGTTTACCCACCACAGCTCTACCATGGTACATATAATGATACACATTCATTTTATGACTGTGTGGCCTTTTAAATCCTAACTGAGGACAATCCCGGGTGGTGGGTGGCTCAGCGGTTTAGCGCTGCCTTCGGCCCAGGGTGTGATCCTGGAGACCCGGGATCGAGTCCCACGTCAGGCTCCCTGCATGGAGCCTGCTTCTCACTCGGTCTTCGTCTCTGCCTCTCTCTCTCTCTCTCTCTCTCTGCCTCTCATGAATAAATGAATAAAATCTTAAAAAAAATAAAGTAAATTAAATCCTAACTGATAGACACAGAATGTGCTTTTCTGCTTCATCTTATTAGCAGACCAGGAAGCATGATTAATTGGCTGAAAAAGAATTAGAAATCTTAAAAGTAGAAAAAAATAAGACCCTAATATTTCTGAAAAAATATTTACATGTTTTGTGTCTACAGATACACAAAAGTCATAAAGCTACCTTATTGTGAATCAAAGTTATCCTTACCCATGATTGGTGATATTCTTTTCAACCAAATTGTCAGAGATGAAACCACAATTGGAACCAATATGTTTTCAACCAAATCAAATGAAGCTACTGTAAACAAGGCTATGATAGGACATTTTTGTAATTAAATTTTTGCACACATCAGAAAATATTCCCTTAAATTCTCACAAGTGGGACTGCTGAGTCAAGCAATATGTGCTTTTAAAGTTTGGGATCTATAATTCTCCCCCTGGGATTTATTCCAAGTCGTGTATTTATAAGACAAAGTTTTTGTACATTAGGCCCAAGATACAGATACAAATAAGCTACATCCTTGGTTTCAAAAGGTTCATGGCTGAAGCTCACTTGCCTCTGTGCTTAGCACAGTAATCCCACAGGAAACACTCAACAAATATTTGTCAACTAAATAAATGGACAAATGAATGAATGAATGATTGTGTATCAGTTAGCTTTTGCTAGGTAACAAAGGACCTGACTGGCTTAAAACAACAAACAGTTGTTATTTTGTATGATTCTGTGAGTCTGTTGGGTGGTTCATCTTGTCTGGGCTGGCCTGACTACTCTCCCAAGGCTCTTCTGGGGTTAGCATGGCCACACACATATCTAGCAGAGCTCAGGCGAGTTGATCTTGAAGGGCTTTGCCTGGGATGGTTCATCTCTGCTCCACATGACCTCATAGCCTCCCGTGGGCTAGCCTGGGCTTGTTTACATGGGACTAGCCTATGTGTTCTAAAGAGTAGCAGAAGAAAGCAAGTGTCAAGACACAGGCACTTTTAAGATCTTTAGTTGGGTCACACTTGTTCCTGTCCTGTTGGTCAAATCAAGTGTCAGTGCCACACCCAGATTAGGACAGACCAATGTGAATATAGGACTGGGAAAGGCAGCCTATTGGGAATAGCATTGCATCGGATTCCAAGCTCATGCTCCGTGTCCATTTACCTAAATGCCTGAGTTGGAAACTTGGTTCAGAGTTTCTAAAATTACACCTTGGGCCTTGAACTTTTCCACTAACATGTGTTTAACCCAATGTGTCTGATTCTGGAGGCCACAGCTAAGAAAAGCGTTTCTGAGGAGACTGAATGTGAGCCTCGAATGCATGATCACTACCTTGTGTTCTGACCTTTTTCTTAACAAGTGTGAAGAATGATAACTCAGTGTTTCTGGGGCCACCAGTGACTCATTCCATCTCTCCTCACGAACAAAGATAAAGTTCATCCGTTACCTGGGTCCCCAACCACATAGCCTCTCGGCTCCATGGACATCATTTTTCTACTTGCTCAGCACTTGGAAGGTGATTTAATGTGAAATGCCTTAGCATCAATTAAATGCTGGCCTCGGGATGGAACCATGAGGGACCACCTGGGGAGCAAAGAGGTGCCTCTCATTACAAAAATTTTGTGCGGATTTTCAAAGAAGCGATGCCTTCGCTACCACTTCTGTCCTGGAAACCTCTGCCTCCTTTTAAATGCACATGGCATGTTCAAAACAGGAGAAAATAGTTGGTGGAAATCTCCTGCATTCTTTACTTGCAAGGGCACAGAGGTTAATTTGGGAAATAGTTCTCTAATGGAAGCCAGATTTGGGGAAAGTGAGGAAACAAATTTAAAAATCATGTCTCCGGTGTGGTTGAGAGGGACCCATTTTGATGGTGTGGGTCCCCTGACACGGGGCAGTCTGGGTCAGTTAGTGGAATAGGATGATCTTAATAGCCACAATTTATTCTTCCTTTTGGGGCTCAGGGTTCAGCAGACTGTTCTATGAGCTGTTTGTTGTCTGAACTGTTGGAGTCTGAGAAACTTTCTTTGATGGCATCATATGGGAAAAGCATTCCCGGCAAACTCATATTCAGTCAGGTTGATTCTTCCCTTTCCTATTGTTTCCCCACCCCACAAGTACCCCACAAGCACCCACACACACAGACACACACCACATTATCTGCCCCCTTCCCGCTTCCATGTCATCATCCCCAGAAGGATGTAGAACAGTGCCCCTCAAAGTATCTGCATAAAGAATTTTTTTTTTAGATTCTATCCATTGCAGACCAATTCATCCATAAAATAGAAAAAAATGTATATATGAATATACATAACAAAGGCATGCAAAATACAAGCTGGACATTTTTGCTGTTAGATTGAACAGGCACGACAGTGCTCAGTTAAATTGTTGTAAAGGTTTCTTTTTTTAAAAAAATATATATATTTTTTAATTTTTCTTTATTTATGATAGTCACACAGAGAGAGAGGGAGAGAGGCAGAGACACAGGCAGAGGGAGAAGCAGGCTCCATGCACCGGGAACCCGACGTGGGATTCGATCCCGGGTCTCCAGGATCGCGCCCTGGGCCAAAGGCAGGCGCCAAACTGCTGCGCCACCCAGGGATCCCTGTAAAGGTTTCTGAACACTTATTCTCAGTTTCTATACTTAATTTGTTTTTTTTTTTTATTAATTTTTAAAGATTTTTACTTACTTATTCATGAGGACGCAGAGAGAGAGGCAGAGACACAGGCAGAGGGAGAAGCAGGCTCCATGAGGGGAACCTGATGTGGGACTCTATCCTGGATCCCAGGATCACACCCTGGGCTGAAGGCAGGCATCAACTGCTGAGCCACCCAGGTGTCCCTTTATACTTAATTTGTTGCAAACTGGTAACCAGTGGGCAGAGCACAGTCCACTCAGCACTGACGTAGAACCCTCATTTCAGCGGTGGACTGAATGCCTACCCTTCATTTATTTATGCACCCATTTATCCTGCACATGTTTATGGAGCCTGTGTTCCACACCAGGAGCTCTTTGAAACAGTGCCAGTTAAAAATAAGACAAAGAGCCCATCAACTGGAGGGTGGACACGGGAACAAGCATGCTCTACTCATGGGGCAAGGCCACTGTGACCAGATAGTGAGCATTGGTGGGAGGAGCATCTCACCCAAGTGTAAGGGCTCAGGAAAGGCTAGCTGGAGGAGGTGGCATCTAAGCCAAGTCTCAAAAGAAGAGGAAAAATTGGTTCAATGGAAAGAGTGGTCTAGGGTGGAAAGAGGGACTGGAAGGGAGGAGTCCTTTCCTGGTAGAGGGAAGGGCATTTGCAGATGTCTTGGTGTGCTTGGGGCAGAGCAGGGAGTTGGGTTTGCCTGAGTGCAGAGGTGGAGAAAAGGAGCTAGAGCACAGGCATGGGTGGGGGGCACTTCGATGCTGTGCCAAGGAATAAGGGCTTCATCCCAAGGAGCACAGGAAACGCTGGAGGTGTTCGGCAGGAAAGCCCCCAGAAGCGGCTGTGCATTTCAAGAGGCTCCCCAGACTGCTGTGCGCAGAGGTTAGAGGGAGGTGAGGCCCAGCTGGGGGCTGCTGCTGACACTCAGCTCCAGGTGACAGGTCCTGTCTCAGCTTCATCGGGGTGGCCCTGAACAGGTAGATGCAGGGCCCGCAGGACTCAAGGCAAATTGTTTGCCAAAGGAACGAGAAAAGCTTTGAGGAGACCGCTGAGCCCAAAACAATGTAGGGTGTGGGCTGCGCAGAGCTGGCCCGGCGAAGGGTAGGGCTGCTGCTTGTCCCGCCACCAGCCCAGCACAGGCGGAGACCACTGCCTGACCCAGACGGATGGCTCTCCCCAAGATTCTTTTTCAAAACTGCTAGATCCCTCCCACCTCCACTCCAAACGATGGCAAAGCATGGAAGACGTGACCAAAAGAAAGCAAAGGATTCGCTCCACACCACGTGGGAAAAAAAACAACTCAAACAGGTCTGCAATCCTCGAAGCTGTACCTTCTGCCTCTCTTTTGTTGTTGTTGTTGAATAACAACCTAAAGTCCAGGGTTTGATGTCTGTAATGTGTGCCCCAGGGGTAACTGTCTTTGTTTCCCGACGGACAGATGCTATGACCGAAGACTAGCAGTGGATGCTGCAATCACATCACATTCTGCCAACGTCAGTTAAATGACAAATCTCATACAAATAATTTATTTGGTGTTGAGGAGGGCATTGAGCCAGATTGTGTGGATGTCTCCATTTTTTTAAAAAACACACTAAGGGGGCAACATTCAGGGCTGCCAGAGGTAGCTGGGCAGAAATGGAAGGGGGTGTGATTCCTGCAGGTGGACCCAGGCACCCTCTTCCCTCTGGGGGCGTCAGGGCTCTGCAGGTGCCACACCACCCAGAAAAGCCAAGGTCTCAGAATTGGAGCCACAGTGCATCCTTCTGCTGCATTTCTTTCTGGGGCATGCAGTTTATTGAAGGACATTCCTCAGGGTCAGTTCACAGGCTGAGTTAACATCCTGGGTACAGTGAGGGTAAGGGGAGAGGGAAGAGAGGGGCTTCTCTAACCATATGTAAATGATGGGCTCGTTTGTTAGTTTCCCTACAGCTGGATTTCAAAGCCTCATCACCCATCTGGAGCAGTAAGGACTTCTTTTCCTTAATTAAAAAAAAAAAAATCCTATAAACTGAAAAAACCAACAGTTGCTTGAAGACTCATAATTTTTGCTTCATCCCCATGTTAAGAATTGTGACCACCACCTTAGTAAAAGTCTGAGAACCAGATGAATGGATGGATTGTAATTTCCCCACTGTTGTAAATCTCTGCATGCTTAGTTTTTGTCTCCCCCCACCTTCATATTCCCCTGGGGGAGTGGGGATTATACCTGCCTTAATGAATATTATTTCCCCAGCGCCTAGCGCAGGGGCCTGACCCTGAGGTTGAGTGACCGGGTGGTTGGATGGCCGAGGAGGAGAAGCCAGGCCTCACGGTGAGGGGCCGTGCCCAACCCGCATGCTGACTCCTGCGGAGCCTCTCTTGGGCTGCTGTGGCCTCCCCTGCCCACACCCATGGGGCAGCCCACAACCTGTGACTGCCCTAGCGTAGGTACACCCCGGCTCTCTTCTGGGATGTTCTACTTGGCTGCAGTGTCCCCCAGTAATGTTTGGCTTGGTAACATTCTTTTTAACAGCCTCCTCCCGTCGTCTTGCTTCCCTTCCCCCACGATCACCCCCCAATGAATGACTTGCACTTGAAGCTTTATCTCAGGATCTACTTCTGGGGAGACCCAAAGGAAGACAGATGGACGCCGTCCTGCCTCCCTGTGATGATAACCTCACCGGGATAGATAGTGCACTTTCCCTCCCAACATTTCATCTAGAAAAATAGCAAACCAAAGGAAAATTGAACATTTTCAACTGGTTTCACCAATCAATAACATTTTCCCACAATTGCTTTATCTCTTCTTTGCTCTCTCCCTCTATCTTAATCTTTCTCAATATATAGGTTTGTATTTTTATAAATACTATAATTATATAACATATAACTATATTATACTTTTATTTTGTTCATTGTAACTATATTATACTTTTCTTATGTCGTATAATATATTCAGGAGAAACAGGTATTTAGACTCCGGGAAACATTAGTATGATAAACATGCCTTTTTATTACAAAACACTGATACCTTTTATGTCTCTATGTACATATATGTATTTTTTTTTCCTTTGGAATCATCTGAAAATCAGATGCAGATTTCATGAAACTTCACCTGTAAATTCTTTAGCACGTGTCTACCAGGAAGAGGGGCACTCTCCTTCGTAACCAGACATTCCATGATCACACCCAAGAAACTTAACACTGGTGTAATAATACTATCTCACAAACAGTTTATACTCAAATTCCACCACTTGTTCCAATAACATCCTTTGTAGCCGTGGGACTGTGTATATCCCATACCACTGGTCCCTCCCCTCCTGGCCCTAACACAGTATCCTGTGGACACAGTGAATAGCCATTAAATTCAGGCCAAATGGACAGAATGGAATAGATTCCCAAACATTAGGAGGTGGAGAAGTTTCAGTCAGTCATATGCTTCTGGTGGAGGGACAAATATTGCCACTGGAGTATGGGGCCTTGGAGGGCTCCCTGAATCCTACAAAGATACCTGAGGGTGCACAGCTGGGTCCCATCATAGCCCCCAACCTTGGTTCCTTGGACTCCTTTCCCAGAGAGCCCTGGAGGCAGGCCAGGGGACAATTCTTCTCTCTGGGCCCACCACGCTTGGACCTGTCGGTCCAGTTACTAATTTTTGTTGGTCCCACTACTTCCAGAATTTTGTTTTAATTGGAAGGAAACGAAGACATCATCAGAAAGCGAGGTCAGGGAAGTCCGATGGCTATCCATGGTTTTCAAGACTGGCTACATCACTTGCAGGGCCCAATATAAACTGAAAATATAAGCCGCTTGTTCAAAACTTATTAGGAATTTCAAACAGTGACAGTAGAGCATTTCACCAAGCTGCAGGGCCTTTCTAACAGTGGGGCCCTGCATAGGACACCTGCATGTGGACGCGGCCTGTTGGCACTCGGGCTGGATTTACTGAAGGCCTTTCTGAGCTTGAAGGTGGACACCAAAAGCAAAGAGTATTGACCAAAGGCTTAAAAGTCTTGCAGAATTAAAACTCAGTGATTTAACCCAAAGCCCAACTGGTCAGCAGCAGTTGTACCCCAGAACCACTATGGTTCTTATAAAGGCCTCTGCGGTTGTCACATACTCTGTCACCTTGGAGCCTAGGGCAGATCTGAGGCTGTTTCCTGCCGTTACCTTGCTCCTCTGTATCCTCATTGGACAAACGTTCTCCTGCATACCATTACGGTCCCTTCCAGCAGGGCTGGTTTGACACAAGGCCCTTCCTCCCTGCTACTCCTCAGCAAGCTGCATCCTGTTCCCTTCCCTCTACATTGCTTTGAATGTAGCAGAAGCAGGGCAGCAGCAGTGTCAGGGGAAGATGAGGTGTTCCGTCTCCCCAGTTCCCTTCTGCACGGATACGGTTCCCAGAAAGGGAGACTGCAGAGTCTGTGTCTGCACAGTAACACGCCCCGCAGTTTGGTAAAAGAAAGGCACGTCTCTCCTTGGAGCTGTTTTCCCTCCAAGGTCTCTAAAGGACAGAATTGCTGCCACTACTTCAGTGTGAAGCCAGGACGCAGGGAGGGGGGAGATAGAAAAAGGGGGGGTAACTGGGGGGCCTGGCAGGGCTGGGAGCGGAAGCAGGAGGGGGTGGGGTGGGAGGGGATCCAGGGAGACCAGAGTGATAAGGGGTTCCAAATGTCCCTTCTTATGCACCAGAGGATGATGTGCTGGGGAAAAGAATGTTTTGCTCTTCCTCTGGACACTACACGTGATCCTAAGACTGCCTTTCTTGTAACAGCCTTCATGCAAAATCACTCCCCCCACCCCCAGACTTGCTGCTTATAACCAAGAAGCAGAGACCCGCGGTAGTAGCCAAAATAAATGTTACCCGCACCCCTGCCCTGATCAGACTCTGAGGAGGGCTGGAGGCCAGCACCCTCATGCAGGTGTGTGGTCCAAAAGCAACTGTGAGTTCCTGTCACAAGTCCCTGTCCTCAACACGGAGCCATACGAATCAGAGATTTCAACAAAAGTCTGGAAAAAGTACACATTGCCAGCAGGAGAAACTCAAAACGTCTTCTCGTCCACAGGAAACGTTTCCTTTTTGGTCGGTCAGAAGCAGTCAGGAGCAGTGTGCAGAGCCCTCATTTTTCTTGTCTTGGGATGTCATAAAAATAGCCATTCTTTGGGTGTAAAGAAATGACTCTTCCTCCCCGCGTCATCACCACTATTTAGAGAAATAATCAACCGAAGGCTGCTCTGAGCTGGAATTTTGCAAAGTCGCGTTACTGTTTTCTCCAACACGTTATCCTTCTCCCCGGGACGGGAAGGAATTGGTGTCTGGAACAGAGAAGGGGAGGCCTCCAGGAATTCAGAGTGAAGAGAGACTTGGGGACAAACATATGTGATCACTGGATCCACAGCAAGACCTTCCCAGGCCTCTAGACTCTTCCTTTGGAGCCTCTACCCACAGGGTTACTTTCTGGCCCCTGGCCGACCTCCACAATACCTGAGAGTCCTTTGCCTCTGCAAGCCAGTTGACTTCAGGAAAGGTGGGCAGTTAAGCCCCGGAGAGCGAGAGCAGACACGTTCATAGCTGATGTGCGAGTGAGAGCCAGGGTTGTGCTAGGAGAGACCGTACAGTGGAAAGTCCATCCTATGAAAGGAGAGGCGTGCTCCCCATCTGAACTCCAGCACTGAGAAACCAACAGCCCTCAGAAGACCCAGAGGCTGCAGAGGACAAAGGTGCAAGCAGAGAGGAAGTGGGGTGGGGAGGAGGAGGCAGGGATGCCACGAAAAGATGGCACGCACAGTCATTAGCTCCGGAGTCCCACATATGTAATGGCCATGTTAGCCAGAGTCCTGTGTTTCTTGGGCACCTAGCAGGGCCACGCTGGTGCTCTAAGGTAAACTTCAAAAAGCAAGGCAGACTCCTTGCCCTTAAGGTTCTTATACTCTGGGAGAGGGAGAGTAGGGAAGCCAACGTCAAATGAAAGCTGAACCCCAACACTCAATCTGCTGGTTATCCCAAACTTACTGACACCTCCTATGTGCTGTCCTGGGGAGAGAATGGATGCAGGGTATGGTGTGGAAATGGTTAATAAATATTTTACAGATTTTAAAATAATAAATATTTTAAATAGTAAATGTTTAAAACAATACATATTTAAAATTTCAAAAGATTATTGTATCCCTGTCTCACCTGGATAGAAAGATGGTGTCCAGTTAACATGCTGAGGCAGGTGGGCCCCAGACCAGTCTGGAAACAGAAGCAGAGCTCATTTTGAGTGCACTTGTACATAGCCTGTGTCCTGGGAATTTGCTTTTGTTCCCAGGCCAGCCCTGAAGATGTGCTCCGTGCCTGGATGCTGGTGATAGGTGGGTGCCAGGGCAGG